>NW_023270314.1:35256914-35403212 GCF_011800145.1 Mirounga leonina
ATTTATTTATTTATTTATTTATTTATTTATTTATTTATTTATTTATTAAAGATTTTATTTATTTATTTGAGAGAGAGAGAATGAGAGAGAGCACATGAGAAGGGGAAGGGTCAGAGGGAGAAGCAGACTCCCTGCCGAGCAGGGAGCCCGATGCGGGACTCGATCCAGGGACTCCAGGATCATGACCTGAGCTGAAGGCAGTCGCTCAACCAACTGAGCCACCCAGGCGCCCCGTATTTTACATATTTAGATTCCCTGTCTATAAAGTAATGGAAATTTAATTTCATAATTAACCAAAGTGCTTAGACAATAATATCTAATATTTATATAATCTTGAGTGATTCATTTAAATAAAACAAATTAAACCATTATAAAATGGAACTAGATAGCTCGAATTCACTTGGTAACAAAGTAAGGTTTATATGTAGAATGAGCACATTTCAGAGCAAAGGCTAGTTACTAAATTGCTAATTGGTTTCCTTTGCAATATTTTTATTTTGATTACTAGTATTCATTTTTCTCATGTCGATAATACTCTTCCTAATGGTTTTGATAGGATCTCCTTGGCATTCCTGTCATCTGACCAGAAGGATGGCCTCAGAACCAAGGAAGTAGAATTGCACCAAATGTCTCCAGAAGCAGATCTCGGTTGGCAGACAAGACTTTCTAAGGAGGGGAGCCTCCTTGAGAAGGAATGTTTCTGGGTTCTGAAAGTGTTCAAGCAGTGAGTACATTCATCTGAGGAGGGCGATGGCCTATATTTTAGTGAGCATTTGAACTAGATAATACATAAGGCCTCTTCTATTGCTTGACTAAAGAGAAATAAAATGAACATTTGTATTCTAATGAAATGCCAGGCACTAAAGTAGTATTATCCTCATACATTATCTTCACAACGAATCTAGAATGTATTATAGCAATCAAAACCAAAGTCCTTGAAGTTCATGCATTTTTATATGTATGCTTATTGACTGAGATGTATACCACATTTCAAAATCTTCATTCCATTATAACAACTTTTCTATCCAGTTTAAAGAAGAGAAGTTTTTTAACCAGATTAATATAATAAAGACCATTTCTAGAAGATGCTATGTACAAAAATGAGGATTTAAAGTGACAAAATTTTTCTGCCTTCTCAAATTTCCATGAGGCATTTTGGCAATACAAAAGAAAAGAACAAAGCTTTCCTTAATTTACTATTTACACCTATATCTGAAATGAGAAATGACTTTATTCATCTAATTTTAGCAGGGATTGTATGGTCAGTCTCTTTTAAAATTCACAATTAATTAAAGCAGTGACTTATCTATGCCTTTGTAACTAGGGAGCAGAAAGAATTATTAAGTGTGCCAAATAGATTTCCTTATTTTATAATATAAGAGTTTGAAATTTTCACAGTATCGTTACTCTTTACAAATGAAAGCATCTGAGACAAAATGATTTAATAATCTGTCCCTCTTTAAAGTATATGTTTACATAAAACTTACAATGTTTTTGAAGTATACTAAAATAAACAGTAGATACATATATGTAATATATGGTACCATCTTTTTTCACTGAACTAGCCACTGGTCATGCACTTCATTTCCAAATAGATAATAAATTTGGGCTGTTGCTTCTTGATCATCTCACTGAGTTTCTCAATGTGGTGAAACGCTGACAGTAATCTGTGAGAAAATTGCTTGGAGTGAAGTGTACAACCTGTAGTCATGGAGCAGAACACATATGTTGCTTTTGACTAATCACTAGGGAGACCAAAAGAGAGCCTGGATGAAGTAGAAATGGATTATCATGACTAGAAAATATATACATACATCCATAGATTGGGTCCTGCTTTATGGATAGTAAACCATAAATTCATCTTCATCTGTTACAGTAACAAAAAATGTATTTATTTTTATTTAATGATGTGGCATTTTATAATTTTCACTTTGTCTACATGTTTCTAAAATCCCCATAGCATCCTTCGTCTATTGTAAACCTATCATAGTGCTTATTAAACAATTATGAAACTGCCTCATGACTTGTCTTTCTCAACCACTACTAATTTAGAAACTCTTTGCAGAAAGGTATTTATCATTTATTTTTGGTGCATAGGACTGCATTTGAAGTATGACACTCTTTCACTCATTGAACAAATAGTTATCAGGTACCCACTTTGTACCAGTTACTGTGCTAGGTGCTGGGAATGCAGTGAGGACCCAAGCCGACATGTTCATTGCTGTTCTAGATCTCATTAAAAAAATAAAGGAAGAAATCAAAATGTTTAAGCTCACACAAAATCACTAATATCTCGGACAGAGAGATCTAAGTATATCATTTTGCCCCAAGAAAGCTTACTCTTTACAAAAGTATTAGGAAGCTAAAACGAAAAACCTTAGCAAAAGAATATTATACTTTCCATAAATTTGTGTGCTACACTAATACCACTTTTGTACAAAGATAATATAGTTATATCTCTTCCCAGAAAATTTTAAGAAATTTGCAGGAAAAATGACTCTTCTAACCAAGGGGTTTAGAATATAGAAATGGATGTTACAATTATGGAAGTGCCTAAAGATGTTTAGTACTTTTGAAAATCAGGCTTGCTCCATTTTACTATTTTCTACTTTGATAAACCTTTGTATCAGATTTCTTTTTTTTTTTAAGATTTTATTTATTTATTTGACAGAGAGAGCACAAGCAGAGGGAGTGGCAGGCAGAGGGAGAAGCAGGATCCCTGCAGAGCAAGGAGTCCAATGAGGGGCTCAATGCAGGGTTTGATGTAGGGCTCGATCCCAGGACCCTGGGATCATGACCTAAGCTGGAGGCAGATGCTTAACTGACTGAGCCACCCAGGCGCCCCTGTATCAGATTTCTAAGTTCTGTCCTTTTAATCTGAATTTTCTGAAAAAAAAAAAAAAAAAAAAAAACAATCATGTGACAAGTAAAAATTCCTTTGTTAAGGATATAATACAGTATTTCCAAAAAAATTTTAATGTGGTTATTAAGTGAAAAAAATGAGATGTTGACATAAAAAAATCTCAATCTCTAAAAATGTATTATATAATAACTATATTATCCAAATCCCAGACTACTTTGATTATTAGCATATTCCATGGGAAAGGAATAGCAATAATATAAATTATTCAAATTTGTATCCTTACACCTTTTGGGAACTATTCAAAATTTGACCACTGGTGCTGGGACCAACCAATTCTATGTAGGCTTCAATTAGCTTCTTGTAAGGGTTTGCCAAAAAGATAAAGCATCTTTGTACCCAAGTTTCCCCTTTTCCTGTTCATTATGCTTTTTCCTCATACTTGCTCCCTGGGTTCATATTAAAACAAACAAACAAATAACAACAACAACAATTATCATATGATCTCACTGATATGTGGTATTTGACAAATAAGGCAGAGGATCATAGGGGAAGGGAGGGAAAAATGAAACAAGACAAAACCAGAGAGGGAGACAAACCATAAGAGACTCTTAATCTCAGGAAACAAATTGAGGGTTGCTGGAGTGGAGGGGGGGTGGGAGGGATGGGGTAGCTGGGTGATAGACATTGGGGAGGGTATGTGCTATGGTGAGCGCTGTGAATTGTCTAAGACTGATGAATCACAGACCTGTACCCCTGAAACAAATAATACATTATATGTTAATAAAAAAAAAAAAAAGAAACAACAACAAAACACTACCTTTTCCCACACTTATGTGTGAGGCTCTGCTTTGGGGAGATCCAGATGAAGACAGATGCCTTCATCAAAATAAGAAAATGAAGCGCTTCCTAAATACTAGTTTATGCTCACCATAATAAATTAACCTTTAAAAACATCTGAGTAGGTTACTCAGGATTGATAATCTTTTAAGATAATTGTGAAACCAATCATCTGCATTAATCTCTGATTCAGCTGCTAAGAGTTTTTTCATTCATTGTTCCTGATAGCATATTTTGCTTTTTTTCATTAAGTTAAGTGAATGTTTTACCTGCTGGATAAGCACTTCTTATATTCTTCTAGTTCATCTACACTGCAGGAAAACTTAGTAGTATTAAGGGTAGAAGTGGGGAGCTCTTCAACTAGGCAAGAGGAAAAAATGAGTAAAACTTAAACACTCTACTGAGATATATTTTAAAACCACAAGGGAAGAGATTATTTTTAAACTAAATTGCCTACAGTTCTCACTTGAAATATCAGGAAATTAACCTTGAGATGAGGTCAGTCACATAGGAGATGGGCTCCTCCAGCTTTTTACTTTATTTTCTTAATGTGTCACTTTTTCCCCCCCTCTGTTTCTTTATAACTTAGACCTTGAGTACATTTTTATAGGAAGTGCACTGGGATATTAGTTTTCTCAATCATCTATCTTGTTAAACTGCTAGCATCTCCCATCATATTTTAAAATAGAAACAATAACCACATTATACTCAGTCAAGCGACACCCCCCTCCCTTACAGGGGCATTTTCTTAAAGGAGAATACATGTTACAGATATTCTCTTTTAAGCTTTCTTTCATGCTTGTCTCTTTGATATTCAAGGTTCTGTGTCAAAGACTCAAAAGGTTTTTAAGAAAGAACAAATGGAACAATAATTTTGAGATTTATTTCCAATATTTTTAATTTATTTAATTTATTAGGTTCAAATCTGGTTATGCCAATTATTACTCAGACAAATGTTTCTAAACTTCAAATTTTTCATCTTTAAAACAGGGATAATAATAGTGTCTATTCCCTAGGATCATGTAGATTAAATACAATAAGCTTAACTATTTAGCATTGTAAGGGCTCAACAAATGTTATTATTCTTATAATTAATATTATCATTATCATCTTCATCACTGTCATCATCATCATTGTCTTCAAATATCCAATGACATAGAATAGGGAAAAGCATTAAATGCTTTCATTTCATTCCACACAAGAGTTCTATGAGGCATGATTACTCTCTTTCCAGCTTTCCAGATGAGAAAACCAAAGCTCAGAAATTTTAGATAAATTTTGTACCAAATTCCTCAGTGATAGAGCTGAGATATCAACCTATATCTGCTTGGGCGAGCTCACAATTTTATACTTACTATGGAGTTGCAAAAGTCAGATATCTGTGAAACTAAATTCCTCAATAGCATACATTTTTTCCTTGAAAATTATCATTTGAGAAAATATTACCTGCTAAAGATTTTTTGCTATTTAATTGGAAATCCTTAATTGATGCTTACTTCCAATAAAAAAAAAGCTTTTATATTCTGATAATTATCATTGCTTCCCACCTCATATTTCCTTGGTTCTCTGCTAGTTGGAAGTTATGAAATAGTCAATATATAATTCTTAGGCAAAGACAATGGTTTTTAAAAAGCAAAATATATATTTAGTGTTTCAATTCATGAGTGAGTTATATATTAAATAATCCTTTTTCCTCTTTTTTATTACTTAAAAATGAATACCATGAAATAAGAAAAAATGCTATGGTCCAAGAGATGACTTTCAAACTCCAAATACTGATCTCTTCTCCCAAGAAACCTTGAACTTGTTTATTACAGGGGTTTGCAACAGCTAGTGAATTTCTCTATTTTTCCCATTCCTTTTCTACTAGCTGTAAATGTAATTGTCAATTTAAGAAGTTATGAATATTAGGTCTTTCCAGTTCACTCCTACCATTCCACTCTTTTTATAATAACTTCAGCTGAATCCTTGCAAAGATTATCTGAAGACATTTTGAGATGTACCCAAATCCTAACCTACAGTACAAAAAGAAAAAAAAAGAGCTTCCTGATATGTTACATGTTTAAAAGTTAAAACCTGGGGTTGGTTTTGTGGTTACATCTCAGGAACATGGCTTTGAGAAGGCCAGATTGTAACACTTGATTTGATCATACTTGAGTATCACAATCAGCCCTCAGTGAATATCTGTTTAGTGTTTACTCTGTGCTCAGCATTGTTCTTGGCACTGAGAGGAAAGCAGACAAAATCCTGCCCTAGAGGAGCTAATATTTCATGGACAGATGAAGAAGGGAGAGCACCAGAATTGAGAGGGCTAGCTGATTGGGCAGGCAGCCCACTGCCTGTGGCTTCAGAAGGGCCCTCACTGTCCATTCACTTCCTAAAACAGAGAGGAGTCTGTGGTTTGGTATAAAGCCCTGAACTGTGAATCAGAAAAGCTGAGTTTTAGATACTGCTTTGACACTTCATTTGTGCTGAGGCAAGTTGTTGAGTCTCTGGCATACATTTCCTCATCTGCAAAGATAGGATGTTGCCAATTCCTCTTAATTTTCACTCTTTGTGCTTAAAAATATGAGATGATTTCACTTTCCCTGCATAATCACATCTACATTTTGCTAGTATCATATTAAAGACCCCAACTATCATTCCAGCTTCAGGTTTCCATGTCTTTTTCCCTTTAACTAATATAAATCCTCCCCCTTCTAACTGGCTATTCCTACTGGTCTTTAAAGACTCAAATCAAGGGAAGTTTTCTTTGGGATATTTTGAATGTTATCAATTTTCTACCTTCATAGATCACATATTTGTGATCTTATGAAAGATCCCTTATGAAAATGTGTCTATTTTATGAGACACATATTTGGCATATTTTATAGTTATTTCTTTTACAGGGACTTTTAGAAGTAGAACTATTGAAACAAATAGAATAAACATTTTAAGGATGTTTTTATAAATTACTGAAATGATTTCCAAAAAACTTAAAATTCACCAGCATTTTATGAGAATGCTTCAAAAGATCTTGTTTAACCATGGATGTTATTACCTTAGTTTTTATTTTGGCTAACTGTTTGTGAATGCACAGGACTCTACATCTCTCCTAGATAAGCCAGTTAGGAACCTCTGCCTTACTCTTAACAATTAGCTTATAGGGCGCCTGGGTGGCTCAGTCGGTTATGCGTCTGCCTTCAATCGGTCTCCTTGCTCAGTGGAGAGCCTGCTTCTCCCTCTGCCTGATACCCCCATGCTTGTGCTTGCTTGCTCTCTCTCTTTCTCTGAGACAAATAAATAAATAAAATCTTAAAAAAAAAACCCAATAGCTTATTAATGCCCGACATATTAAATGCAGAGATTATAGTATTAGTTGCCACATAAATCAATGGCCACAGAGCATTGAAAGATGCAACATATTTGAAAGCTTATGCTAATATATTTATGAATAAATGTACATAGTTTGATAAAAATTGAACTCACCTGATAGCTTTCCACTATTTTTTCTACAACATGCTCCCAATGAACAGATATCTCAGAAGATGATAAGACTTTTACACCTACTTCTGTTGGGGCTTCACTGGGAGCTGAAATTTGATGAGAACATTATATTTTTATATAAGATGCTTATATAACAAAATTCAAATAGCACCATTTGCTGAATGAATGGATTAAAACTATATTTTAATATTTTAAGTAGTTTTAATATTTGTAAAATAAAATAAGTCAAATAATTTTATTATGTTTTTCTCTAGTTTTACTAATATTACTTTATTTCATGGTCATCAATGATATATGCACACACATCTACATGAATGTTAACATAGACTTATACACATATATATACACAAATACATACACACTTTTAAAAAATATGGGAAGCTTCATGGAGTTCTCCAATATCTGTGAGCAAGAACTGTACTAATTCTTTTTTGCATTTCTCCCAACTAATCTGCTTAAGAAAGCCCACTGATGCAGATTAAATTATTATATTTAGTTTATCAACTCTACATTATCAAAAATAGGAAATTTGATATTTATTATAAAACATTGTTCACTACAATTAATTTTCAATTTTCTCATACTTTGTATTTACATGAGCTAAAGATACGTAGAGATACTTCTTTCTCTTTTATGCATAAGTTTTTTTTTTTTTTTTAAGATCCTTTGAAACAAGTTGTGACATCTACTGCTTCTTGGGCTCAGGAAAGCTTTTATAAGTCTAATCTTCCAACTGGGCATCAAGTCAAATATGTATCAAAAAGGCCTCTCTGTTCAGTGAAAAAAAAGTAATTTACATCCCTTATGAAAATTACACAAAGAAACTAAGGAAATCTTTAAGCAAGAATGATCAATTTTTATTGTCTTTTATTAACAAGCTATAATCCTCTTTTATGTTAAAAATGCCCTGCACATGAACACTGTTGTCTTTCTGAATCAAGGTAAACATGTAGCACTATGATTGATTTCTTAGTAGTAAAAGAAAAGATGAACACTTATACAAGTTTCGGCACATGCAGGTTTTATGAGACCCATGAAACATTTAGAAAAGAAATATAATTAAAAGCAGATGGCCATGACTAAAGAAATGACAGGCATGGCCTTTTGCCTGACTACTTTAGCATCAAACAAAGCAATAAAAAATTGATATTGGGTGAGAAGATAACTTGTAAAATGCTTTTTACTTTCATTTCCTCTGTGAAATGCACTCATATTGTTCAAACTGGTAACACTGAGTCAAGTTATCATATTTCTGCTGAATCAGCACAAGCACAGAGAATGTAAGATTTATTACTTGGGACTAAAAAGACCTGAATTGATTATAAACTTAAATAATTTCTATTTTTATTCTTTCTATGTATTTAGTTAACTAACTTAAAAAGTGTGTGTGTGTGTGTGTGTACCTACACACATATATATTCATATATATATGGTTGCCTTTCATGTTTGTGTTGTCGGTAAAGAGCATGGAATGATTTGAATGCACATTAAGTTTTTAACAAATATGAAAACTAGTAACTCTATGACTGAAGAGCATATGTGAGTTCTATGGGATAGCTAATTGTTTATTTTGAAGTAAAAATAGTGCAAACTGGGTAAATGAATAGAGTGTTTTTCCTTTAAGAGATCAGAGGAGTATCTCTTATAATTTTAAGTCTTTACACTATCCATTTGTGCTTTTCATACATGTGAAAAGAGAACTTGGCCAAGGACAAAAGTGTTAAGTCAGAAGGCAATGAAATCCCTATTTGCTTTTCTAGTCATTAATATTTACATAGTGCTGATGAGTACAGAGATATAATGAGATCTTAAAAAGTAAGGAAGTCTTATCTTTCTTTAAATAGGAAAATCATAATAAAAAGCATAATAACTTAAATAGGAAATCACAGAAATTAATATCATTATGTATAATCTAAAACTATATATTATTTAGCATAGAGCTATAGAGTCCTTTAGGAGCATGCTCAGATCAGTTAAAGTTTCTAGAAAAACAAAGACAGCCAGTATCTATATATTTACCCCCTAAATAGTCTTCCAGACAATTTTTTTCTTTTCCAAGAAAAAAATTCAACTGCCTTTCTGACTCCTTTTTCATAGAATTATGCTTATATTCCCTTTAATAAAATTTTAGTACTCTATTGTAATGACAAAAAAGTCACATAAATGCTATAATTATACAATTTTTAGGTTAAAAGGGGGAAATTTTACTCCCAAAAAAGTATACGTTAAGTAATTTATAAGCAGTAAATATTGTGAATGCACAGACATACTGAGGTTCCAATCAAGTATGGAGAATTTCTGACTTCAAAATTAGAATCAAGAGGCCAGGAACAGGGATCCAAGCCACTTATTTTAGTGGAGATTTCCTAACTATCATGGACATGATCTAAAGGATGAAAAAGATTTTGGAGGCATTCTTTAAATGTATAGAGTGACATTTTAATTTGGATCAAAGGAATACTCATTTAGAAATGCCTAGTAGTATGAAAAGATCTTAGTAAGTAGGTTCTAAAAGGCAGCAAACAAAATGCCTACAGAGGATTAGGCTTCTCCCCTCCCTCATCATATTAGTAAGGTCTTTCTTTTACTTACCATCTTGTGCTGAATTAATGACTGCTGTGAGGCTGTAAGGTCCATCTCCTTTGTTGTTAAAGGCCTTAACTTTAACTTGGAATGCAGTAGATGGGCGCATGGTCTCATCTTTATGGACATAGCGGCCAGTATCTGGATTAGTAACTGTAACTTTTTTCCATTCTTCACCATCAAAGGGCTTAAACGCCACTATGTAACCAAAATTGTTGCCGTAGTGGTATTCTCTTGACAAAGGCTACACAGAAATTGAAATGTTAAATAGGTTTAAGCAATACAGTTTAATAGGGGGAAAATTCAAAGCAAATAATAATAATGATATATAAGAAAGTATGTTCTTTGTAAAAATGTACTTTAAAAAAACATGTTCACAAGTTAGTGCTGCCTGAAAATGCCAAGGCAAAAACATGTTCAAACAAGTAATGACTTCACTTACCAAAGATGCTCTTCTTGGAATATCTCGGGCAGGGGGTGGGGCTCCTTCTCTGGGCCTTTTTACATTCAATTCCTTATCCCTAGGATGCTCTTCCATACAACAGAAGGCCCCTTCCCTCACTTTCTTGAGGTAAAAATCACTTACTTGTGGTCTTTCCTGGCTGTAGAATCTGCCATTTCAAGAGCCTTTCCATAATACCCCCATATCCCACCTCCCTGCTTTATTTTGTTCTCTTTAACATTACTATGATCCACACTACATATTTAACTTATTTATCCACGTCATTGTTCTCTCAATTACTAGAACATAAGTTTCATGAGGGAAGAGTTTCTGTGAATTTCATTTATATTTATCCCTAGGACCTAGAACAAAGCCTCAAGAAATATTTAATGAATGAGTAAATTAATTTCTTTAGAGTTGAAAGGCAATGGTAAGAGAGTTATACAAGACTCTAGAAGATCTGTCTTATAATCAAACAGTGGGAACTGGTCAGAGGGAAAAAGAGAGAAAGTGAAGGAAAAGATGATGCTGCCCTCATCTGTAGGAGGCTGGCTGTGGGCCCCTGTCTGACACAATATTGAAGAAAGTGCTCTGTCTGGCATTATTTTCTGAGTTTCTTATAATTATACATGTCAATTGCCCAATAAAGTTCATGTCAGCTTTGACAATTCATTATTTATAAATAATGGCAAAGCTAGTTCTAGTAAATACTCATCATTTAGTCTTTTTAAAAAAGTCAAAAAGATAAATATGCAAATTGATATTTACTTTTTCACCGGAAATATCAAACTTAAGTTATCATGAGGAAAAACCTTGAAGTAAATATACCACAGTTGCTTGAATACACTTATGTTAAACATGATGGTATAGAAATGTAAATCGTAAAGCATGATTCCAAGAATGTACTAATTTGATTTTTTTTTACATTATTAGAAAATATAATGTTTCTACAGTAGTTTAAACAATTTTCTTTTTGATAGTTATCTCCCTAGTTTTTGCAATTTAGAGTATACCAGAATCATCTACAGAATTTTCAAATCTTAATGAAAGTGGAAAAAAATTTGCGAACTAAAAAAAAAAAAACTCAATAAAACTGGAAAAAAATTAATGATTCTCAGGCTGTATCACCAGAGACTTGATTTAAAATTTTTAGAAAAGGCTTTCTAATCATGAAATTTTGATAACATCCCCATCTTATTCTGAAACAGATACCCACTGAGTTAAAAAAAAATATTCAAGCCACATATAAAAGAGTAAAGTATTCTAATTTTCTTAATATCTGCACTTATATATGTTACATTGACACTAAAACTTACAAATTAAATAACTTGAGATTCAACATTTTATTTCTAAATCTTATTTAAGAATGTAAATTAAATGCCAAGAATAAAATATGACTACAGAGCACTGAGTGAAGTCAATTTTTGCTAAATATCCACTTACAGAAATCAATTTGATTTTTGCAAAGATTAAACCTGTTATTTTTTCTGCACTTCTCAAAAAATCCTTTGAAACCTAGTGTGCTCTTTGACTATCTGCAGTGACTAAACACTAAAAATATTTAATGGGTGCATGGAGCTATATCAACATGTTACCTAAGTAAATGTCACTGTGTCTAATTCAGACAAGCCTCTACTATCACAGCTTTCTCTGCCACAATATCTCTCACTTCAAATATCCAGCTGAAATGCAGTGTTTTTCAGACATTACAGTCTCTGATACAGAACTCCTCTATGGGTCATAAAAAATTAACAAAATGTTTTGGATGCTTTAATAACAAGTCCCTTGAGTGACTTCTGAGACAGATTTATCATAATAGATTACACTAGTGATCAAAGTAAGTTTCAAGTGCAAAAGCAAACTCCAATTTAAAAACGGGTGTTGAGGGTGTTTGGGTGGCTCGGATGGTCCGCTGAACCACCAACTCTTGACTTCAGTTCAGGCCATGATCTCAGGGTCATGAGATGGAGCTGGCAATGGGCTCTGTGCTGGGCATGGAGCCAGCGTAAGATTCTCTCTCTCCCTCTACCCCTCCCTACCCCCGCCTCCTCCCTGCTCTTGCACACGCATGCATGTGTACTCTCTTTCTCTCTCTCTAAAAAAATAAAAACATGTGTTGATACAAAAGTTTTTTTTAACTAAGTCTTGGGGTTTGAATGTCCAGAGAAAATGCTATACATTAATATTGGGTTACCACACCACAGTGAGTTCAAGATATATCTGGAATTAGATAGCTGAATGTTTGTTTAATCTTTTAGACCAATGGATCCCTTAACATCCAGGATCTATTTTTGCATAGGAACTGCATATGAAGCCATAGTAAGCCAGGTAAAATCTGACATGCATTTAAGAAAAAAATAATTTCAGTAATCTATTCTTGTGCTTTGAGCATTGATTTTTTTTCTCTTTCTTTTCTTTTTTTTCCTTAAGTAAAGTTACATTTTGATAGAGGATTGTGAAATGAATAATTTTCACAGAAGAAAAGTCATTATGAGCTTGGCAGATACTCCAGAAATAGATGTCTATTAGAAGTGCAAGTTGGATAAAGCTTGCAGTTAAAATTTGTCTTTTGAAAATCAATTACAGATGTCATGAAAATACATTGAAATGAAAATTAATACTGTCATATTCCATGCAAACAAAAATAATAAACATATTATATATAAAATATAATAATTAAAAGTAATAAAAATAATTAAATCTCAAGGAATTTTACAAAAAGAAAATTACATGCAAAATAATAGGTTTAAACATGCATTATACAAATTTTATGACTTTATATATAGAAGACTAGAAAGACCACCCCAAAATGTCAAATTGAGTGATTTCTAGGTTGTGTGATCATGGGTAATTTTTGTTTACTTTATACTTTAACATTGGAGCTATCAACAAAACTAACTTAAATAATTATTTTTACAAAAAAAAATAATACCACTGCAGTAGAAGTATTACCATAATAGAGGAAATAGTATCTTGACTCACTGATAATACATTATTACACTGATAATACATATTTAACTAATGTTAACTAGAAAAGGACTAACCCATCAGTTTAGTGTATTGGACAAAGCAATGCTGAAGAACATTCAGGTTCCTTTTGGATAAACATTTCCCAGTTGAATATCCAATTATTCTAATACCTTCCACTGCAAAGTTTTTCTGCTCCCAATGTATTGCTTTGGTGCCTTTTTGCAAATTAATTGTTTATATGAGTGTGAGTCTATTTCTGGGCTCTCTACTTCATTGATATCAGTCCTTATGACAGTATCACATTGTCTTAATTGGTGTGGCTTTAGTAAATTTTGAATTCATAGTGTAAATCTTGCAACTTAGTTTTTTGTTTGTTTGTTTTTAAGTTTTATTAGCAGCAAACCAATAAAATATAAAAGAACAATTGGCTTTAGAATATTGACCGGGTATCCTGCAACATTTTAAATTGTGTTTATTAGCTCTTATAGTTGCTTATAGCTTCCCTAGAATTTTCTGCCCACACACTGTGGTCTTTATTTCATTTTCTTGCCCTATTTCACTGGCTAGGGCCTCCATTAACAACATTAAAAGGCGATATCTTTGCTCTATGTCCAAACTTAGAAGGAAAACATTTAGCTTGTCACCACTGAGCATTATTATTAACTGTAAATTTTTCATAAATATCTTTTATCAGGTGTAGGAAATTCCCTTCTATTTGTAGTTTACTTAGAATTTTTTTAAAAATCATGAATAAGTGTTAATTATGAATGAGGATATCTTGAGAAGATCCTATGGTTTCATTTCTTTATTCTGCCAATATGATGAGTAATATTGATTTGTGAATGTGAAACTAACTTTGCATTTCTGGGCTAAACTACTTCATCGTAGTGTATCATTCTTTTAGTATTTTGTTGGCTTTAATTTGCCAAGATTTTGTTAAGTTTTGTATCTGTGGTTATAAAGGGTATTCCTTTGTAATTTTCTTTTTTTTTTTTAAAGATTTTATTTATTTATTTGAGAGAGAGAATGAGAGAGAGGAAGGTCAGAGGGAAAAGCAGACTCCCTGCTGAGCAGGGAGCCCGATGCGGGACTCGATCCCGGGACTCCAGGATCATGACCTGAGCCAAAGGCAGTCGCTCAACCAACTGAGCCACCCAGGCGCCCCCTTTTTTTTTTATTATGTTATGTTAATCACCATACATTACATCATTAGTTTTTGATGTAGTGTTCCATGATTCACTGTTTGCGTATAACACCCAGTGCTCCATGCAGTATGTGTCCTCTTTAATACCCATCACCAGGAACACATCCCCCCATGCCCCTCCCCTCCAGAACCCTCAGTTTGTTTCTCAAGTCCATAGTCTCCCATGGTTCGTCTCCCCCTCCTATTTTCCCCGCTTCATTTTTCCCTTCCTGCTATCATCTTCTTCTTTTTTTTTAACGTATAATTATTTGTTTCAGAGGTACAGGTCTGTGATTCAACAGTCTTACACAATTCACAGCACTCACCATAGTACATACCCTCCCCAATGTCTATCATCCAGCCACCCCATCTGTACCAGCCCCACGACTCCAGCAACCCTCCTGAGATTAAGAATTCCTCATATCAGTGAGGTCATATGATATATCTCTTTCTCTGATTGACTTATTTCACTCAGCATAATACCCTCCAGTTCCATCCACGTCGTGCAAAAGGCAAGATTTCATTCCTTTTGGTGGCTGCATAATATTCCATTGTATATATATACCACTTCTTCTTTATCCATTCATCTGTCGATGGACATCTTGGCTCTTTCCACAGTTTGGCTATTGTGGACATTGCTGCTATAAACATCGGGGTGCACGTACCCCTTCGGATCCCTACATTTGTATCTTTGGGGTAAATACCCAGAAGTGCAATTGCTGGGTCGTATGGTAGCTCTATTTTCAACTTTTTGAGGAACCTCCATACTGTTTTTCAGAGTGGTGGCACCAGCTTGCATTCCCACCAACAGTGTAGGAGGGTTCCCCTTTCTCCCCATCCCTGCCAACATCTGTCATTTCCTGACTTGTTAATTTTAGCCATTCTGACTTGTGTGAGGTGGTATCTCATTGAGGTTTTGATTTGGATTTCCCTGATGCCGAGCGATGTTGAGCACTTTTCATGTGCCTGTTGACCATTTGGATGTCTTCTTTGGAAAAATATCTGTTCACGTCTTCCACCCATTTCTTGATTGGATCATTTGTTCTTTGGGTGTTGAATTTCCTAAGTTCTTTATAGATTTTGGATACTAGCCCTTTATCTGATGTGTCATTTGCAAATATCTTCTCCCATTCTGTCAGTTGTCTTTTGGTTTTGTTGACTGTTTCTTTTGCTCTGCAAAAGCTTTTTATCTTGATGAAGTCCCAATAGTTCATTTTTGCCCTTGCTTCCCTTGCCTTTGGCGATGTTTCTAGGAAGAAGTTGCTGCAGCTGAGGTTGAAGAGGTTGCTGCCTGTGTTCTCCTTTAGGATTTTGATGGACTCCTGTCTCACATTGAGGTCTTTCAACCATTTGGAGTCTATTTTTGTGTGTGGTGTAAGGAAATAGTCCAGTTTCATTCTTCTGCATGTGGCTATCCAATTTTCCCAACACCATTTGTTGAAGAGACTTTTTTCCATTGGACACTCTTTCCTGCTTTGTCAAAGATTAGTTGACCATAGAGTTGAGGGTCCATTTCTGGGCTCTCTATTCTGTTCCATTGATCTATGTGTCTGTTTTTGTGCCAGGACCATACTGTCTTGATGATTACAGCTTTGTAATAGAGCTTGAAGTCCGGAATTGTGGTGCCACCAGCTTTGCTTTTCTTTTTCAACATTCCTCTTGCTATTAGGGGTCTTTTCTGGTTCCATACAAATTTTAGGATTATTTGCTCCATTTCTTTGAAAAAAGTGATGGTATTTTGATAGGGATTGCATTGAATGTGCAGATTGCTCTAGGTAGCATTGACATCTTCAAATATTTGTTCTTCCAGTGCATGAGCATGGAACATTTTTCCATTTCTTTGTGTCTTCCTCCATTCCTTTCATGAGTATTTTATAGTTTTCTGAGTACAGATTCTTTGCCTCTTTGGTTAGATTTATTCCTAGGTATCTTATGGTTTTGGGTGCAATTGTAAATGGGATCGACTCCTTAATTTCTCTTTCTTCTGTCTTGTTGTTGGTGTATAGGAATGCCAGTGATTTCTGTGCATTGATTTTATATCCTGCCACCTTACTGAATTCCTGTATGAGTTCTAGCAGTTTTGGGGAGGAGTCTTTTGTGTTTTCCACATAAAGTATCATATCATCTGCAAAGAGTGAGAGTTTGACTTCTTCTTTGCCGATTTGGATGTGTTTTATCTTTTTGTTGTCTGATTTCTGTGGCTAGGACTTCTAGTATTATGTTGAATAGCAGTGGTGATAGTGGACATCCCTGCCGTGTTCCTGACCTTAGGGGGAAAGCTCTCATTTTTCCCCAATGAGAATGATTTTCGTTGTGGGTTTTTCATAGATGGCTTTTATGATATTGAGGTATGTACCCTCTATCCTATACTCTGAAGAGTTTTAATCAAGAAAGGATGCTGTACTTTGTCAAATGCTTTTTCTGCACCTGTAATTCTCCTTTTTGATGGGGTCTTTGTCTGGTTTTGGGATCAAGGTAAAGGTGCCCTCATAAAACGAGTTTGGAAGTTTTCCTTCCATTTCTATTTTTTGGAACAGTTTCAGAAGAATAGGTATTAATTCTTCTTGAAATGTTTGGTAGAATTCCCCTGGGAAGCCATCTGGCCCTGGGCTTTTGTTGGGAGATTTTTGATGACTGCTTCAATTTCCTTAGTGGTTATAGGTCTGTTCAGGTTTTCTATTTCATCCTGGTTCAGTTTTGGTAGTTGATACATCTGTAGGAATGCATCCATTTCTTCCAGATTATCTAATTTGCTGGCATAGAGTTGCTCATAATATGTTCTTATAATTGTTTGTATTTCTTTGGTGTTGGTTGTGATCTCTCCTCTTTCATTCATGATTTTATTTATTTAGGTCATTTCTCTTTTCTTTTTGATAAGTCTGGCCAGGTGTTTATCAATCTTGTTAATTCTTTCAAAGAACCAGCTCCCAGTTTCATTGATCTGTTCTACTGTTCTTTTGGTTTCTATTTCATTGATTTCTGCTCTGATCTTTATTATTTCTCTTCTCCTGCTGGGTTTAGGCTTTCTTTGCTGTTCTTTCTCCAGCTCCTTTAGGTGTAGGGTCAGATTGTGTATTTGAGACCCTTCTTGTTTCTTGAGAAAAGCTTGTATTGCTATATACTTTTCTCTTAGGACTGCCTTTGCTGCACCTCAAAGATTTTGAACAGTTGTGTTTTCATTTTAATTTGTTTCCATGAAATTTTTAGTTCTTCTTTAATTTCCTAGTTGACCCATTCATTCTTTAGTAGGATGCTTTTTAGCCTCCATGTATTTGAGTTCTTTCCGACATACCTCTTGTGATTGAGTTCTAGTTTCAAAGCATTCCCTGATAAAATGCAGGGGATGATCCCAATCTTTTGTGATTTGTGACCTAGGATATGATCTATTCTGGAGAATGTTCCATGGGCACTACAGAAGAATGTGTATTCTGTTGCTTTGGGATAGAATGTTCTGAATGTATCTGTGAAGTCCATTTGGTCCAGTGTGTCATCTAAAGTCTTTATCTCCTTGTTGTTCCTTTGCTTAGATGATCTGTCCATTTCAGTGAGGTGGGTGTTAAAGACCCCCACTATTATTGTATTGTTGTCAATGTGTTTCTCTGCTTTTGTTATTAATTGCCTTATATAATTGGCTGCCCCCATGTTAGGGGCATAGACATTTACAATTATTAGATCTTCTTGTTGATAGACCCTTTAAGTAGGATATAGTGTCCTTCCTCATCTCTTAGTACAGTCTTTGGTTTAAAATCTAATTTGTCTGATATAAGGATTGCCACCCCAGCTTTCTTTTGGTGTCCATTAGCATGGTAAATGGTTTTCCACCCCCTCACTTTCAATCTGGGGGTGTCTTTGGGTCTAAAATGAGTCTCTTGCAGACAGCATATCGATGGGTCTTGTTTTTTTATCCAATCTGATAGCCTGTGTCTTTTGATTGGGGCATTTAGCCCATTTACATTCAGGGTAACTATTGAAAGATAGGAATTTAGTGCCATTAGTGCCTGTAAGAGGACTGTTACTGTATATTGTCTGTGTTCCTTTCTGGTCTATGTTGCTTTTAGGCTCTCTCTTTGCTTAGAGGACCCCTTTCAAGATTTCTTGTAGGGCCGGTTTTGTGTTTGCAAATTCCTTTAGTTTTTGTTTGTCCTGGAAGCTTTTGATCTTTCCTTCTACTTTCAATGACAGCCTAGTTGGATATAGTATTCTTGGCTGCATATTTTTCTCATTTAGTGCTCTGAATATATCCTGCCAGTCCTTTCTGGCCTGCCAGGTCTCTGTCGATAGGTCTGTTCCAATCTAATGTTTCTACCATTGTAGGTTACAGATCTCTTGTCCTGAGCTGCTTTCAGGATTTTCTCTTTGTCTCTGAGACTCGTAAGTTTTACTATTAGATGTCAGGCTATTGATCTATTTTTACTGATTTTGAAGGGGGTTCTCTGTGCCTCCTGGATTTTGATGCCTGTTTCCTTCCCCAAATTAGGGAAGTTCTCTGCTATAATTTGCTCCAATATACCTTCTGCCCCCCTCTCTCTTCTTTCTTCTTCTGGGATCCCAATTATTCTAATATTGTTTCATCTTATGGTATCACTTATCCCTCGAATTCTGCCCTCGTGATCCAGTAGTTGTTTATCTCTCTTTTTCTCAGCTTCGTTATTTTCCATCATTTGGTCTTCTGTACCACTAATTCTCTCTTCTGACTCATTTATCCTAGCAGTTAGAGCCTCCATTTTTTATTACACTTCATTAATAGCCTTTTTGATTTTGACTTGGTTAGATTTTAGTTCTTTTATTTCTCCAGAAAGGCTCTAATATCTTCCATGCTCTTTTCTAATGGAAAAGAACTAATCTTCCATTAGTTCTCTAATATCTTCCATGCTTTTTTCAAGCCCAGCTAGTATCTTCTTTTTTTTTTAAGATTTAATTTATTTATTTGAGACAGAGAGAATGAGATACAGAGAGCATGAGAGGGAGGAGGGTCAGAGGGAGAAGCAGACTCCCTGCTGAGCAGGGAGCCCGATGCGGGACTCGATCCCGGGACTCCAGGATCATGACCTGAGCCGAAGGCAGTCGCTTAACCAACTGAGCCACCCAGGCACCCAAGCCCAGCTAGTATCTTTAAAATCATCATTCTGAACTCTAGTTCCGACATCTTACTAATGTCCATATTGATTAAGTCCCTGGCAGTCGGTACTGCCTCTTGTTCTTTTTTTTGAGGTGATTTTTTTCCATCTTGTCATTTTGTCCAGAGGAGAATAGATGAATGAGAGAACAAAATGCTAACAGGGTAACAATGACCCCAGAAAAATATAAACTAAACAAATCAGAAGTGACCTGAAACCAGGAGAAAAGAAAGAAAAAGAAAGAAAAAGGAAAAAAAGAAAAGAAAAGAAAAAGATAAAAACAAACAAACAAACAAAAAAACAGAATATGATCATATATGATCAGGCTGGTGCATAGATCAGTGCCACACACTAGATTTTGGGCATATTTTGGTCTGTTAGAAGAAAGTGCCTCCCAAAATTTTAAAGAAAGAAAAACTTATATATGTACAAAAATAAGGGTTAATATGATGAAGAGATGGAATACGACTGTAAACATGAAAATTATAAAAGATTTTATAAAAGGAATTGATAAGATAAGAAGTTGGTTGAAAGAAGAAAGAAGAGGATTAAAAAAAAAAAAGGGAGAGAATGTGGTCAGGCAGGATACTAGAACAAAGCCATACACTAGAGAATTAGGGTTTATTTTGGTCTGTTAGAAGAAACTGTATCCCAAAATTTTAAGGAGAGAACAACTTACATAAATATACCAAAAATAAGGTTAACTACTATGAAGGGATAGAATATGACTTTAAAAATGAAAAATAAAAAAGATTTTTTAAAAAAGGGATTGATGAGATGTTGGTTGAAAAAGGGAAAAAGAAAAAGAAAGTTAAAAAAAAATTAACTTTGAAAGACTAAAGAATCATGGGAAAAAAGCCATGATTTCTATGTGCGGTATTCCCCTAGCGCTGGAGTTCTGCCGTTCTCATTGATCGGTAAACTTGGTCTTGGCTGGCTGTTCTCGCTGATCTTCTGGGGGAGGGGCCTGTTGCCGTGGTTCCCAACTGTCTTTGCCAGAGGAGGAATTGCCCCTCCCTTGCTGGTCCAGGCTAAGTAATCTGCTCAGGTTTGCTCTCGGGAGCTTTTGTTCCCTGCAAGCTTTCCGTAGGTCTTCGGAGGCCGAGAGTGAAAATGGCAGCCTCCCAATCTCCGCCCCGGAGGAGCCAAGAGCTCGGGGCCCCACTCCTCAGTGCGCCCCCAGAGAAAAGCAGTCAGTCACTCCCGTCTCCCCGGTCTCCGGCTGCACTCCGTGCTCACCCGGCCTGTGACCGAGCGTTTCTATCTCTGGCTCATGACCCCTTGTGGAGTCTCCAAACCCAGCAGACCCCTGTGGTGTGCTCCTGTGCTGCTCCTGGGGTGGGGGGAAGGGGAGTCTCCCCAGATCTGCCACTTGTTAGGTCCCTGCTGGAGGAGCAGTGGCCCGACTGTGCCATGGATCACGGTTATGGCAACCCCAAGCTGAGAGCCTGGGCCTCGGCTCTATCTCTGCAGCCGGCTTCCCCGCTCCAATACCTGGGAGCTCTGGCACACTCAGGCACCCCCGGTCTTTCTGTGACCCCGAGGGTCCTGAGACCACACTGTCCCACGAGGGTTCCACCCCCCGCTTAGCCACCGGAGTGACGTCCCTCAGCGGAGCCGACTTCTAAAAGTTCCGATTTTGTGCTCTGCTGCTCTATCACTTGCCAGAAGCGGCGGACGGAGGCCCCCTCCCCCGCCATCTATCCTCCTGAATATCGCCTCGGATTCACTTCTCCGCATATCCTACCTTCCAGAAAGTGGTCGCTTTTCTGTTCAGAGAGTTGCTGCTATTCTTTTCTTCGGTCTCCTGTTGAGTTCGTAGGTGTTCAGAATGGTTTGATCCCTATCTAGCTGAATTCCTGGGACTGGACGAAATTTAGGTCTCCTACTCCTCCACCATCTTGCTCCTCCCCCCCTTTGTAATTTTCTTTTAAAAAATAAAATTCATTAAAATCTTTAAAAAAAAAAGGGGGTGCCTGGGTGGCTCAGTCATTAAGCACCTGCCTTCGGCTCAGGTCATGATCCCAGGGTCCTGGGATAGAGCCCCACATCGGGCTCCCCGCTCGGCGGGAAGCCTGCCTCTCCCCCCTCCACACCCCTGCCTGTGCTCCTCTCTCACTGTGTCTCTCTCTGTCAAATAAATAAATAAAATTTTTAAAAAAATAAAAAATAAAAAATAAATAAAAAATAAAATTCACATTTTACTTAAAATACATTGTAAAAAATTAGTTTCACCAAAAATAATACCAATGATTTTTATATTATTCCTATATAAGCCACAAAATTCCTACTTTTCTCCAGGTGATTCTTATAAATCAAGAAAAGGTAGTAGATATGGTAATGCAAAGAAAACAAATAGATAGCCAGTGTCCTTGGCCTCTGATTCTATCTTGACCATGAATAAAAGCGGTCAGTGTACACTCACTAGAAAGCTTTTGACTTAGTTAAGATATAGATCAACAAATGAATGTAAATAACAACCATATGTGGAATAAGAGTGGATTACTTTCCATTGAATCTTCAATTTCTCTTTATACTCACTTAATGGAGAAAAATATCTACATTGAAACCTCTGGTGAACTCACAGTTTCTTCTACTTGTTGATAATTTCCTTAATTGTCTATTAGAATTTTTCTTAGTATATTTAAACAAAACAAAACAAAAACAATTCACCCTGGGCAATGTCTTTTGTTTCAGTTTATTTCAGGAAACAAAATGGATTTGAGATTAAGTGTAAGTAAAGCAGCCTATAATATATACAACTTATTAATACTTACCACCCATGTTATGGTCAGCTCTCTGTTGCTCCCCCCTCCACCTCCTACATCTGAAGGAGCCACATTTGGTGCTGAAACAAACGAACAAATGAAACAATGAAAAATTAGGTTATGTAATTTTTTTCTGGTTCTAGAGTTCTTATTCACTACAAAAACCATGAATTTTTTCTTTCACTGGGAAAGACAAGCTGTACACATGATCCGCTCAATTATAACAACAATGCCTCATAGTAACTGTAATATGTATATAATGTATTTTACTCCCAAGACAAACATTGATTCGGTGCCATAGGAAAGTGTGGGTTTTCTTCAGTAATGGGTAACAAAGCAAATTTGCCCTCCCCCCACACACATCTTTTTTTTTTTTTTTCCCTTTGTCCTTTCATTTAATATGATTTTGAAAGATTAGATCCACTTTGTTGGGAAAATATTTCACAGCTTTTACTTTTCAACACTATGACCTTCTAATAATTTACTGTTGTGGTATTAATTTTATGCTTTAACCTATAAATAACTGTTAAAGAGTGCCTGTCCACTAACATTGGATAATGTTACCCCAAAATATCTGGAAATATTAGAAATCTAATATTGTTTCTGGTACTCTCACTTCCAGTTCCTAAATCTCTTCTAGAATTTTGCCCCATCAGGGATGCCAACACTCCCACACTCCTATCTTCTCTAGCATCCTTCAGTTTTCAGTTATTCTATTGGATTCTACTCTGCAGTCTATCTTTAAAAATTATCTGTAATATTGCCTTCTACTTACCCTCCATGCCATCAAACACTTTCCTGTCACTGAACAGCAAAGAAGAACTGGTATATGGCTATTTTTTGTACTTCACTCTATCACTACTTTTTAACAACCCATAATCTGTTTTCTACTTCTTTATATTACTGAAATCACTCTCTCAAAAATCACACAATTGCTTCTAACTGCCAAGTCCAATGGCCTCTTCTTTGTTTTTCTCCAAGTTATTCTCTCTCCCTGAAAGTCCTTCAGGATAGTCACTATATCTTATCAGATTTGCATCCTATATCTTACAGTATGCTGTGTCTTATTGGATTTGCATCTAACTGGAGTTGTACCAATAGATAAACATAGTTTGTCCTGCACTGGAGGCACTTAGAGATCAGCTACTCAGCTATACGGATGGTGTGTGTTTTTACATACAACTGTTGTGGCTCAGTCTGAGATATCACTCCCAGATCTGTTAACATTTTAAAGAACATATGAAAGATGAGTTATTCCTTGATTCCCCAGATCCTTCCCAATAGGAAATAGCCATGCCTTCCTCAGAGTGCTCAAAGCAATGCATACATTTACTAAGCTGCAGAACCCAACAAATAATTGTGATTCAAAGATAAATACTTCACAACCTCCCCTATGTTAACCTAGTAATTTCTTTGTTGAATAAGGTACATTAATTGCAGAAACAAAAAAACATGCATGGTTTTCTTTATGTCTATAAACCATATGATGATTTCCATTTCCGATTAAGAGTTAATATGAATTTGAGAGATTTTATTTTACTATTCAACTGTTGCCACATAAGTGTCAGAAATAAAAATTGAGTGCACAGAGGTGTTAAAAGATAATTGTAACACTTTAGATAAAATACATATTGAAGGCTGGATATTAAAATAACTCTTGGAAACCCTTTAAGCCCCATAACTCATATTCTGAAGTTAAAACTCTACATGCTACAAGAAACAAGAAACAAAGAACATGCTGTTTTATAATCAATGAATAAATCAAATTTTGTGCGTTTAACTCTAAATACAAGTATTTTGGTCACAGGCAAATAATTAAAAAAAATAAGTAGAATAATTTATTACACTGTAATTTGTTGAATCAAATATTGCTTTCATCAGGTCAAGTATTATTTGCCAAAACATTTCACTGTTATCCTTTTCATTATAATCAATATTAGCCTCTTTATTTAGAACAGAGCTAAAAATGGAATATGTTTATGTTAGATTGAATTTTTTCCATTTCATAATGTTTATTTTAAGCTCTTTTAACAGGCTTCAATAAGTCGAGACTGACTTGCTCTTCAAAGATTATTCACTGAGCTCATAATGCTAAAATAAAAGGCAGTAATGAAGGTACTGTACCTCTTAATAGAGTGTTTTGTATCTTAGGCTAATTATTGACTTAATGTCCTCCATTTAGCTTTGAATGTTCAGTTGTAGCTTTGGCAGTTATGGGACTTTTTTTCACAGGTGGAATTGAAATATAACCTACATATCTGTCAAGAATCTGAGCACCTAGATGCTCTATATTTGCATTCAGCCTTGTATGAACAGGAAGACTTGGGCAAATCATGATTCCTTTCAGGGAAGTAAATCACTCTAAGCACAAGGCAGCTTATTCAACTTTGGGATCCAAAGTAATTTAACAGTGAACAAACTAAACTTTCTTTTAACTATAAATCATTTAAAAGATTTTAATAAGTTATTTAGGAAAAATACAAAATTATTGAATTAATCATGAATAAACAATATTTAACTGTAAAAGGTTAAAAATAGTGAGTTTTTATATTTATCCTTCTGCCATGAGTTCAGTCTAAGTGATTCCCTAATGAGGTTTAGAAGAGTGCCTCTGTATTTCAATCACAGAACTAAAAATTATTTAAAAAGAAAATTAAGCCAACGTCACAATTATTCTTTCAGTTTATAAAAACAAAGCCAATTTTACTTTTAGATTTGAAAGCTTAGGTAATTTGCATATAAGTACCTATTTGAGCTTTGGATTTTTATTTAACAGTATAGAAATGGGTTTACAACAAATCCTAAACTGTGAATATCATGGAGTATTTGAAGACAGGCCCCTGACCCAAAATAAACTGTTCACTACTTAGTTTTTGTTAATTATTACTTAACTTGTAGAGCCATTTTTACAGAAATAAAGTTACCATGGATGTAACTTTCCATTTTAATTTGCATCAAAATTTCATTGTGATTTAAAACCAAATTTTTATGAAGAGATTCAAATGGTTATAAATGTAATGCTCTAGAATCTAGAATACCAAAGGAATTGAAGTATAGATTAACATCTTAGATCTGCTTTTATTCTATTTTTAAATATATATTCTTTCTGATTAGCTGTTAGCAAAATCAAATGAACTGCATAATACTTGGATATTCAAATGAGAGGAGTTGTTTGTAACCCTATGATCTCCTGTTCTGCTGGTGGAACAGATTGCTAACATTCCTGATGCATCTACCATGTTAAACTGATGTTCTTTCCATAGTAGGTAAAAACAATACAGGGTCCGAGATAGTTCATAAAAATATTAACGTCTTAGGCTCTTATCAAGCTGAAATTGTAGGCCTGTTTATTAATCTAGGCTTTGATCTTAAACAGGAATTTTAAATGGGTGGTAGAGTAAATCTGTTAACTGCTCAACAGAATGGTAATCTAAGAATAAGTCATCTGAGGAAATGCTGACAGAAAAGACTGCTACAAACTGAAGTAATCATAATGCACAATAGAATTATTATGATATTATTATTATGAAGAACTCAAACCAAACACACACTATTTGTTTAAATTAAGGAAAAGAATTAAAACTTCCTAATGTCGCCCTCTCAGTGTACGAAAAACAAAAGCATCTAAGGCACATGTGAAATTTATTTTCAAATAAAACAAATTACAATTGATAATGGGTTCTTCTAAATCACAATGTGCAAATATCACTGTGGCTTTGATAGCGGCTACTCTTTTCATCCTCCTCTATTAACTTCCAACTGCCAGAGCCACCGTATTACCCTTCTTGCTCCTCCCTTTTCCTTCTACAAATAATTTTGTAGCCACTGAAGATCACAACATAAATGGAATCTGATTCCAGGCCTAAAGATGCATTTTCTTTAATACAGCAACTGTAAATATGTACAACCAGTTTTAATTCAATGTGTTAAATATCCCTAATTTGTGAAAGTTTGCTGAATGAATGAAGAAGCCCAGCTTAATAAAAGACTCATCTAGAACACAGAAATGATTTTTACGTACCACACCTAACTGGATACTCAGATCAGCACTTTGAAATAAGTATACAGAGAAGCAGCTTTATCCTCTTTTGACAGGTGAAGCAAATGAATCCCAAAAGAAGTTACTTAGCTAGCCAGGTCACACTGTTCACATGGAGAGAAGCCATAGCTTTAACACAGGCCTCCTCGTGGCTGAAAAATCTACTTTTTGCTACTTTTAAAAAAGATTTATCTCTTTTATTACTAATGATAGCAACTAAATTTAACAGTACCTTGCTAGCTACAAAATATGCTCTTAGCACCATTTCTCACCTTTATCAAATATAATTTAAAAAATTAAAAATAAAACTAAATAAAAGAGCAGAGTAGCTTCATTAGAAAGGAAATTAAAGCTCTATACAAAGGATGAAAGTGCCGATTCTTGTATCATTTTTTTTTCTCTTTTCCTTCTTAGGTTAAACCTGCATCAATAAATGCCAAAGCTTTCAAAACAAACCCAAATGCACCATTTTAGGATATCAACTCACCAAGTGCACCTGCAGATCCATTAGCTATGGGGGTATGTCTTAAAATGACACATTACTTTGAAGGATGCTTTTGTTATCTCTTTCTTACAGTCAAAATTAAATGGGCTACAATGAATTACAAACACATCTTCTAATTCTTCATTTGGGACCATCCATTTTATAATGCACTTGTCTGAATCCAAAGAATATATTCAACTGTGCAATGCGATCTTAACATTAAGTAATTGGACAGATAAGGGCATGTGCTGCATTAGATAATGTTGTGTCTTTCAATCAGCATAATGAGGTGCAGGGGCAACCTTTCCATCAAATGGGAACCAGGTTTTATCCCACATAACATATGCTGGCATCTCTTACAGAGTTGTTATAATGGTACATGACAAGACAAACATCCCCTTGTTTTGAAAAAGTATTTTTATTTTTTTGTAAGAATGAACAATGTAAGTGTCTAATTTTATGCATATTAAATTTTCAAAAAGCAGGATGAAAAGAAAAACAACATTTAGAGATATTCTGTTGAATTTTATTAGAGTAAATATGTAAAATTCTTCCTCTAAGATGATTAGAAATTACATGAAATTACGATTCTCTAGGCTTATAAAAAAATGGAAATATATTGCCAAATGAGGTGATCAATTACAGAGTAGACAATATTTTCTTATAAGCATATTAAAGTTTAAAATGAGAATTAGAAGAATCATAAATAAATTTTATTCAGCAAATATTATGCACTAGATAGTACTAACTACTCTCCTTACATTTTTTAATCATAAAAAATAATATCATAGAATAAATGATTTCCATTTAGAAATGAGAAAACTAAGGCTCAGAGAGGTTAAATAATCTGCCTCTAATCCAAGGTTTTAAATGATGGCACCAAAATTTTACTGAAATAGTGTTCTCAACTTCAATACAGTCCTTTTAGAAAGTGTTTTAGGAGCAGAGTTTTTAGAATTAGAAAGTCCTGGATTTGAATCCCAGCTCTGCTTCACATTAGCTAGGCTGTAATCTTAACTTCCTTGTCTGTAAAATTAGGGATAACAATACCAGTTTCATGAAGTTATTGTGGGAATTAAGTGGAGCAACGCAAATAGAAAGCTTAGCACTGTGTCATAATATATAGCAGGGGCTGAAATGCTGGTAGCTATAAAAGTTGATTAATATAAGACCCTACAACTTTTCTCATGAAAGATTAATGAATGTGTTAGAGGTTATGGGAGTTATTTTTTCACAATGGAAATGAATGAATCATCTCATTATATCACTAGAGGGCTGTACCTTGCATTGGGACCAAGACTGTTATCACTTTGTAGGTCTGTTTGTTTTGGCTCTGAAGGCTCTCAAAGGAAGTTATTTTCTAAGCACACTAGAGAATTCATTCATTTACAAAATACCATTGGAGCAAATACAACGTAAAAGGCAATGCTTAAGAAAGGTGATGCCAAAAATTTATTGGTTGAAAGAAATAATCCAACAAAAAACAAGTTTTTCCCAGCATTTCTAAGGGTAAGAAGACCCTGAGGTTGAAAAGTCTTCACAGTTACATACAAACAGTTGGTGATAAGTATATCAAAAGGATCCTGATCTTCTAAATATGATATTAAATATAAATTATATTCATAGGCTGAGATTCAAAAATCAGATTGAATCTTTCTCTTAGACACTTCTTGTTGTTATTCCTAAAAACATATTTAATCATTTCTACTTTGAGATTAAAAAAAAAAAGATCTTGAAATAATTCTTTCCAGATGATCAAGCTATGTATACCAGATCAGTCACTTTCCGAGATTAAATAATTAAGATATTGTTTGTATCAGAATTCCTAGGAGAGGGGAAGGTCTACATCTATCACCAATGCCAGAAAAAGTATCCTCCCTCTCCTATGAAGAATTTTGTACTTCAAAAAATGTGTTCAGATTAAGTTTTAGTTCTATATCATGTTAGTTAAGAAATAATGGCAAGTTAATCAAGCTCAATGAGATTTATTTATTTATTTAAAGGATTTTATTTATTTATTTGAGAGTGAGAAGGAGAGAGCATGAGAGGGGGAGGGTCAGAGGGAGAAGCAGGCTCCCTGCCGAGCAGGGAGCCCGATGCGGGACTCGATCCAGGGACTCCAGGATCATGACCTGAGCCGAAGGCAGTCGCTTAACCGACTGAGCCACCCAGGCGCCCCAAGCTCAATGAAATTTAAAAAGAGCCTATAGGGCGCCTGGGTGGCTCAGTCGGTTAAGCGTCGGACTTCGGTGGGCACTGGTAATGATCTCGAGTCCCACATTGGGCTCCCTGTTCTGCAGGGAGACTGATTCTCCCTCTGCCTCTCTCTCTGTGTGTGTCTCATGAATAAATGAATAAAATCTTTAAAAAATAAAAATAAAAAAGACCTATATTTCAGTTATAATTTTTTAACTGAAATAAGTTTACTGAGGCATAAATTTAATCATTTAATTTTATTTTTGCAATTTTATTTTGAAAATGAATACTTGTTAAATCAAGTGCAAGATCTCTCAGCATGAAATTATGTGGTTAAAACCACCAGTCAGATCACGCCCGTGTTCCTTTTTATTTTTGGCTTTCAAGAAAGGGCAACTGTGTTCAGTCCATCATACTGAAGTTTCTATTAAAAACATAAGTGGGGGCGCCTGGGTGGCTCAGTTGTTAAGTGTCTGCCTTCGGCTCAGACCCTCCCTCCTGGGATCCTGGGATCGAGTCCCGATTCGGGCTCCCTGCTTCGCAGGAAGCCTGCTTCTCCCTCTCCCACTCCCTCTGCTTGTGTTCCCTCTCTCACTGTGTCTCTCTCTGTCAAATAAATAAATAAAAACTTAAAAAAAAAAAGTAAGTGGCTCTAGGGACTAATAATAAAAACCAAACGCAAGAATCCTGGCTATCTGGTATCTGTGTTCTGTAGAGCTTCAACTTATATTACCTCCCTATCCTAATGAGATTCTATGAGGTGAGAAAAAAGTAACAGTTGTGTTTATTTCGTGGGTGGATATACCAAAACAAAACAAAAAAATATTATTTAGTCATATCTAGTTCCATAGTTAAGGATGAAATCTAAACTTCTACTAGAACACTAATAAACTTTTATATAAATAGGCATTTCGAGAGTCCTGCTTGAGATACCACTTGTAAGAGAGAAAGCTCAATATATGAGAAGTGTCAAACAGATCTGGATTTGAACTGAGTCTTGCAAGTAGTTACATTCACTCAACACTATTTACTGTCTGTGAGTCTACTGCCCATTAATAAGCATTGAATTGTATTACCTACTTTAAAATATTATTATAGGAATTAACTGAAATATGTGTGAATCAGTACTGTGATCAGTACTTCAGGATTTATTTTCTCCCTTTATTACAGAATAATGATTTGTATCTGGTAAATAATGCAGTAAACTACATGGAAATTTAAGAGAGTTTATTGATGGCAGTTCTGTGAATAACTTGGCTTTAAAAACTAAGACATAGTTCATCATTCTATTTAGATGTTAGGCCAAGAAATTGAAGAAGCCAGAAATGTGGATTAGTGATATTAAGATATCATAGCAGAATTTTAACAGCAGTCTGTCATCCTTTTAAAATCTTTTCTTCCAAATAAAGCACTGAACTTTGGCAAGGCATAATAAAAATAAACTCAGAGATCCTACAAAACATTTTCTTTTTCATAGACAAGGAATAATAAAAAAGAGCTATTATTAGAATCAGAACAATATTTTTGCCTGGTAATGCAGGGGAAAAGGAAAATAGAGCTGAGTACTTCTCCTACTAAAGACTATTTAAATGGACTTGGTATTTAGCATAAAAACGTGAATCTAAACTGGAAGAACATCCAAGGCTGAGCAGTGATAAAAGAGCATAGTTAGAGTCCCACCTCATATTAAAAGAACACATTACAGCTATTACTCAGAAATGCTATGACTCCCCAAGTGGTATAGATCTGAGAAGTTCTCATCCCATTCTCTCTACTCCCTACTCAACTTATCCTCCCTGACCATAGCCCACGGCCACTCAGTTATAAACATCTTTGAGTGACATGCAAAATTGTGAACCTTCTAAATCCAGGATCTGCTTAATTAAGAATCTGCCTGGTTAAGATTCAGAATTTACATGAAAGTTTATATTCTAAATACCAACTTCATTTTAGGGGTCCCTAGTGGAATATGTAGTGATTTCTATTTACCTCTTTCCTTATATTAATTATGTAAAAATATTCTTAAACTTCATATTTCCTTTTTTTTTTAATTTTTTACTGTCTTGACACAGAGTACACACACCTGTGTGAAATACATATACACATTTTTTAGATGAATCACTTACCTCAGAGCATGATTTATTTTGAAATACATTCAGCTATATATTAAAGTGGCACTGTATTTATAAACCTTTTAAATTTTAAAAAGTTTCTTCAACATACCAGCACCATCTGTTTTAATTTTGTTTGATGGTATACTGGGTTCTCCTATACCCAAAGTATTGGTTGCTACCACACGAAATTCATACTCCATCCATGGGATTAAATCCACTGCTCTTGCTGCCTCCATATTTCCTTCAATGATTGGGGGATCTAAACAAAATGAATATTAAACAGAGAATATTAGTTGGATAACATCAATTTTATAATCCCCCATTTTTATTTTATTATTTTGAGAAAATGGCACATATTCCATTGAGTTGAAATAAAAATACAAACTAGAAATGACAAAATGTTAAGTTCAAGGGAGTAAGCAGAGAGATCATAAATAAATAATAAACTAGAAAAAGTGATATGCATATGAATCATCTATTTCATAAACCTAAGGTCAGAGAGTGAAATTCTACACTTCTATCAAGCTCCCAGGTCATGCTTTTGCTACTAATCCCTGGGCTCCACCTTGAATAGCAAGAAGCTATATTCTCAAGGTAGAATCTAGAAAGACACTGAGGCAAGTGTATAATTGGGGCACTTAAAAATTTTATGGACTGCCACTGATGTTGCATATGGGTAGTCAATGATTTATTACTAGTGTACCTATATGTTTATACCCTTTTTTAGTTGGTTTTGTACACTTTTACCCAAATTATTTGGGGCAATGATAATAAAATGATAGTTTATTAAGATTTATTAAGTACTTCTCATAATTCATGCTTCTAAGTAATAAAAAGATTACAAATTATGGGTAGGATATGATCCAAGATTGCTTATTGCATTGAGATATGATAAAACATACAACGAAGGCAGAACTATCCAGTATTTTAAGCTCTCTTAAAATATTTCCACGTGTTTTTAATAACTAATCTACACATACATATGCGTGTAAATACTTGTACATCACTTATTTGGAAAGTTTTTTCCTTCAGGCTTGTCTATGACTCATCATCTCATTTAGGGAATTTTTTTCTGTCAATGCAGACCATGAATATCTAGCTTTTCAAGGTGCTGTACCCGTCTCCACAATAAATGCTAAGGGTCCTAGTGTCCAGTTTCTGCCTTTGAACAAAACAAAACAAAACATATTGAGTATTAACCTGATGGTTATTCTACCTGTGTGCCTCACACCATGCCATGCCTCACCCTACCACAATTTTAATTCTCCTGGACACAAATTTTGCCATCTTTTCTTTTATTTCGTTATGAACTTGTTCTCTACATTTGACATATATTTTTTACTTTCTGATTAAAAGTTAGGCTTTACCTTCTCATGTTTTGATTCTGCCTATTTCCTATTTTTTCCACCCTTCCCTCACACCAAATCAGAATTTGCCTTACTTCATATACCAAGGGACTTCTTTTAGGCAGTTGGGGGAAGGAAGGTGAAGTTTTAGTTTGTAAAGGGCTCTTCGTAAAGAAGGGAAAAATACAGCTGGATGTTGTGACACTGGGTAGGGTGGTCCCTCTTCCCTTCTAGAGACCTTCAAATAATTTTGAGCCTCCTATGAGAAGATAAGCTTTTATAATAATGGGTTGAATTGTGCCTACCAAAAAGTTTTATCTATGCCCAAATTACTAGAACCTGTGAATGCAACCTATTGGAAAAAATAGCTTTTGTATAAACTTTCAAGTTTAAGACTGGAATTATGTTAAGGATCTTGGGTTAAGATCATGCTGGATTATCTAGATGAGCCCTTAATCCAGTGACAAGTGTCCTTATAAGAGAAACACAGAGGGGAGAAATACGTAGAACAGGAAGCTGCAATGTGACCACAACACTTCAACTTCTGCCTCTGTGGTCACAAGCCAAGGAATATCTGGAGCCACCATAAGCTGGGAGAGGTAAGGAATGAATTGTTCCCTACAGCCTTTGGAGAGGGTGCAGACTTGCCAACATCTTGATTCTGGATTCTGGCCTCCAGAACTATGAGAGACTAAATTTCTGTTGTTTTAAGCAACCAACTTGTTACAGCAGCCCTAGGAAACTAATATAGGGTTTTAAAATCAGAAGTTGATGAAACTATTTATGAGTTTGTGATCTTATAAGTTTGGAGGCCTAAGTAAAAACATACAGTAGAAGGCTCAAGGAGGTAGTCCAATCTCTCCCCTCTTTCCTATGCTGCAAAATCCCAGCATCGTTTAAATGCCTGAAGAATGGAAATGTTGGAAGCACTCCAACAAGTCAAGCACTCTCTTGACAAGGGTATGGTATTCTCATGATGGTCAAGGCTACCCCAGGCTTTTTCAAGTAGCTAGGCAGTCAACAGATATGGGCAAGTGTAGGTTGGGTCAAAACAAGAAGAACCAGATGGGTGTGCAGTAGAAGCTACAGCTGATAGATTGATTTTTGAGCACATGTGAGGATCCAATAGGAAAATACCCCCAAATAAATGGAAGATCAGGTGTATGTTCAAAGACTAGAAAATCATTAACTGACCACAGAAAATATTTGGAGGAATGATGAAAGGTAAAGAAGGAAAAGTCAACGGGGCTCCTTTTGTGGTGGGCTTTGGATTGCAGATGAGGTTGTAAGTCCCTTGATTTTAATGACTGAGATGAAGAAAGGAAGAATAAGCAAAAAGCCTTGGAGTCACTACCATTAGGTAAATACCAGTAGGAAACCATTGGCTCAGGGATGCAAACAACTCTCTCAGAAGGGGAAACAAGAAGTGGATGGTAGAGAGATGGACTTCTAGAACGTACCTTCTGAATAGTTAGGAAATAATTTGATACCTGTAAGTTAAGGATAACATTCTCTACCAGGATTGCTAAAGGCATTAAAAGTGCTCTTTTTAGAATAAAACCAATTATAATCATTCCTCTTAATATACATTAACATCAGAACTTATGAGAATATAAATATCCAAAACAAACATGTTTTGGTATATATTTATAATACCCCTTAAAGAAAACCATCTATGTAAGAAGTAGGAATAACTTAGCAAAAAAAATGACTAACATTTTCATTTTAGAAAAATGTATCTAGAATTAGAAGTGGCTCTTCTATCTGGCCTGTTTTCCTTCCTCCAGATTGAGGCAGGACATTTGAACACCACATAATGAGAACAAGATTTAAAGCTTGATTTCTCTTTTACTGTTGCCCAGCTCCAATCTCGATGCAGGCATCCCACACTAAAAATATTTCTTCTGCTTCCCCGCCTTGTTTGTTCATTTGTGGACATACACATGTTTCTTCTACTTCTTATTTTGGAACTTCTCTGGGCCTAGTATACCTAGCATAGTGTTTTGCAAATAGTACTACTTATTAAATATTTGTAACAAATATAAATAATGTATAAATACAAAAGTTATGCTTATTTAGAGTAGACAATGTCTCAATGCAAGAAGTACAGCCTTGTGTATAACAATCACTTTACTGATTGATTACTAACAATCTCTGAATCATATAGGCTACTGGTGAAAGACAAAGAGGGCATTCCTTTACCTTGCCCCACCACAAAATAGCCAACACTCTATGGCTCTTATGCCTATATTCAGCCCATAAATTATCTTATCAGAAAATACACCTTATCTCAATCCACTTAATCCCTTTCCTACTCTAACTGTGAGTTGATCCTTTCTCCCCCACTGCTACTGTTCTACCTCTATTATACATTTTTGTTTGTTTTATTTGGGCCTTAAATATCCTTATAAATGGATTTTTAGCCCATGCCATCTTCCCCCTACTCCTTCAGTCCTGGGAGGAACTATTGGATATGCTTTATTTTTCTAAAACCACCTACATAGAGAGTTTGGGAGCAGAGTTCAGCTTTGCTTTGGAAGCAGATTCATGCCCAAGCCAAATGGAGAACAGTCAGGAGCAGAGGGACTTCGTGTCCCCCCTCTTCAGCCAAGTTCTTTACAATCCGTTTATTATTTCTAGAGTCAGAAAGAGAGGAGAGTACTTTGCACAACAGAGGCAAGTGCTAGAAATCAGGACTGGGGTCACAAGTTCCTGAGTTTTAAGTGGGTCAGTTTGGGCCTAGGCCATTTTTTTCTACAGATAATTTCACTATGGAAATATCAGATCTTAACTGTATAATGCCTGTCAGAAGCTTCTCTCTGTAAAAACAAAACAAAACAAAACATATTGAGTATTAACCTGATGGTTATTTAAATGTTGGCTTTACTTGTGAGTGTAAATCTCAATCAAAGGGATATAGAGCAGGAGACATACTCCTTACTTTAAACACTCAGGTCAAAAGACCCTCTTGAGAAGATCTTATTTTAACAACCAACCATAAACAGTAATCCATAGATTTATTTGCAAATACTTTGAGTCCATAAGGCTCAGAATAAAATGATTCTAACTATTCTTTGGAGGAAAAGAGAAGCAAGCCTCATGGGTATCTTAAGGCCAATAATTCATACTGCTTTAGTTGCCTGGCAGCCATGTTAATGACACTCTGCCTTCAGACCACATGGACTAGCTGTTTGAAAAGCTTCAGAAATAGCCAGGATGACCTCAGGACTAAAAAGAAAAAAATTGTTTGAAGAAAAACTGTAGGTAGTGTTATCCCACCTGTTCTAGATTCTTTGAAGTTGTCTAGTGAATCCTGGTATTTCCTTAGGATTTAAATACAACCAGGACCTTTAGGTTCTTTCCTCTCAATCCAAAACCCAAGTACTTGAAATTATCCAGAACCCACTCAGAGCTTCTAACTGATAAGGCAGGTCTGTGTTTGAGAAGGGAAAAGGGCATTTAAAACCATCTCACTGGCTCTGTGTCTCCTTAGCATCTCCAGACCCAACTCACAGGGCTTCTGGCAGAACTTGGCCAGATGCCATAGATTTGGCAAAGTTCTCTGCAGCAAAAGAGAAACAAACTGTGCTCTGGCATCCCAGAAGATATGATTCATTGATTCTTCTTTAAGGAAAATTTGAATGTAGCCTCATAAAAAACCAGAAATCCATATTTGAAATAAGAACAACAAAAACTGAAGCTACAGAAAGGCAAAAAAGAGAATAGTAAATTCTAAGAAGTACTCTACAATGAGCATAGTGGGTTTTTTTTTTTCCAGTTTTTTAACCTATCAATGTGGCAAAGAATTAAAAAATACTAAGTAATAAGTAAAATATGGTAGACGAGATACTCATATACTGGTGGCAGGAATAAAAATTGTTTCTACCTTTCTACAGGGTAATTTTTTAGTATAGCTCATGGGTTTAAACATGTTTATGCTAAATAATTTAATTTTAAAATTAAATTACTATTCTAAGGAAATAATCTAAAGTTCAGAGAAACATTTTTGTGCTAGGATGTTAATTTGTAATTCTAGGCTTCCACATGACAGAATTTTAAATATAAAAACATTTTTCTTCTTCGTTTTAGAGATCATATCCCAGGTTGGGTCTCTCAGTTGATCTCATAGCATGGTTTCTAGGCCTCTTTTTGTTCAACCTACTTCCATACATATACCCCATCACCAACAATATTCTATAATTTTTCTTCTCTAAGTAGCAGCATAGAATCAAACACAACATTCTAAATGTTACCTATGTATCTTGTAGAATCCTGAGAATGGCATCATATTTCTGCTGCCTATCCCCTAGAAAGTCCAAGAGAAGTAATATTTACAGTAGATTGTTTTAAAGATAAACAGTCTATTCTTTCATCTCATTATTCTAAATGTAATTCTTCTACTGCTGAAACTTTATATCTTTGAAAAATATTTACTGAACAACTTAAATAATTACCTTCATAAAACTGAGTTTAGTCCTGCACCTTCCATTTTTAGTGGACAACGCTAGAAATAAAGACTACATGACTGCATTCATTGAAAAAACCAGTTAGGATACTGACACAAGAGAACTTTACTTACATAACTAACAAAAAGAACAGGTAAGACAATCTACAAAATAATCATTTTTCAGAGCCTGTCAGAGAGCTGAGTTTGTGAAGAAGTCTAATGAACTAAAGTCATCATAGGTAGAGCAATGGGGAGAGGAGGACATAGTCATTAATGTTCATAAGAAGAAAACAGTTTAACTTTTCAAGATATTTAAAGACAAAGTGTAGGTTGGAATGACTGTATTGAATCCCCAGAAGCCCTCAAATCAAGGAGCTTCTGTACCCATTAGCCAATTCTTTTTGTAGAACTTCACCAAGAGTACTCAAAGAAGCTGCGGGCAGGACAAGAGAGCCAAGAGAGACCTCCCTCTGAGGCACAGACATCTCAGATCTGCTCAAGTCTCAGAGCAAAGCAGGAAAGTGGAGACCCTGCCACTTGCACTTCAGGCCTTCTACTGAATAAGCGTGTAACCGTGCGTGGCTGGGTGAGTGGCAGGAAAGTGAAGACAGATCGGCTTCCCCAGAGAAAGACTAGTGCTTTGGGTCTGCTGAAGTCTGACTGAATGCAGGAGAACTGAGAACTTCTCCCACCCTCAGGAACTCCAGATTTTAGACTAGTTATCAGAAAATAGCTGTCTGGGGCAAAAGAAGGGAAGCTGAAAGAACCCTTCCTGAGAGCCAGGCTAGAAGAGCAAACTGAAGTCTGATGGTAAGGCTGGAAAACATTCAGATGTGAGAGGATTTTGATCTTACACTCAAATTTGCTTGGCCTCTACTGAACTGAATCCAACTGCAAAGCTCAGAGCACCTCAACTACAAATTATATTGACAAAATGACAATTTTGAAAAAATGACATGCATTTTCCTGGGCATAAGTAATATTTACTTTAGGCTCTACTATTCTTTTTTACACAATGTTTGGATATGAAAAAAATTATCATGACATGAGAAAACAAAGAAATGTGATTTGTTTTTAACAAAGGAAAAAAAATCAACAGAGCCAAACTTAAAGATGGCCCAGGTATTAAATGATCAGACAGGGATGATAGAATAACTACTATAAATATGTATAAGTATCAAATGGTAAAGATGCACAACTTGTATAAACAAATAAGAAATTTCTATGGAATACTATGTAAATAATACTAAAAGGAGCTTAATGCTAAAACAAAAAAAAAATCCTGGAAATAGAAAGAAATACAAAATCAAAATCATTTTAATGAGATTTTCAGCAAACTGAATGTAGCGGAGGAAAGAATCTATGGAAGTGAAAACAAGTCATTAGATACTATCTAAACAGAAATACACACAAACATACATCCATGATCCATGGAACACATCAAACAATCTAACATACATGGCAATAGAGACCAAGAAGAGAAAGAGAGAATGAGACAGAAGAAATACTGGAAGATATAATGGCAGAGAATTTCCAAAGTTGGGGAAGATATCAACCCAAAGGTCCAACTTGCCAGGAAACCCTCATCAGGATAAATATATTTTCATCAAGCTGAAAAGCAAAAAGGAAAAGAAATCTTGAAAGCAGCTAGAGATAATGGACACATTAAATAAAAACAATAGTTGACTTCTTATCACAAACAATGAAGGCAAAAAGATGAAGAAATAATATTTTTAAAATGCTCAAAAACAACTTAGAACTTACATTCAAAAAATTATCACAAATACGAAATGAAAGAAATTTTCTAATGTACAACGGCTGAAGTCTTTGACTCCAGCAACCTGCACACTCAGAAATATTTTAAAAATTCTTAGGAAAATGATACTAGACGGAAATTCAGTTGTACATAAAAAAATGGAGAACCCATTCCAAAATGGAACAAAGTCCTCACTTGCACTTAATCTCTCTTCTTTCTCCAGTAAGTGCTTCTATCTTCTACCCAGATGCTAGAGCCAAAATCCCATGAATCATCCTCAGTTCTGCCCTTTCCCTCAAATCTCCAGACTTGATTTGTCAGAAAGTTCTGTTTTGCCTTCAAAAATATATTTCAAACTCACCCACTCCTCTCCATTCCCACTGCTATCCCATAGTGCCAGCCGGTGACATCTCCCACCTGGACATCTCTCCCCTGCCATATGCTCGGCGGGGGGAGGGGGTGGGAGGGATAGGGTGGCTGAGTGATAGACATTGGGGAGGGTATGTGCTATGGTGAGCGCTGTGAATTGTGCAAGATTGTTGAATCACAGATCTGTACCTCTGAAACAAATAATGCAATATATGTTAAAAAAAAAAAAGAAGATAGCTCGAGGGGAAGAATGAAGGGGGGCGGAAATAGGAGGGGGAGACGAACCATGAGAGACGGACGATGGACTCTGAAAAACAGAGGGTTCTAGAGGGGAGGGGGTGGGAGGATGGGTTAGCCTGGTCATGGGTGTTAAAGAGGGCACGTTCTGCATGGAGCACTGGGTGTTATGCACAAACAATGAATCATGGAACACTACATCAAAAACTAATGATGTATGGTGATTAACATAACAATAAAAAATTAAAAAAAAACAAGATGCAACTATATGTTTCAACAGAAAACATACTTTAGATTCAAAGATACAAATAGGTTGACAGTTGTAAGAGATAAAACATGTGAACAGGAACCATGAGAAAGTTGGGGTGACTATACTAATATCAAAAGCACCCTTTTTAAAATGCAACACCTGAAGCCTGATTCCTCTTCTCTAATGTTTCTCTTTAGCACTAATCACCATATGACTTACTATACATTTTATTTTTTTCTTTTCTTTTTTTAAATTTTATTTTATTTAAATTCAATTAATTAACATATAGTGTATTATTAGTTTCAGAGGTAGAGTTCAGTGATTTGTTATTTGTTCATCATCATCTTTCCTACTAGAATGTAAACGCTTTGAGGGCAGGATTGTTGTGTGTGTGTGTGTGTGTGTGTGTTTCCTCTCTCTGTTTTTTTCATGGATGGTCAGGTGTATATCCAGCATGTAGGACTGGTTCTGGCATACAACGGAGGCTCAGTGAATGTGTTTAATAAATAAGCATTAAGGGCCATGATCTAGGAGCTAAGGATAGAGTAGTGAATAAAACAAAATCTTTATCCTCATGGAACTTGCTTTCTAGTGGAATATATATATATAGATAGATAGATAGATAGATAGATAGATAGATAGATAGATATTTTTTTTAATGAGAGGGGTATTTTAATTGAGCTACCCAGTAAGCATACATAATTAATGGAAATGATTACAATTATTATTCCTTTTTCAAAGCAAACAAAAATTTTAAATGTGTTTATTACATTTTGTTCTCTAGTATCTATAATCAGTGTCAATTTGTCCAAATATCTAATATTATCTATAGTTTCATCATTATCATCCATTTTCATTGTCTTCAGAGAAATAGAAACTGCCCACACTTTAGGTTTATCAAACATCTAAATGGTTTCTTAGGTAATTTTTCAAATGGTCTGATTTTGCCAAGCATATTTATAAGTAACTCTTATACTCAGCAACATGATGTAATAGAAATATTTTACCTATTTCTAACTCATGTGTATTCTATACACTTATGTGGAGAATCACTTAATACTAGAATATATGTAAACCCTCATAACAAGCTTCAAGTTCATATTTGGTTCATTTTCCATGATAGCAATAAATTATCAAAGTAAACTAAATCTAAATTAAAACCTCTCAGTGATCAATACAAATAAATCCCATTACCTTAAGATGAAGCAAAAATGAGAGCAGGTTTGGGATACGCTGGAATTAATTCTTTTTCTTTTTTTTTTAAAAGGATAAACATTTTATTCACTTTTGTCTTTTTTTCTCCCCTCTGGTGACAACTGAGCACATATTTCTATGTCTTCATTATGTATCTAAAAGAAACTCTGGCAACACTAAGTTTGTTTAAAAATAATGTCAAAATGACAAACAGAAGCAGGTTATTTTATCAAAAGGATTATCTATCTTCTTTGATATTATAAGAGATAAACTGCTGTGTGAAATTACAGGCTAGTCATGACAAATGAGGATGTAATAATTACGGACACAGGAAGGAGCCCATTTACTCATTTATTTTTTTTTTCCTGATCAACTTTTAGAAAATCTTAATATAAGAAAAAAATTAAAATCCAAAACTTCCTTGAAGATGTTTTGAGGAAATTCAAAGCAGGTAAGATCATCTTTGAAAAGTAAAGGTTATGGTAATAAGAATTGGGTGCTTAAATTAATATTTATAAACAAAGTGGCTTTTAAAAATGCAGAATTATAGTACCTATATAATTGTAAAAAATGGGTCATAAATAATAAGCTATAGATGTCATTTGCCAAAAAAAAAAAAAAAAAGATTTCCCAAAGTTCTTTTTCCCCTAGTAAATCTTAGAATTACACAGAGCTCAAATTAGAAAACCAGGAGGCCTCTCTTTGCTTTCCCATTATAGATACAGACCCACTGCTTCTTCCCCTGCAGTTTTAAAATGTCTAATTTCCTTGTGGTTTCCTTCACTACTAATGCACTGGGATACTTAAAAAAAAAAAAAAGTTTAAAAATAGAAAAGAACTTCAAGGTAGATGAAATCCTTAAAAAATCCAGATATTCATTTTTGACAAAGGAATTCATTTAAAAAATGTACAGATTAATCAGACAAATGAAACTCACCTGTCTTTGCATCTTTCCAGTCATCTGAAAGAATAGTCTTGGTCTGAATAGTGTATTTCGATATAGGACTATGATTGTCTGAACCACGGCTCCACGTAAGAGCCACAGAAGTGGCTCTAATGTCTTCTATTCGTAGACCACCTGGAGGGCCTGGAGGGCCTGGAATGAAAATTTGGGTAATGAATCAGTGAATCCCAATTAGTGAATTAAGTGCACATTAGAATACAAAAGCATCCTCTTTGAAATTAATCCAAAGAACATTTATACAATATAATCAGTGTTACCACATTCCTTTTAAATATAAACTATAAGAGATGATAATAATAGTACTTATGGTCTTCACTAAATGATTTCACAGTGTCTCTTTTTAAATAAGGAGATACATGCTATCATTTTAAAATGGCATTACCATTCAAGATACATATGACAATCCTTGGCTCGTAAAATGGATACACATGAAAATCTTTGACTTAGAAAATGCAGTTGGCATTAAGAGGACCTAACAGATTGTGGCACAGTGCAATTTAAGAAATGCTTGCTGAATGCATAAATCAGATATGGTAGCACAATTCAGTCCAGATATGAGAATAGTTAGTCAAATATTTCACTGTGCCTCCCACAAATGGCAAACACTTTTCTATATCCCTAAATGGTTATTGGTAATTTATTTTACTTGGAGTAGAAAATACATACAATCTGGGAATGATTATATGTATCATTTTGGATAACATATTTCATGTTAGTTATAATAACAGGCATAAATAATATTAAAAGAAATATTTCTACTTCTATAAAATGTAGAAAACAATTGTCAACTCAGAGGTATACCAGAAATGCCCTGAAACATTGAATAATATATTGAAGAGGCTTAGGACAGAAGAGTTATTAATGCAAAACATAAAACAATGTTAAAAATAGGCTTTCATAGATGCTTCCTCACTCAGCACCAATATTATTCAATGAGAGCACTGTACCTGGTGGTAGAAATGAAAAGACAAATGAGACATAACTTCTGGGTTTTGAAGAGCTTTTTGTCTTGAAAAGGGTGAAATGGACCAGCAAATAAATAACTATAATTGAAAGCAAAAATGCCATGATAATGGCATACAAGATATTTATACTTTGCATCACAATTTCTTGTTTTTAAAAATGAGAAAAAACATGCTTTAAGTGGTACAGTGGCATCCATTGCTTACAATGCTAAAGAAGTTTCCCAGTTAATAGAGACATCCTTTAATAGACATTTCAGAAAATACTATCACTTGTTTTCTTTGCAGCAGAAAGGGTCCATCCCCAGCTAATTTAGGCATATTAAATATAATTACAACTTTGTTAAAATGATATCTTTATTTTTTCGTATTGAATATAGTACTAAATAAGACATTTGTTTTTATCTCTTAGCTAAATATAAATGCCTTACTATTTATTGATCAAATCAGATGTTTAGCCTACATGGTTTCATGGCTTTTTTTTCCCTCCAAATGGGTTTTGGTCTTTGAAAAGGTATAGACAATCTCCTAGTGGTTGGTCTTGAGGGGGAAGAGGTGTAGGTAGATTCACACAAATATATTACTGCTAATACTAAAATAACGCAAGACACATCCTATTGATGGCAGTAAATTTTATTATTTGGAGGTATATAACATATGAATAGAAAGGTAAATAAACTTTTATAAATGTATAATTTGTAATAGTGTACTTAAACTTCTTGATGTTAATTAAAAGTAAAAAATACAACATGCAGAATAAATGCAAATAGACACATAAGTAATATAGAACACATGCAATATTCAGAAAGAAAAAACTGCATTTTTCATTACCCCTTTACTTCATGTAAAGCATCATCCCAAGTCAATGATTAAATTGAATATTTCAGGGTATTAAAATTTAAAAATAGAGATGAAAAATAAGGGAAATTATTTTTAAAAGGAAGAGAAAGTGATGCATTCAGATACTTTTTCTGAGCACAAAGGTATGAAGAAAATATTAAGGGGAATTTAAGACAAAATTGTCATAGGGTAGGCTTTAACCATGCAAGTGTAAATTATTTGCCTGCTGTTATTCTCTGAAGTTCTTGGAGTGGCAAATGAGTAATATTTTAAAAGGTCAGACTCGAGTTGTATGTTATGAACATATTTGTTGGAATACTATATGCAAAATAATTTTACTCAGTCATCCATTCAAGGAAGAGAGACATTGTTGAGCAAAACACTGTAATTACCTTTGACAATTTTTTCCCTCTGATATATGCCTGGCCTCTACTGGGTTCTTAATAAATATTTTGGTGCATACATAAATGAGTTTATCACAATTAAACTCCCACATAGTTCTATAAAGAAAGCAGTCATCCACAATACAAGCTCCCTTCTTCCATTTGCCTTGAATACCATCATAAAGAGGTGAAGTTAAGAGAACAAATGGAAAGGTGTTGGTTGATAATCCTTGAAACCCTGATGTGGCAGTGTAACTTGTTAATATGGAGTAGACCTATCCATCTAGTAATCGACTCCAACTATCTCCTGGAAAATACCTGAGAGAAAAACACTATTAAAGGCAGAGATTTCAGAGTTTAAAATTGGCTTGACTTAAAATTCTGTGCCCTGATTTATCTTGGGCAAGTTTTTCAAATTTATTAAGTTTCCATTTTCTCATCTGCAAAATGGGCGTAATAAAAGTTGATCATATAGAACCGTTTTTTAGGATTGAAACAGTATCTTTAAAGAAGGTAGTGGTAGACCTAGTCCATAAAAAGCCCTCAGTAAACTTTAGCTACTAAAAGTATGACTGTTTTTATTCCTGCAAGAGCTTTCTGGGCATCTGAGTTACTTAGCAGGAGTAATTATTAGTATTTGTTAATAATTGGGAGGGATCTGTTTATCGGATTGTTCACTTACCACTTGTTTTCACTTAAAAATAAAGTGTTTTCTGATAAATTTGTTGAAGGTGAGGAAAAGTTGGGAATGTGAAGTCCCTTTGTTTGTACTAAGAAATCAGGAGGTAGCAAAAACAGAGTGGTACTATAGAGACAAACTTGCACAGCCTGGGAGTTAAACTCAGGGCCAGTAACTATACCGTCTCCAGGAGGAAGATTTTCAAAGCAGTGTAGCTGATAATACTTGTTCATTTTTTCTGCTCAGAATGGAGGAAAAAAGTGTTATGGTAGAAAATAAAATAATGCAACTACTTGTTCCTCAGCACACACACAAAAAGGCATTAGGAACTGGTCATCCTTGGTTATTCTTTCATCAGTGGGAAAAAAAAAAAGCAATACATGATTCTGACTAAGCGTTCCTTCTTCCTTCCTCCTCCCTTTCTCCCTTTCTCTCTCTCTCTTCCTTTTCTCTTTCTCCTTCTTTTTTCTCTGCCTCCTCTTTCCCTCTGTTTCTATTTTTTTCTGCCTCCTCTCTCCCTCTCTTTAAGCTCCTACTGTTGTATACTCTCAAGAAATCTGTAAGTGAAGAATTGAAGCCAGGAAAAATGTAAGCAAATAGACTGTTACATGCAGCTTATTTCATTATTACTCTACTAATATGTCTTTCCAATATCCTAGGTGGTCCTCAGGCAGATAGCTAATGGTTCCTAAGAATGTTATTTATGCCAAATTTAAATTATAATGAAACAGAGACATTGTTTAGATAGAAAGGACCTTTGGAATTTCACATGCATTTTAAATGTCTAGATACATTAGATTAGAAATTATTTTAGCCTTCCATTTTCTTTCTTTCTTTTGTTTCTAATCACTAAAGATTGCGGGTAGGGGTGTGGAGGAACTGGGATATTTCTCTGACTAGTGCTGGTAAAAGCTTTCTTTCGATTCTTCTTACTACCATTAAATATGTAGGAAGCTGGAAAGAGAAGGAAATGAGAAAAATGAGAAAGATCTGGGGGAGGAGATAAAAAGCTATTTAAAGTATACTTTCTCTTTTTGTTTTTTATCAACAGTCTGATCAAATTCTCCTTTTATAGAATTAACAGTGCAAACTTCAGTGTTGATACTCTGCATCTCCTTTTCCTATTCAAAATCACAGTGCTCTATCACTATCTTTCTAGGAGCTACCTTTCTATACTTCTCCCCATAGACGCTGCTACTCTTTACTTCCCTTCCAGTTACATTACCTTCTCTCTTACTATTCTTGTTTTTCACTATTTTTTTCCCTCTGGCTTGAAATATCCCTCTCAGAGATTGCTGATTGAGAACGCTCCATAAAATCTCACCTACAGGGTATAATTAGTGGTCTACCAAGGTCCTTGTTAGTGTTATGTTTCTATGTTGTAGGTTCTTCAAAGTCAGGCAGGAGTCTACAATTACCAAAATGTGTTTCTATCTTGTTTTTTAACCTACTGAAGGACTGTAGAAATTGCCAGAATGGTCCCCTATCCTCTGTGGTTCAATGCGGTTATCTATTTGTAACATCTATACCCTCTTTCCCTAAATTCCTCTAGGTTCTCAATGTTTTAACTATGAAATCATTGATTGCAGGCAAATAACAGAAACACTTCAATATGTAATATAGATCATATACATTTTAGAGCTCATGTAAGCCAATATCTGTACAAAGGATGCAGAAGTGTAGAAGGGCTATGGCCAGCATTACACAGCTAGTCTGTAACAGAGGGCAGAATCAGGACAATAGACTGGGTTTCCCAGCATAAGCCACATGAAATGAGAAAAAGCCCATTTGAAATTTAGATCTTGTCACCCAAATGTGCCTGTCTGCAAAAGACCTCCAAAGAACTACCTGAATACTGACAAATTTACCCTGTTGTTTTCTTGGGCTTGTCTGTTATTTTTAAAACAAGTGTGAACTCATAACAACATAAAATTTACATGACATAAAACAGTGAATAAAATTTTTTTAAAAGATTTTATTTATTTATTTGACAGAGAGCGAGGCAGGCAGAGGGAGAGGGAGAAGCAGGCTCCCTGCTGAGCAGAGAGCCTGATGTGGGGCTTGATATCAGGACACTGGGATCATGACCTGAGCCAAAGGCAGACACTTAACCGACTTAGCCACTCAGGTACCCCAGTGAATAAAAATTTTATATTGTACATTTTAATAAAAATATTTTACTGAGTCCTTATCATATTGCAGTAATTGCTAAATCTTTCATAATTTTTACCAATAACTAATGATGTAGGTGCCATTATTTTCCCTATTTTACAGATGAGGAAACAGAGACATGGGTAGATTAAATGACAATAGTCATCCAGCTAGCAAATGGGAAAGCTAGGATGTAAACACAACCAATTTGCCATGAGACCATCTTTTCAATAACTATAGTACAATTATTTAAAACAGCGTTATCAGAATCAAATTAAAAAATGGTATTGAGCTTTTCTTTGGAGACCTTTCTTGTTGGGAATCATATGAATTACTTGGGCACAGCTGTACACTTTAGAAAAAAATGACAAAAACTGTAATACATTGATCATAACTTTTAAATCTTTGCTTGATCTGTTAACTCAGATAAATCAAGATAAACACATCACCCATCTATAAATTCATACTCAATACACACCCAGTTTTTCTTGATCACTCTAAAGGCATCTGTTAGTCTTTCCTGAATTTTACGAGTGTCTTTAGGAAAAAATACCTATGTATGAACAAAATACAGATGTGATTTCCACTCAGCTCTTATTCATATGTAATCAGAGGAAAAAATGAGCAAGAACACAATTATTTATCAATTTTGTCATTTCTTTAGGAATGTAGTAACATTCAATGAAAAAGAGTTTAGACATTTGAGGAAAAATAGCCAAAAAAAGTACTTTTTTTTTTTAAGATTTTATTTATTTGACAGAGAGAGACACAGTGAGAGAGGGAACACAAGCAGGGGGAGCGGGAGAGGGAGAAGCAGGCTTCCCGCCGAGCAGGGAGTCCGATGCGGGGCTCGATCCCAGGACCCTGGGACCATGACCTGAGCTGAAGGCAGACGCTTAACAACTGAGCCACCCAGGTACCCAGAAAAGTACTTTCAAAATGATTACTCACACACTATAGTCTGACCATATTTTCTCAGTCAGTAATTGAGACACATTTTCTGATGGGATAGAAGACTTGAAATTGGGAGCCTCCAGAATTAACTGGGATGCAGAGCAGCCTTGACTACACCCCAGGCATCACTTGAGTCTATGCTAGTACTCAGGCAGTACTAAATACAAATGTACTTTCTTCCTCTTAAACTCGGACTTTCTAAACAACCGGACCCCAAAACTCCTGGTCCTTTTGGGACTCCCTTCCACATGGCACATGTATTTAATAGAAGCCTTCATGTTCCAGAGTTGCTGCAAGCATGAAAGATATCTAGTATCACTCTCTTTCTACCTGTAATTTCCGGTAAGTAATTAAAGCAAACACCACATGTAAATATTCTGTGGTTCATTGTTTATTTTTACTAAAATAGCCAATTTTAATGAAAAGTTTGAATGTTAAGGAAACAAAAATTTTTCAGAACAAATTATCTCCTCTTTTAAAACAAAATAATCTTAAAATGACATTACTGAAAGAACATCAGTTATATTAGGATAAGCAACTTCTTCCTCTTCTTTCCATGAGTCAGCTAAAGTTCCTTTATTATTACAGGCCTATTTCTGTTCTCAAAATTAATTAAGACAATGGCTCTACCATAATGTTATGAAATACAGTTCAATGTCATGTGATTTTGTCAATGTTTAAAGCTGTCCTAAGATAAAGCTAAATAGTAAATATCCCTACCATTTAATAGGAGTATGGTAGTTTTTTAACCTCTAACATTTATGAAAGTGAACCTAGATCCATTAGTAATGAGAATAAGGCTAAAGGGAGAGCAATGATTTTGTAGAACCTGTACTTGTCATCGACGCAGTTTATTTAAACAAGAATATTCTCCCTTTCCTGGCACCAGGAAAGGCATACTTGTCATGTGATTTCCTTCCTAATTTTTAAATTCTTTCTTTTCAAACTATATTGCCATCTGGTCTTGGTGGTATACTTTCAATTATGAACTATGTAAGAAGATGCCCACAATGATGATTCATGCACATATCTCCATGATGATATTTATAGGTACATGAGAATCTCAAATTAATTTTAAATATCATATTAACATGGTAATTGATCTGGATCTCTAGTCTAAACTCTAAGACAGTTCCATCTGTGACAATGACTGAGACGAGAAAATTTAAAAAATTAAAAAGATGGAAATTAAGTAACATCTTGAGCCAGAAACATTTATTCTTTTATGATGACTAATGAATTATTTTAAAAAAAAACAACTGCATATGTATTTAAGAGTCATATCCATATCCCTCAAAGCTTTCCTGAGAGTTCTTCCAACAACAGATGGAGTTGCTTGAGTTACTAAATGAGAAGTTCATATAATACCCTATATCTAAATATAAACCTTTTTCAGAGCAAAACTATTTCTGGTGAAGAAACAAGAATTTTAAGCATATCTCTTTGACCAAAGAGGGAAAATGAAAGTATTTTCAAACAGTGAAATTTAAGCAGTTCCAGAAAGAATTATATACACTTCCTTTTTATCCTTCACTTCTCCTCAAGTCCTTCCAGTAAAAGTCTCCAACTTCCTGCCCAAATTAAAGATCCAAGAAGGCTGACAGTAGGAGTTAATAAAATTAAATATGCATACATGCTGTTAATGGCTTGGTATCTTCACTTAAACCTTGCTACCGAGATGACAATTTTCTCCACATGCTGTCCATTTTCACTTCCCAATCCCAGGAATTATGCCAAAAACCCTACAGAGCCATGGGCAGTCATGAGTTGTTTATTGCTGCTTTTCATCTATTCTTGCCAAAGAATATATATATGGCACCAGGATACAAAAGACTACTGGAGTAATGCCCCTTAGCCTGTGTCTTAATTAAGATGACTCCTTAGTGAATTTGACAACAATACTGTTCATTACCTGCTTGGCCAAATCAAACAGTCCATTCAGTGGCAATACTTTTGAATTAAAATTCACCAGATCTTCATATTTTTTTTCAGGTAATGAGCTAATTTATGAGATATATAATTTCAAAGAAAAACAGGACATGAAAACACAAAAATTTCACTTGGCCATTATAAGATGTACTAGGTTAGTTCACTAGCCATTTTTCATATTAGTGAAGCTATATAATTATATTTTAAAATATGTTCCTGCTCAAAAGTATGTTTAGAAGTTTCAAAAGGAAAAATCCTCTAAGAACTAGATTGGAAGGGAAAACTGCAGGAGCTATAATATTGAGTTAATTAGTAAAATCTAGTATAATATGTTAAAAAAAGAAAAAAGAAAAAAAGCTTTCACACAAATGGTGAGTGTCAACGATCACCAGGTTGGAGGCAGGCTGGCACAGACGGGGAGAAAAGGATCCACCATGTTTTTCTCTCCACCTTTTCTGTTTTTACCTGCAAGAGGAAAGATCAAGGCTGAAGGGACGGTGTGGATGCCCATTTAGGGGCAGGAAGCCATGTACTTTGGGGATTTGCCATGAGTCCTTGATGGGTAAGTTGAAATAAGAGCAAAAAAAAACATCTTCTTCTAGACACTGGAGATGGGGGTCCAAAAGAAAAAAGGCTAAAGTGACAAGCTTTGGCCCAATCAAACCTCCATTCCCCAGTAACAGTGACTGCCTTTCTAAAGAACAAGAGATGTACCTGGATCCCTTCCCCCACCACTGCCTTAAACAAACAAACACTAGAACCTTTGTAATTTCATGCCATATAGTGCAAGTCTACTTACTAAAACATATGCTTGATGGCTTCTAACTAAGAAAAAATACAAAGGGTGAATTTAGCAATGATTCTAAGAAACTAATCAGTATTTGGGAATGGATGTCACAGGAACTTGTGTCATGAGTAATATGGTATTTATTTTTTATGCATATATATACATTAAAAGCACAGGAGGAGGAAGTAAAGGAAGATATTTATAAAAAGTCTCCATGGTCAATGTGTGAATTCTAACTATTATTATTCTTTTCATAAATATGGAATCTGAATCTTATAGTGATGAACTGACTAGGTTAAGACCACAGCTTAAATAGTAGGTGAAGTGGCTTTCTTTTATTTTAAATTTTTTTAAAGATTTTATTTATTTATTTGACAGAGAGAGAGAAAGAGAGAGAGTACAAGCAGGGGGAATGGCAGAGGGAGAGGGAGAAACAGACCTTCTGCTCAGAAGGGAGTCCGATGAGGGGCTCGATCTCAGGACCCCGGGATCATGCCCTGAGCTGAAGGCAGACACTTAACCGACGGAGCCACCCAGGTGTCCCTGAAGTGGCTTTCTAAGGTACATTTGCCTAATGCCAAAAGTCATACCTTTTCTACTGTACCATGTAGATCTTTTAATGACTGTATGTGTATATTAACTATGTTATTAGAGAAAATCATGGATGATATAATAACTATTTTATTAGAGAAAACCATAGGATGATCATCCACCTCTTTCCCCTAACCATAACTAAGGATAATTTGATTATTAGAAGTAGACCACTTTATAACCACTACTGTCTCCCTGGTGATAGCTATTTAAATATGAAAACCAATATCTATGAGAAAACTTGCTTCTGCTGACTACTTATTGCAAATTTTGTCATTATGATAAATGGTAACAAAGGTCACCAAACTCACTTGTCACTTTAAACACATGAGATTTCTAAGTTTTCAATGAGAAGTGAAATTAATAATTTTGGATATATTCCATCCATGCACCCCTCCCTCGACCTTTAAATAGTTTTGGTAGTTTTTGCTATATTACCAGAGTTTGCTTCTCTGAAACCTGACTTTTTAAGTCTGGCGAGAGGGTCCTTTTTTTTTTTTAAGATTTTATTTATTTATTTGAGAGAGAGAATGAGAGACAGAGAGCATGAGAGGGAGGAGCGTCAGAGGGAGAAGCAGACTCCCTGCCGAGCAGAGAGCCTGATGCGGGACTCGATCCCGGGACTCCAGGATCATGACCTGAGCCGAAGGCAGTCGCTTAACCAACTGAGCCACCCAGGCGCCCCTGGCGAGAGGGTCCTATGCACACTTACACAGTGAGTGTAACTGCTGCACAATGGAGTATCATTTCCTTGATTTAGGTACCATAGCTACCAGCATATAAGGAACATATCAGACAGTGGTCCTCCAAGTTGTTTAAAACACCAGTACCAGACAGATCGGACATACTCCTGTCAGGAAGGGTCCTGTGCTCCTGGAGAAATTCTCGGGAACGTGTGGAGCTGCTCAAGCTCTGGTTGTTGACAGCCAGTAAGACTGTAGGGAGCTGAAGCTCAGATGTGTGCTCTTCAGGGTGACAGACCCTAGATTATTTAGTGACACTCACACAAGGGATCACTACATCTTGGCATATCACAAGTTATTTGTTACTGATAAATTTGTGCATTACTTCTTTTCTAAAATGAAGTGGATTCAAGGTTGTCCCTTCAGTATGCTAAGTCTTACTCACTTGCACCATCCCAGTCGACTTTCAATCAAAGGACTTGGCACTCCCCCACTGCCCTGGGAAATACACATAAATCACAGCCAACTTCCTCACCTCCTCTTGTGTCCACAGAGCAACCATTACTGATGTGAATATTGGATAATTAGAAATTAAAATAGTGTGTTACTGTTTGGGGGGGGGGGAAGCCTTGGGATTTATGCCAGAATATGCATTGACTTGCGAGTGTATTGTGCAGTCAAACGCAACAATGGAAAAGTGCTGTAGCAGAGGAAAGACAGAATTCACTGCTGTGCTGATGTAATGATGCATCCTAAGTCACATTTAGATAACACATGGGGTGTTCTGTCACACAAGAATAGGGATCCCGTGGTCACCTTCAAGAGGAAGTGGAGAGGGTGCGAACTACGGTACACGTGGCTTTGTAGGATACCAGGAGAGAATCTACGGAGTCAGAGAACACTTTTCACATTTCTTCCTTTCTCTTCGAGTATGTCTTAATGAATCCCAGGGATGATGGTAGTGTAAGGAGTTGTGTGATAGGAATTCAAAAGCACTAAAATCTCTTCCCTGCAACTTCTTAAACTGATCACAGGTTTAGAGAGTAAAGACTTTTTTTGAGTTTCCTTTATTCTCATTTGTTTCGGTGTGAAAAAAACCTGTGACGCAATCAAATTCTCAGGGGCTGGGCTGGTGAGGTTGGCTGGTGGCAGAGAGATGTTGGTGACAGGAAGCCAGTCTACAAAAACACCATCAAGAAAGAACAGGATGTTCCAGAACCTTGAAATGGCAGATTCCACAAAAATCATACATAAGAAAATTGTTTTGCTTAAATGGGATTTTATACCACTAAGTCTTTCCTTGGTTATATTTTCAGCCATGAAGCTAAGGTGTTTTTGTCTTCTTTTGTTTGATAAAATGAACCCAAAAGAGAAGGTTTGAAATTCCAATTTCAAATAATTTAAAATTTTACTCTACTCTCTAACTTAACTTAGAATTATCATCAATGCCTCACAGTGGTTTGGGTGGGTAATTTATTAAACCATATATGCCAACAGTGAAGCAGATGTAAAATAAAAATTATATGATCTGGTTTTTATATTTCAGGAAGTTAGACATTAAGGAGTAGTGAAGAAAAATAAGTAACATAGTACATTTGGAACACTAGTATCTGGCCACTTTCTGGCTTTATAAAATAAGAGCGGAAGACTATTTCTTTTCCTTTTTTAAACTTCCTTTGCTTATGAAATGGGATTACCAGTTCTTACACTACTATTTCACAACAATTTTGTTAAGATGACATCATAAAATTTATATGAAAATCCCATAGGCATATACATTATAAGGTAAACATTTAAACATTTTGAATGAATTAATTTTAAAGCTAAAGAGCACATTTTAAAATTAAGCTTTAAAACCATCTACTATATTAATTGTTTTTGCTATTATAATTGTACAATGTTGAGTAGCTAAAATATATTTTTTTAAATTACTATAATTTCCTGTTATTAGGCCAGCCATAAATATATCATGGGCAAAAAATAAAATAAAATAAAATTGCAAAAATCTGCATCTGTGACTTTCTATAGAATAAATACTTCTTACCATAAAGAAAGAGGCCTACTTTTTAATTTTTCCATATTGATCATTTCATCTTTTGAATATATCTGAATTAGTGTTTGGTTATACTGTGATCCAGCAATGAGCTTGGATATTACATCTGAAGTCAGACTGCTTGGATTCAAATCTTGTTCTTCTACTTAGTACCTATATGACCATGGGCTAGTAACTTAGCCTCAGTGGGACTCAATTTTCTTATGTGTAAATTGGGGAGAAGAAATCTTCCAAGGAAACTTCTCTCACTGTACTCCAGTGAGGAAAGAGAAAAGTGATCTAAATTTATATTAGTGCATGCCTTATAGTGTTGTCTACCAGTTTATTATCCTCACAGTTGTAAGTTTTAAATTTGTAAAATGAACTGTTGAACTAGATAATTTTCAAGACCCGTCTTAAAGCTTAAGATAGGTGACTTATTCTGAATGAATTGAATACTTTGTTGATATATTTGAAAATTACCTTGAATTTACATGAACTTACATTGAGAAATACAATTTCAAATCATTGGTGTACTTTATAACTTCACTAGAAATTGGATAAGTTATTTTTTTTTAAGATTTTATTTATTTATTTGACAGAGAGAGAGACAGCGAGAGCAGGAACACAAGCAGGGGGAGTGGGAGAGGGAGAAGCAGGTTTCCCACTGAGCAGGAAGCCCGATGCGGGTCTCGATCCCAGGACCCTGGGATCATGACCTGAGCTGAAGGCAGACACTTAACGACTGAGCCACCCAGGCGCCCGATAAGTTGTTATTTTTACTAAAGCTTTTAGTAGAGAACTATTAATGAGTTCTAACTTTGAAACAATCAAGCTACTTTCTAAATTCTGTATTAAAAACAGATACACATCCCAGCTCATTAATCCAGCATTTTCATGTAACAGTTATAGAGAACTGCCCCCTAGCAGCTTTTGAAAGTGTTGATCTCAATGGAAAGGAGAATGCTCAATTTTTTTAAACTTCCTTTGCTTATGAAAAGATTAACCAATTTAGTCATTATAAAATTAGGAAGAACGGACAAAAACGTTTCCTGTAGTATACACACCAAGTTAGACAAGCTACCAGTACATACACACACCTTACCACCCCCCCAAACTTCATGAATTTATGTGAAGAGACGCAGAAAAGAGATACTCTTATATAGGCAGAAAGATGTGTCCAGATCATCATAGTCAAACCAAAAGACGAGTTGAGGTAGTTTTTCAAGTATTTGGGTCAGAAAAATACACATTTACCTCAGATACTTGGATAATTGCCTCTACTTTCCACTTGCGTTGTCCAAGAAAGTTTGCCACAGAGACAGACTAAAGATTCCATCTCATCAGCCCTCGCAGGACTGGGGCAGGAAAATGGCCCTTGCTGCCCACACTGGCTGGAACAATGACTGACTGGGCGCCATCCTGAGGCATCCCAACCTCACTTGGCACTAAACCACAAGGATACATCTATTTTGTCCGTTCTTCCTAATTTTATAATGACTAAATTGGTTAATTTCAAAGTCCTTTTGAATTCATTTAGACATATCACGTCTTAATAATTTTGAATATAAATCCACAGTTGTGTATTTCATAACAATTTGAATTTTGGACTTTTAAAACACAATGGGAATATTTACGCCAGATACCATGGAAATCTAAATTGCGATTTAACACCAGAAGTTCCACAAATTTAACATGATGGCAGACTTTCTTTCCTTTTGCTTTCACTGATATCCTAGGTCTCTGAGTTAGCCATACAAATCGAACTCTAAATAATCCAGGAGTAATTTAATCTCTTTTTAATAACTGTCTATAGCTTATCTTTTCCCACAATGTTTTAAAACTGTAACTACTATTTATTAGCATGTGCCAGACAATGGGAAGGAAAAGAGAGAAGAGTAGAAGCTGCAAGCAGTAACTTTTACTACTTAGTTGCAGCAATTCTAGAATGGACTTGGTAATCTTTCTGGTACTACACCAAATTAACTACAGAAAGTTTTAGAGTATTAAAGTGTTAGCTATAGAAGTTTTAGAGATTAACTATCAATTTTATTTATTCATATTCTCTGGAAGGAGCCTAAAACAATGAGAAAACTGAACTGAGTTTCCAAGATGATCATCACTAAGTACATGAGTAAGACAGGGCAAGTTTCTCTGAGTTCAACTTTACAAAATGAAGAGATAGGAATTATCTAGATAACTTCTAGGATTAAATCTAGATTTCAAATTGTATGTTCAAATTTGGACATAAATGCAGAGATTTCATATAGCTACTGTGAAGAAGGAGGAAACAAGATGCAACTAATGCATGATTTGACAATAATAGGACAAATAAAACCTATTTATCTTAAAGAAAATGTTTATCAATTCCATATTTTTTAAAGAAAGAGTACTAATTAACCTGGAACAACAATCTCTGAGTAGATGCATCAGAACCCATCTGGCCTGGACAGCAAAGAGATGTATGCTCTGGGTATGAACTCTGCTAATATGTAACAGCTGGGAGTAATAAATACTCAGGACCATTTCCTGTAGAAAAGACCACTAGCCAACCATTGATGATTTAATATATAGCAATATTATTTAGACTAAAAAATATATTGACAGCTTCCATCAGATTATTTATTTGGCTATGTTATCTTAAATTATTCAACACAGGTTTTAAAACTGGGTTAGTCATCAACCAAAATGATCTCCTTAAGAACCAGTCTGGTAACCATGTCATTAGGCCAAGTAATAAAAACTTCAATGGATTATATCAAATAAAGATGGCATCTAATTTACATCCATTTCCATTCTGCAACTGTATTTTGGCTTTAGGAATAAAGTGGAAAGCTTCATACCCACGCGCGCGCGCGCGTGCACACACACACACACACACACACACTACTCATCTAAATAAAAATCTACATAAAGCATTATGAATATAAGCTTCTGATAGAAACAATTCAAACTTGATTTGGGATACAATGATTTATACAGTTTTTGTGTTACCTGTTTTAATTTCAGCTACTCTTTTTCCAGAATGTTTGCAAATTTCATGTAGCATATGTTAGGCTTTGGAAATTAGACCAAAAAAAAAGTTTCAGATAGTGAAAGTCTTTTTTCTTTTGTCTTTAAATCTCAGATTTACATTAAGAAATTTTGTTTAATATGGTATAGAAGATGTAAAAGAAAGGGGGGACCTGAAAGGTATAGTCTTGATTGCATTTTCTATTTTGGCAATTTTAGTGGCAAACATTATGTTCAGCTGGGTGTCAGGAAGGTCTTCCTAACAGCTGGTAGCAATGCCAAGAATATTTATAACACAGCAGAAATACCATGGAAAGTGGTAAAACACGGATGTCAAAGCCTAATTTCTTGCTTTTGTGAACTAATTTTATGGTCCATTTTTGAATGTTGTCCAAAAGTGCACTCATGAAAGAGAATTTAGGTTTGGCAAGCTGCAGAAATATTCCCACAAGTGCTGCTGAATAAATCCTGAACAACCTTTCCCTCTAAAGGACAATCTTTTAGCTGAAGAGCTTAAGTTCTCCAGAAATGTCTTTTGTTAAAGAATATTCATACAGGGCTTTTCATGTGTGTCAAAGCTTGCTTGATGAAACAACCTGAAATACATTTTTATGGGACCTAAGATGTAAAACATTTATTATAACAGCAACAACAAGGGCATTTATATCAATTCTATTAGTTTAGATTTTTATTAAGAAGCCTAAAAACATTTGAAGTCTAATAACTGGTTCTTTTTTTTTTTGAATTAAGAATAGTTTAAACTAGGGGCGCCTGGGTGGCTCAGTCGTTAAGTGTCTGCCTTCGGCTGAGGTCATGATCCCAGGGTTCTGGGAATGAGCCCCGCATCTGGCTCCCTGCTCAGCGGGAAGCCTGCTTCTGCCACTCCCAGTCTCCCTGCTTGTGTTCCCTCTCTCGCTGTGTCTTTCTCTGTCAAATAAATAAATAAAATCTTTAAAAAAAGAAAAAGAATAGTTTAAACTATAAAGATTTTTTAGATATTAAGCAATTAACCATTGTTTAAATTCTAAATCCCTTTGGCTATATTATACACAAATCTATTTTAAAAGGTTAATTCTGAAGTTACATCCTTCACTGATAATATTTAGTTGAGTATATATGCTCTCTTGGTAGAAAAAAAATCTTTCACTAAAATCTTCTATAAGCAACTTTAAATGTCATAATACCACGAATGGCATTATAATCTCTTGTAAGGTTATCTTAATTTTTATATTAGTGCTCTAGTTGGGGAATATTTCATCGTATTGTTTTTGTTTTTTCCTTACTGTTGATACATAGTCAGATTGAGTAGTTCTGTGACTAACTGTAGAGGTTTTGAAGCTAAATTATCTTACTTAGTGGGACTCAGGCTTTAAGTTTAGCTGTGCTAAAATGATGATGAAGGGGTGGGAAAAACTCATGGACTTAGCTCTTCTCCCCACCTGGGCTGTTTCCCATTCCCATACCACTCATGGCCTTTATATCAGAGCTCCCTTCTGTGGCTTCTGGCAAAACATTAATATCACTTTCTCAGTTGTCTGCTGATTGACTTCTATTTGGTTTATGTAAGACACACTGGAGGAAAAGAGGACCTTAGTATCTTATGAAACACATTTCTAAAGTAATTTATCTCCAAAATACATTTGATAAACAAAACAATATCATTTGCAAACTATTTTCCATGGATTCCCTAGAACAATAATTTCCAAATCAGTTAGCGACCACTTTATCGCAATCATCTTAGGGCCTTATTAAAAATAAAGATTGGTTGGGGCGCCTGGGTGGCTCAGTCGTTAGGCGTCTGCCTTCGGCTCCGGTCGTGATCCCAGGGTCCTGGGATTGAGCTCCGCATCAGGCTCTCTGTTCGGCGGGGAGCCTGCTTCTCCCTCTCCCTCTGCCTGCTGCTCCCCCTGCTTGTGCTCTCTCTATCTCTCTGTCAAATAAATAAAATCTTTAAAAAAAAAAATAAAAAAAAAATAAAGATTGGCCAACCCAAGCCAGGCTTGAACATTTGGTCACTTTGGAATGCTGTATTAATTTGATGTCCTCCATAATCATACTAGAAAATATATTTAGTATTTATTTAAAGAAAATATAGAAATACATAGGGAAAAAAAAGAGTGAAGATGGGTTCTGGGGAAAAAAGCATAACACACACACTGTCCTCTGCTGCCTTCAGTAATTCAGCTCTGGTCCCAAAGCTACAAGCCCCACTTGGTTTTTTCCAGGTCTGGAGGTTAACTGAACCCACTGCCTTAGAAGGTAGTTTGTGGCCATCACTTGCTCAAACATTATCTCTGGGTGTGCCATGCTGCACTTCTAAAATTATACTATCCTTGAAAAAAAGAGCCCATAAGTACTTATTTTTTTTTTATATTTTCAGTGTCTTATATGTTCAGTGACTTTTTAAACTTCCTGTTTTGAGATAACTGTAGATTCAGATGCAGTTGTGAAAAATAATGCAGGGAGATCCTGTATCTCCTTTGCTCATCCCTTACCATAACATTTTGTATCACTAAAGTACAATAGCACAACCAGAAAGTTTACTTTGCTAATAATCCACCAACCTTATTCAGATCTCACTAGTTTTACATGCCTTCATTTGTATGTCTGAATGTTTATTTAGTTTTGTGCAACTTTTATCCATTGCAGTTATAGAGTAATTTCATCACAAGGATCCCCTGTGGTATCCTTTCATGGCCACATCTACTTCCCTTCCTCTGCCCTCTTTAACCTATTAATCTATTTTCCTTCTCTATAATTTTGTCATTTCAAGAATGCTATGTAAATGGAATCATACAGTATGTAAACTTTGAGATTGGCTTTTTTTCACTCAGCATAATTCCCTTGAGATACTTCCAAGTTACATGTATCAATAGATCATTTCTGTTTTATTACAGAGTAGTATTCCATGGTACTGACGTACCACAGTTGAATCATTCACCTATTGAAGGGCATGTGGTTTTTCCCTGGTTTCAGTTATTATGAATAAAGCTGCTATGAACATTTGGATACATATTTTATGTGAACAGATGTTGTTATATCTCTGAGATAAATGCCCAGCAGTACAACTACTGGGTTGTATGGTAAGTACATGATTAAAAACTGCTGCACTCATTTCCAGAGTGGCTGTCTCCTTTTACATTTTCATCTGCAGTGTGTGAGTGACTCACTTCCTCTACATCACTATTTCTTTTTTAAGTTTCATCATTCTGATAGGTATATAATGATATATCATTGTAGTTTTAAATGGTGCTTTTCCTTAATGGCTAATGATGTTGAACACCATTTATATGCTTATTTCCCATTTGTATATCTTCTTCATTGAAATTTCTTTTCTTTTTTTTTTAGAATCTTTTTTTTTTTAAAGATTTTATTTATTTATTTGACACACACAGAGAGAGGAATCACAAGCAGGCAGAGTGGCAGGGAGCGGCAGAGGGAGAAGCAGGCTCCCCGCTGAGCAAGGAGCCCGATGTGGGACTCGATCCCAGGACCCTGGGATCATGACCTGAGCCAAAGTCAGATGCTTAACGACTGAGCCACCCAGGTGCCCCCATTGAAATTTCTGCTCATGTCTTTTGTCATTTGTCATATTGGATTGTTTTAGAGTTTTGGGAATTCTCTATAGATTCTATATATAAATCTTTTGTTGAACGTGTGGTTTGCAAATATTTCCTTCCACTCTGTAGGTTGTCTTTTCATCATCTTTGCAGAGACTCACAAAGCAAAAGTTTTTAATTTTGATGAAGTCTAATTTATCACTTTTTCCTCTTATACATTATGCTTTTGGTGTCAAGTCTACAAACTCTTACCTTATTCCTAGCTGCTGAACATTTTCACCTTTATTAATTTTCCTAAAAGTTCCATAGTTTTACATTTTACATTTAAGTCCATGATTCATTCACTTGGAGTTGATTTTCTATAATGTTTGAGGTTTAGGTCAAAGCTCTTTTTTTTTGCCTATGAATGCTCAATTGTTCCAACATCATTTATTGGAAAGACTATCTTTTCTCCATTGAATTACTTTTGCAACTTTGTTAAAAATCATTTGAGCATATGTGTATGAGTTATTTTCTGTGTCCAGTGCTTATGTACCATGATTCATCAAGCCAATCTTTATTCTAACTTTGCTAAACTTATCCCAGCACTATTAATTCAAAATCTTCCAAGAGAGAGCCTAGAATTGTGTGTCTTTAATCATAGTAGTAAATCTGATGTAGAGCCATATTTGGGAACCCTGCTCAGAGGTTACACAAGGATTTTTCATGAATCTTTGCTGAGGTTGGTGGTGAGGAAGTAGAGGATAGCAGGTGACTTTGTGACTCTCTCATTTATTAAATTAATTAAGAAATAGTTAACATTTAGGGAAAGTTATGAAAAACAAGAAATGGCCACCTATGTTCTCATCACTTGGCTTAATAAATGAAACATTACCTATAAAGATGTAGCTTCTTGTCGGTCCTCTCCCTCCTCAATCACATCCTCCTCCCTTTCTGTCTCCAACCCCAGAGGTAACCACTCTCCTATATTTTATAATTATCATTTTTACACATTCTCTATATTTGACAATATAAAATACACACACATATGCATATACAACCATATATACAGATATATGTCTAATTTGTTATTTTACTAGAAGTCTGACATAAAAGCGACTACCAACTTGATCAGAGGGCAAATTATCATTCTCATCAGCCTTCAAACCCAGACCACAGCATATCCTGAAGTCTGGTTTAGCTCATGTGCTTAGATTTACCCACACGTTTACTAGTTTCTTTGTTCACCATGCTTTCTGACATCTCAGAATTTAATTCTGGGATTATTTTCCTCTCTTCCTGAATTTTATCCATCAGACATTCCTTTATACATAACATTTTCTTGGGGGATAAACTCTGTTACTATTTGTCCAAATAAAACTTTATTTTTCCTCATTATGAATGATAATTTTTCTGGATATACACTTTTTGATAGACAGTTACTTTTTGTTTAGCATACTGAAAACTTTACTCCATGGCTGTAGTAGTATCTACAGCTGCATAACAAATTACCCCAAAACCCAGTGGCTTAAAACAACAATATACATTATCTCTCACAGTTGCTGTGGATTAAGAATTCTTGAGTGGCTTAGCTGGAGAGTTCTTGATCAGGATTTTGGCCAAGGCTACAGTTACCTGAAAGCTTGCCTGGAGGATCTGCTCTCTAGATGGCTTACTTGAATGATTGGGAAATTGATGCTGGTTTTCAGTAGGTCATCTTACACCTCATGTAGGCTTCTCTACAAAATTGCTGAAATGTCCTCATGGCATGACAGCTGGCTTCCTCCAGATTGAGAGTTCCAAGAACCAAGGGAGAAGAAGTGATGTGGTTTATGACAGTGTTCAGCAATGTCACTTCTGTTGCCATATACAGCAACTCCCAGTGTAAAAGGGATTATTCAAGTGTTGGTATACCAGAAAGCAAAATGAGTGGGGGCCATTGTGAAGTCTGGCTCCTCCCGTTACTTTGTGACTTTTTTTTTTTTTTTTACTTTATGACTCTTTATTGCTAATGCTGAGCAGTCTGTGGTCAGTGTATTGCTATGCCTTTGCAAAAAATATTTTTCCCTCTTGCTGCTCTTATAATCTTCTATTGGTTATTAATGTTCTGCAATTTTATTTTTTTTCATTAATTGTTCTTGTATTTCATTGTGATTCTTAAAACTGAGAAGCTGTATTTGTCACTAATCTTCCTAAATTTGTAGTCATTATCTTTTTGAAAACTTTTCTCTCCTACTTTATCTAATATTCCTTCTGGTAATCTGATTTGACAAATATTGCTTTATCATTATCCTTAATATAATAATCTCATTTTTATAATTTGTCTTTGTCTTTCTGTGTTTATTTATTTGTGTTTGTTTCCTCATATACTACCTCTTAGGTCCCTAATCCTTTTCTTTTTCTTTTATTATGTTATGTTAATCACCATACATTACTTCATTAGTTTTTGATGTAGTGTTCCATGATTCATTGTTTGCATATAACACCCAGTGCTCCATTCAGTATGTGCCCTCTTTCATACCCATCACCAGGCTAACCCATTCCCCCACCCCCCTCCCCTCTAGAACCCTCAGTTTGTTTCTCAGAGTCCATAGTCTCTCATGGTTTGTCTCTCCCTCCGATTTCCCTCTTTCATTTTCTAATCTGTCTCTGATTGTTGTTTAATCTATTGATTTTTTATTTTCAATGATTGTGTTTATCATTTATAGGTATTATTCCTGTTTTTTCCTCCAAATTCTCATTTTTATAGTATCTTGTTTCCAACTCATTTTTACCATTTCCTCTTTTATTTATTTAAAGATTTGGGCAAGAATATTCTCATTCTTATTCCAATGATTAAAATATGTATAGTATTCTGAACTCAAACACTATTGTTATCAATCTAACTCCTGATTCTCTCTCATTATGGCTTGCTTGTCATTTTTTACATAATTTCATATTTGATTTATCTAAATTTGTTGGACTCCTGAAGGGGCTGGTTTGAAGGCTTGCTATTTAGAGAGGGTAGTTTTTTGCCTTCGCCAGGGCTGTGAGGAAGAATGTATATTGGTTTATCCAAAAATTGTGGTGCTTTTAGTGAAAGAGTTTTAGAACATTGAATTAGCATATTGCCAGTAAAGTAAATATTTTTGATTTCTTCCAATCACTGCAACCTGAATTCTATGTTAAGGCTTCCAGGACAATAGTGCTTGAATAAAAGTTACTTTTGCAAAAATAATCTCTATACTGTACACAGACTAGCAGAAATATATCCAAAGTGAAAGGATAGAAATAGCATAAAGGGCAGCTTTGGAAATCAAAGGTGAAAATTACATGGCCAATATGACTCCAGGGTTTGAAACTGCTTACATTACTGGAGGAACAGACAATATGTGCCACTTTTATGGTCTAATCCTTGAGCACCTGCGGACTCAATTAGCGGGTAAAAAAATTGAAGTGCTATAGATTTTTAAACATAAACATTTATGTCTGCTACAGAGACAATGACTTATAAATGATTATTGGACCATTTTTTGTAAACTGTTTTTAGTTGACAACATTTGCTATTCTTTTCCTTATTTCTCAATCCTATCATACATAAACAGATAAAAGGTGGAGGTGAGTTTTCTCTGGGTAAAAAGCTCCATGAAATCAGATCCGATGTTACATTTTCCTTTGTCTATGTTTTTCCTATATTTAATTCCAGTTTTATATTTAGAAACACTCATATTTAACTAATTCACTGCCTCTATTCTAAACTCAATTTAAAATAATGATGAAATGTATAAGCCTAAAATACATTTTTCTCTCTCATACAAATTACTTTTTTTCCCCAAAGATTTATCTATTTATTTGAGAGAGCAAGAATGAGAGAGAGAGTACATGAGAGGGGGGGAGGGTCAGAGGGAGAAGGAGGCTCCTCGCTGAGCAGGGAGCCCGATGCAGGACTCGATCCAGGGACTCCAGGATCATGACCTGAGCCGAAGGCAGTCGCCCAACCAACTGAGCCACCCAGGCGCCCCAAATTACTTTTATCAAACTTTACACACATACCCACACTCACCAATACATGATTATTACTACACACACACACACACACACACACATACATGCACACACACACACGGATAGCAGCAATAATTTTCATTATGTATTCATTCCCTTCAAGGTAACATAGGCTAAAAGAAACCACATTATCTAAGTTATGTCTGAATATTTCTATTTTCATTTCATAGGGCATAACAGTTTATGCACTAAGCTAGTTCTATTGCCCAAAAAATTTCTCAGTGATCATCAGGAAATTACTTTCCTCTCTAATCTGTTCACTCTCCCACTCATTGCACTAATTTCAGAATCTGCAATTTAGGTCACTAGAATTAGTGACTAGAATTATTTCATCTCTAATACGGCAAGTTCTTAAAGATATCTGATGTCTAATATGTAACATATTTAATATGTTTTGAGTCAGATATATTCTTGAAAGGTTTAGTGAAAATTTAATTTTTCACATGCAATTCATAATTTAAATGAGCTATTAGAGCTCACTACATGGAACTTGTTAGGTTTTTTTTTTTTATTACTAGCATGAAGTGAATATCCCTTAGTTTTTCTTTTTAGAGAGTCTTGATCTAGATGAGGGAAGGAAAGAGAAGCAGGTTAAGTTTCTTGGCCTCTGGGCCGAAAATGGCCTTTTGGGCCATTGCTGGCTTTGGAAATCTGATGAAAATTATAAATCCTCTTCCCAGGGAAATGCCACACACACATGAAATTTTGTATATGATTTCAGAAAGTCCATGAACCTCTTGAAGCCTGTCCAAGGAACAGATTATGATTTCCTGGACTAGATGACAAAACATAATTAAGTGGATAAATGGACCAATAATAATATTACTTGAGGTATGCTATATTTTCTTATATACTACTCATCATCACTATATAATAAATATAGAAAATTGTTTAATTTTATATCCCATGACTTAAGTATATAAAGCATATTTGAAGGTCTAATTTATATACATTTTTTGACACAAGCAATGCACATATATATTTGACTATTTTAATTGCAAATTTCTCTTGACATAAAAGGAATACCTTTTAGATTATTAGAAATAAAGTTTGGAGAGTGATTACAACTTGTAGGCTTTTAACAGGGCTAGGTAATACTTTTTATCTACGTGTAGAGTATTTTTAATATCCCGCTGTAGTGTAGGGACTTAAAATGTTTTATCATATTTCTACTGAGTGCACTTGCCAGGTTCTATTGCTTCAAAGTACTTTTCCTGTAACTAAAAAGCTTAAAGAAAACACTTAATATTTCCATAGAATACCTAAAATAGTTTTTTTATTGGTTTTACCTCTGTAAAAAAATACACATTAGGATGATTGCTAATTACCTAAGTATGTGTGGATAATACCATTGATGCTCTTTGACTGCATTTGTCTAAATTCCTCTTCCCTCTGAATATTGGGAATTTACCACATTGCAATTACATGAAAACACTGCTGTACGAGCATGGTAACAAAACCCCTTTGTTGTTTGTTTTTGTTTTGCTTTGTTTTTAGAGAGGGAGAAAAAGTGGGAGAGGTGGAGGGGGGCAGAGTGGGAGACTCCACACCCAGCACAGAGCCCGACATGGGGGGCTCTATTTCACAACCCCGAGATCATGACTCTAGCCAAAATCAAGAGTCAGGTGCTTAACCAACTGAGCCACCCAGACGCCCCAAACATAATCCCTATTGTAACATAATGTGAATTTTTAAGTATGCAAACAATTTCAATTAAATATATACATAGGCTATTGTTGAAAATGGCTTAACAGCTAGTAATCTAACTAGAAAAAACAGTGAGCTAGTCCCCCTCTCTGATGACTCTTGAATATAATAGATGTCCCAGATCATAAAATACTTTTAATGAAAATACAGAACTTAAATGAACTTTCTTCAATTTAGCATAAGGGATATATGGAATGAATGTCTAAGTTCATTTGGATAAAGAAGCTTCAGCTGAACTTCTATTACTCTATTGGAGAATATGTTCAGCTGGAATAAAGGGCTTTTCAGCATTTCCCCAGATGGAGAATTGAGGACTCCATATTATCACTATTCTAGAGGCAACTGCAAGAGATATATGAGGTTGGGTGAAATTATATTAGATCCAAAGGGGTATGAAGACAAACCACAGATATCATCTCATTTACTAATTATTTGTTTAATTGTATAAAAACTGACTGAAAAGTGTGTAATAAATAATAGCCAATAAATATTTCTAGTAGATGAAATGTGAAAAAATAAAAAATTTAACATAAAAAAGAATAAAATAAAAATTTTAACATGACACAGACTGATAAAGAGAGCTATGAAACTATGGGATAGAATTCTTCAGCTTACTTAAGGATTAATAAAAAATGCATATGTGAATTTCACAACCTAGTAGAGAAGATAACTCATATGCACAGATTGCTATAAAACACATTAAAGAAAGTATTGACTGCTAATAAAGTTTAGAAGAAAGGGACACATATTTGGGACATCAGGAAAGGACTCATGAATTTGGCAATGCTTGAGCCTAGCCTTGAAGGATGGCTTAAGATTTGGGCAACAAACAATGACTGTGGGACATGGAAGTAATGCTGTGATCCAAGGAACGGAAGTAGAAACCCTAGGATATTTCTGTGGACGGGTTGGACAGTGGAGCTGGTTACATGGAATGATAAAAGATTAAAGCTAAAAAAACTGAAGTTAATACAAGAAGCTTTTTGGTACTTAGCTAAAAGGAGTGGTCTTTGTTCTGTAGGCAGTGAGTGAAGAGCCAATGAATGAAGTTTTGAGCGGGCCTCACAGCTATACAGCAAAGGTCAGCATTAAGGGGGCTGTACTTTCAATAAGGGTGTATTGCCGCATATTCTCAATTATATATAAGAACAAAAGCACTAGCCTAAAAACCAGCAACAAACGGAGGGGCGCCTGGATGGCTCAGCCGTTAAGCATTTGCCTTCAGCTCAGGTCATGATCCCAGGGTCCTGGGATCGAGCCCCACATCAGGCTCCCTGCTCGGCGGAAAGCCTGCTTCTCCCTCTCCCACTCCCCCTGCTTCTGTTCCTGCTCTCGCTAACTCTCTCTCTGTCAAATAAATAAATAAAATCTTTAAAAATAAATAAATAAAAAATAAAAAAATAAAAACCAGCAACAAATGGAAACATGATACATGTATAAATTAACTTTTTATTCTAAAATGATAGTGATAAATATGTAACACTTCAAGGTATAGCAAACAGCATCAGTATGTTTTTTCCATACAAAAAAATACAAAAGGAAACAACACTATACTCAACACATGAAAAGTATTACCAGAAACTGAGAACTTCTGGTAAATACTAAGTTTAAAAGCACAAACATTTAGTAGGAGGTATGTGGTATAAGTTTCTAGAAGATATGTAGTTAGTAAAACAAACAAAATCAGTGTTGTTTACTACTTGTCTGGCATAAATCATTCTTAGGCATGGATGAGGAGCTATTCTCAAGGATCAAGACTCTAAATATATAAGAATTCTTACCAGAGTTACCAGAAGATTATACAATAGTTATGCAAGTCAAATACCTCTGGTTTTGTAAATTTAGAATGTTGAAATTCTTACCTCGAACAACAAGGTCAGCTGAAGCTGAAGAATTGTCCACGATTGTCTGAGCGGTACATGTGTATCTACCAGCATGCTTCAGCTGGGCATTTCGGATAAGCAGTTCCCCATTGGAATCCAGCTGTTAGCAAAAATAGCAGTCATTCACATCACTACACTCTTCACCAATTATATGGCATTTAGGATACAAGAGGTACATTTTTCCCCTAACAAGATGAGCACCATTAAAAGGTATTTTTTTTAGATATGCTGATTATGTCCTTACTTAGGTTACTTCAAGTCTGTCTTCAGTATCCCAAGCAAAAAGTAAAGTGAGTGAATTAATTAAGATCCTTTTTAGCCCAAATATCTTTAACATTCTATTATTCCTATTACCAGAGGGAGGGCCATAGAGAGATAAACTAAGGGATGAAACTATTTCATTCATAGCTTTTAAAGATAAATGGCAAAGTCTAAAACACTTCATGCTAAATGTCAATGAAGATAAATGGTATATGGCTAGGAAGAATTTGGTTTTGCAAAGCCAATCTGATTAATTTCAAGATGTACTACAGTTAATTACACAAAGATACTAAAAGTGTAAGAAACTGTCAAAATGGACAATTCTAAAATGTTCTGTTTTGGTCGAAACACAAACGCCATGTAAACAAGGATATTTGTTTTGTTCACTGCTCTATTCCCAGTGTTTGTTCAATATACATTCTTTGAAGAAGGCCTGAGGGACTCTTGCCTGTGAGAGATAAGGCACTATGTAAATGCAATTTCTAAAAATAGCTAGTATTTATTGAATGCCCATTCTGAACCAGGCTCTGGGCTATGCAAGTGTGTGTGTGTGTGTGTGTTTGTGTGTGTGTAATTTCATTCTCTTCTGACTACAGTCCTATAAGATAGGTCCTATTCTGTCCATTTTATTAAAGATATAAGTGAGACTTAGAGTAGCCAAATAATTTAACTAAGGTCACTGAGCTTGTTTGGTAGTGGGAGCATCCAAAGTCCATGCTCATTATCTCCAAACTATTCATCTAGAGAAAAATTTGGAAAACAATTATCTATCATCTCTCTCTCTCTTTCTCTCTCTCTCTCTCTATCTATCTATTTGAGAGAGGGTGAGAATGAGTGAGTAGGAGGGGAAAAGGAGAGGGAGAGAGAATCTCCAACAGACTCCCCACTGAACATGGAGCCTGATTCAGGGCTCAATCCAAAGACCCCAAGATCACGACCTGAGCCGAAACCAAGAGTCAGATGCTTAACAGACTTAACCACTCAGGCACCCCTGGAAAACTCAATTTTTAAGTAGACATTTGGTTTTCTGGAGAACTAAGTATACTGATTTACTATTCTAATCATAAATATCCAGCTATATCAAAAGATGAAAAATTAATGGTTAGGTTAATATTTTACATAATAGATGAGAATATTGTTTATGTAATATAATAGACTTACACATTTTAAAATTTTGATTCTTTTAATGACTGCATGTGGAATGAATGCTCTGCTTCACCATACATTTTGCCAGTGGCCCCTTCATATATCAAATTTCCTGCTGGTTTTGGAAAGTGTTTGGGTTTGCTATACTTTTTTAATTAACGAGGTTAAGAATATAGGCATACCTTGAAGATATTGTGGGTTCAGTTCTAGACCACCACAATAAGCCAAGTCAAATCAATTTTTTAAAATTTCCCAGTGCATATAAAAGTTATGTACACCATATTATAGTCCGCAATGGCATTACACTATATTAAAGTATGCAATGGCACTTACACTATATTAAAGTATTCAATGGCATTATGTCTAACAAAGCAACCTACCTACCTGCCTGGGTAGTGCAGTCAGTTGAGCGTCTGATTCTTGGTTTTGGCTCAGGCCATGATCTCAGGGTGGTGAGATTGAGCCCTGCGTGGGGCTCCACACTCAGCATGGAGTCTGCTTGGGATTCTCTTTCCCTCTGTCCCTCCCACTCATGTGCTTACTCTCTCTCTTTCAAATAAATAAATAAAGCTTTTTTAAAAAAGCAATATACATGCATCAATTTAAAAATAATTTATTGCTAAAAAATGCTAACCACCATATGAGCTTTCAGCATGTCATAATCTTTTGCTGGTGGAGGGTCTTGCCTTGATGTTGATGGCTGCTGACTGATGAGTATGGTGGTTGTTGAAGGTTGGAGTGTCTGTGGCAATTTCTTAAAATAAGACAACAATGACGCTTGCCCCATCAATTGACTCTTCCTTTAATGAAAGATTTCTCTGTAGCATGTGATGCTGTTTGACAGCATTCTACCCACAATGGAACTGCTTTCAAAATTGGAGTCAATCCTCACAAACCCTGCTGCTGCTTTATCAACTGAGTTGATATAATATTCTAAATCTTCTGTTGTCATTTCAGTAGTCTTTACAGCATCTTCACCATGAGTAGATTCCATTTCAAGAAACCACTTTCTTTGCTCATCCATAAGAAGCAACTCTTCATCTGTTCAAGTTTCATCATAAGATTGCAGCAATCCAATCATATCATCAGACTCCACTTCTAATTCTAGTTCTCTTATTATTTTCACTACATTTGCAGTTACTTCCTCTACTGAAATCTTAAACACCTCACAGTCATCCATGAGGGTTGGAATCAAATTCTTCTAAATTCCTGTTCACGTGGATATTTTTGGACTCTTCCCATGAATCACAAATATTCTTAATGGCATCTAAAACTGGGAATCCTTCCCAGAAGTTTCTCAATTTTCTTTGCCCAGACCCATCAGAGGAATCACTATCTATGGCAGCTATAGCCTTATGAAATATAGTTCTTAAATAATAGGACTTGAAATGAAAACACTAATTTGAGAGGATATATGCACCCCCGTGTTTATGACAGCATTCTTTACAATAGCTACAATATGAAAGAAACACAAGTGTCCTTCTATACACATACAATGTATTATTAGTCACAAAAATGAAGGAAATACTGCCATTTAATACAACTTGGATGTGTTATTTGAAGTGAAATAAGTCAGATGGAAAAAGACAAATACCATATAATTTACTGATATATGAAATCTAAAAAACAAAATGAATGAAAAAATAAAGAAACAGATTCTTAAATACAGAGAACAATCTGGTAGTTGCCAGAGGGAAGGTTGGTGGGGGAATGGGCAAAATAGAAGAAAGGGACTATGAGATACAAATTCCCAGTTATAAAATAAGTAAGTCATGGAGATGAAAAGTACAGCATAGATAATATACTGTATTATAATATATTACAATAGTATTGTAATAATGTTATATGGTGACAGATGGTGACTACACTCACTGTGGTGAACACTGAGTAATGTATAGAATGTGTTGAGTTACTACATTGCACACCTGAAACTAATATAACATTGTACGTCAATTGTATTTCAATAATAAATGTAAAACAATAATAAGGCTTGAAAGTTGAAATTGCTCTTTGATCCATGGGCTACAGAATGGATGTTGTGTTAGCAGGCATGAAAACATTAATCTTGTTGTACATCTCCATCAGAGCTGTTTAGTGACCATGTGCATTGTCAACAGGCAGTAATATTTTGAAAGAATTTTTTTTTTTTTTCTGAGCAATAGGTCTCAGCAGTGGGCTTAAAATATTCAACAATATTGAATATTTTAAAATGTTGTCAACAGATGTGCTGTCATCCAGGCTTTGCTGTTCCATTTATAGAGCACAGGCAGAGTAGATTCTGCATAACTCTTAACAGCCCTAGGATTTTGAGAATGGTAAATGAGAATTGGCTTCAACTTATATTCACCAGCTGCATTAACCCCAAACAAGAAAGTCAGGCAGTCCTTTGAAGTTGTGGAGACTTTTAAATAGATATGAAAATCCTAGATAATATCTTCTAATGTAAGGTTGATTTGTCTACTTTGAAAATCTGTTGTTTAGTGTAGCCACCTTCATTAATGATCTTAGCTAGATCTTCTGGGTAACTTGCTGCAGCTTCTCCATCAACACTTGCTATTTCACCTTGCATTGTTATGTTATGGAGATGGCTTCTTTCCTTAAACCTCATGAACCAATCTCTGCTAGCTTCACACTTTTCTTCTGCAGCTTCCTCACCTCTCTCAGCCTTCATGGAATTGAATAGAGTTAGGGCCTTGCTCTGGATTAGGGTCTGGCTGAAGGGGATGTTTTGGCTGGTTTGATCTTCTATCCAGACCACTAAAACTTTCTCCATACCAGCAATAAGGCTGTTTTGCTTACTTATTATTCATATGCTCACTGGAGTAGAACTTTTAATTTCCTTCAAGAACTTTTCCTTTGTATTCATAACTTGGCTAACTCTTTGGTGCAAGAGTCCTAGCTTCAGGCCTATCTTGGCTTTCAACAGGCCTTCTACTCTAAGCTTAATTATTTCTAGCATTTGATTTAAAATGAGAGATGTGAAACTCTTTCTTTTACTTGAACACTTAGAGGCCATCATTGGGTTATTGGCCTGATTTCAATATTGTTGTATTTCAGGGAATAGGGAGGGCCAAGGAGAGGGAGAAAGTCAGAACAGCTAGTCTGTGGAGCAGTCAAAACCCACACAACAGTTATTAAATTTGCTGTTTCATGTGGGTACAGTTCTTGGCACCTGAAAACAATGACAATAGTAACATCAAAGATCACTGATCACAGATCTAGCAAATATAATAATAATGAAAATTTAAAATATTGTGGGAATTACCAAAATATGATCCAGAGACACAAAGTGAGCAAATGCTATTGGAAAAATGGTGCAAGTAGACTTGCTCAACAATGGGTTGCCACAAACCTTCAATTTGTAAAAACACATTATTTGCAAAGAACCATAAAGTGAAATGTAGTAAAACGAGGTATGCCTGTAATTGCTAGTTATAATGTGAGCAGATTGATTCCGTTGGTTGTAACAGAATGCTACTATCTCCATATAAAGAACTGGTTCGTGGCCACATGCATTGTTCCTTGATATTAGCCAGTCTTAGTAAAAATGTAGCTAGAGGTTATACAATTTAATGTCAGTTGGGGGTCCTCCTGTACCTTGAGGTCTAAAAATTTAGTTCCCAAGATTTCTGCAAGTTCCTTGGGTAGTCTCTCCTACCTACATCTCCTCCTACATTGTATCCCTGTGTTATATATGTGTACAGTGTCTTCTACTAGACTGTAATTTTTTGTGGGAGGAACTAGGTTTTATTTATTATTACATACAAATTACTTATTGTAATTTCCTTCTGCTCCAATGGTCAGTTACTTCTTTGTCACACCAAGGAGTACCAGACAAGAAATTCAGTCCTTTCCCTATTTTGTCATAAAACTTAATAACACAAAGTACCCCCTAGTACGTACCCCCATTCCACTGAATGAAAGATGATGGAATTGGCTGTATCCCACAAGGCAGGGCAAATCAACATTGAAAATTACCATTCACTACATATTTTTATTCTTAAATTCCTGTTGGCCATATTTTTACTAGGGATTTCTCAGTGACTTTTCCCTTTGCCAGTGCCCTTGCTGATACCCACTCCCCCTCGCATTTCCTACTTCTCTCTGCTCTTCTCTTCTTGCCCCTGGAACAGAGAATTATTCTTTTTTTCTCATGTTAAGCTACTTAATTCTATGATCGTTGCTTGGATCAGATAATACCTATTCTTCAAAACCTGACTTTCTGTTCTTAGATTTTTTTTTTCTATTTCTTTATCTCTTACTCCTCAATTCATTTGAATCTGGTTCCCACCTCTTCAATTTATTTTATTTGACTTCTGATAGCATTTGACCTTTTCCCACATATTCAACTTTCTAATCATCTATGACAACACACTTCCCAGAAACTTTGAGGACATTCTCAACCTTCTTCTCCTTCTTCTTCTTCTTCTTCTTCTTCTTCTTCTTCTTCTTCTTCTTCTTCTTCTTCTTCTTCTTCTTCTTCTTCTTCTTTCTTCTTCAACTTCCTTATAATTCCATCATAAATTCTTGAATTCATCCATTCCTTCCATCACTACTGTCTCTTTCCTTTTCTAAGCTACCAACATCTCCCACTGAACTACTATTCTCTGTTCGGTCACAACCTCCACCCCTGTTCTATTCTTTTCTCTCCTTGGCACACAGAGTGACATTTTAAAAACACCAATATGACCAACTCACCCCTCTTTGTAAAAATACAACTTACTGAAAGCTTTAAAATTTTTCCTCTTCCTGGAATATGGCCAATCTGGCTCCATTTTCTAAATTCTGTCCAATATTCCAGCTCAGCTAGTGCCATATCATTTACTCTGCTCTCCAGGAGAACATTCCCTTTATAGGACCTTAAATGCATCTTGTTCTCTCCCATCTCTGGTTCTCCATGCTATTTCCTCTCTTAGAATGTGATCCCCTCATATCCCCACACTCTTATCACATTCACCTAAGTAAACACTCTTCACTTACCAATACCAATTTATTCCTCAAGCAAGACTTTCCATTTTCTCTTGTTAGATTTTGTCACTGCACCTTTTACCTTATGTCATATAATATATCTCAACAGCAATAAAATATTTGTACAATTATAGGATTAAAGTTGGTCTTCTTAGAGGACTCTAAGTTTTATGTGAGGAGGAATATGCCTGTTTTGTTCATCATTGTATCCCTGTGTTATATATGTGTACAGTGTCTTCTACTAGACTGTAATTTTTTTTGTGGGAGGAACTAGGTTTTATTTATTATTACATACAAACTACTTATTGTAATAGCTGGCATACAGGAGGAATTCAGCAAATAAATATTACACAAATGAATTAATAAATACCTATTATCTAAAATGTTCTTACTAAATTCTTTTAGTAATTTTGTATGATTTTTTCAGGTAAGATAATGACAATGTTATAAGATAAAATAACTGAATTGAGAACAACTATTGGTATCCATATACATGAGATAAACTGCCATTAATAATATATTTCAAACTATTTATGAACTAATTTCATGAGGAAATAAAAGTTTTAGCAATAATGTGTAAATTTCTAGAAAAAAAAATGCAGTGAACATATACGAGAATGGAAACCTCTAAGTTTTCCAACTACCTGTATGCATTGTAAAAAATTTGGCCTTGCCCCAAGGGAGGTCTGCTATTTCTTCAGCTTCTGGAAGGTAATCTAAAGTGTCTTTCTTTGCCTTGGGTCATACTGGATAGTCTAACAATGTGATTTAGAGTGGGTATTAGAGACTCTTGTATAATACATTTTAGACTTAGGGTCTGAAATCGTATAGTGACTTAGGGTAGGGGCTTTGGGTCATGTGGTATCAGTCAGTCCAGAGACTGACATTAACTATTTGGGCAATCAATCAGTCATGCCTACATGATTAAGCCCCAATAAACTCTTTGAACACCAAAGCTCGGGTGAGCTTTCCCAGTTGGCAATACTCTGTGCATATTGCCACACACCTAAGCTGATAAAGTAATGCATCTTGACTCCACAGAGACAGAACAGTAGAAGCTCTATATTTGGTACTTCTCTGGGATTCTGCCCTGTGCACTTCTTCTGTTGGCTGATTTTAATCTGTATGTTTTTCCTGTAATAAACTGTAACCATAAATATAATGGCTTTCAGGGAGTTCTGTGAGTCCCTTCTAGCAAATCAAAACTGAGGGTGGTTTTGGCAACCCCTGGAATTTGTAGTTCATTTCAGAAGTGAAGATGGTCTTGGGGATGGTGCCCCTTTGTAGCTGGCCTAACTCTTCATACTGCCTTACTAAATAGAATTCATTTATGAGAGGAGGTAAAGAAATATTATTTTATTATTTATAACTTTTTAAAAAATATTTGAGGCAAGGAGAGAATAAATGTGTGTGTATGGTGAAGGTCATATGTTTTTCTTGAGCTGTCATAAAGGCTAATTGGCCCATATTTCTGAGTAATTTTCTAGTGAGAAAAAATAAAATAATTTAAACACTGTATATTTGTAAAACACACTGCTTTAATGTGTTTTCACATTCTTAATTAGCACTGCATTGTGACACTAAATATTCAGTAATGGAAAGATATTAAGTAAAATCTTTTTAAGTTATTATGATGAAGATAAGTTATATTTGAGGAAAATAATGTTTGCACAAAAGTAAAAAGCACTTAGTTCTATTACACGCTTTCATTATGTGAACTCACACTTCTTTGGTTGCTTCCTATGCCTAAATGAAAGATAATCCTGTTGCTAAACTCACACTATTTTAAGCAGTCAGGTGATTAGGCTGAAATTAAAAAAATAAAACACCTCAGAAATTTAAATTTTTTTTTTAATTCAAGTCCTCACAATAAAAAAAATTGAGGGCAGAAAAATATAAAAATAACCAAGTTATGACACTGTAATTGCCTTTTGTAAAATATTTATATTCTGTACACCTAATATTCTTTTTTTCTTAATAAAATTGCTATCTCTTTCCCCCAGACTCTCAGTTTGAAACATATTGCTGTTTACATATTCACTTATTTTATTCTCAGAGAAATAATGTGGTCATGATTTTTATACTTTTCACGTTATTAAAAACACAATCTATTTATGTCTTAAAATTATATTAAATTTATACTTATTGAATCTTCTAAATAAACTCTTTAAACTTTTAATTAAACTATTCTGAAAGTTCACTGCTAGAGTACTTTTAAATGTCAGCTCTGTTTTAAACATTAGGACTTAGTTACGTAATGATAGACTACTTGTGTAAAGCAATAATAAGCAACCTTAACATTTATTTTCATTTGCTCTATATTTGGTAAAGGTGTGGGACTGAAATATCTCAAGAAGGAAAGCAAAGGAAAAATATACTATATTATTTCCAATATAGTTGTGTATGTATAAAAACTTTCCTGAAATTTTTATAAATGGTAATAGCTCTTTCCATACCTCAGGAGAAGTTGAGGTTCTCAGTGGTTGACAGAACGCTTACAAAGCAAGTAAAGATCATGGACCTCAGCACATTCTAGCCACAAATTAGATATGAATGCTCTCTATATTTTCACTAAAAAACCACAGCTTGGCTGAATTACAAAATGCTTCCCTTCATGTGAGGAGAGTTGAATCACATACTGGAAATTGTGATAGCACAGCTCAGGGATGTTCCAAAGTGTAGATGTGGTTTACCGCTTAGAAATTTCCCAAATTTAAATCAAAAGACTTCCAAAATGTAAATGTCCCTTCCTTTCCTCCCCTTCCCCCATGAACTGACTCTACAAATTCATCCTTGCCATATCAATGAATCTGAATTACTAAGTTGTATTAACAAATTTAATTAATCATAATGAACAAAGAAATATGTTGGATGGTACATACAAGGTTGAGATAAAGCTTAGAGCTCATAAAATTATATATCAACAAAAACATCTCTTTTGTTCCATTGAAGCTCAGAAGGAAGGGGCACATACAGAAGGTTGAAAGAAAGAATATCCTTTAAAGAGAATATTCTAGAAACTGATAAGCAAAAGATATTAAATATGTTTGATACATGCTATATCCATGAAAAATTAACTTTTCTTTTTACTTTTGGCTTGTTAGATTAAAGAAGGAGTAACTATAGCAGATGCATCACTGCAACTGCAAACTTCAACACCACCATCACCAACACGATTTACAACAAATAATTAGTGAGGGTTTCATAGGTGCCAGGGACTATTATAAATAAATATTCTACATGTGCAGACTCACTTACTCTTAACAGCAACTCTGTGAGATAGATAGTATTCTTAATCATATTTGGGGGAGGAGGATGCATTACTGTTATTAACTATAGCCACCACGACTGGTAATACTGTTGCTGTTGATAGAATACGTTTGCTGCAACTAATACTACTATAAAAACAGCTTCTGCTACTTGCATTCTTGCTGTACTACTTGCTGTTATGTTAATCACCATACATCCCATCATTAGTTTTTGATGTAGTGTTCCATGATTCATTGTTTGCGTAAAACACCCAGTGGCACGTTCTGCATGGAGTACATACGTTTTCTTATTTAATTTTTTATAGTACTCAGGGAGAGACTGTTTCCTTTTCATTGTATTTTTTACAGATTTTATTGTATTTTCTATAGATTCTATAGAATCTATAGATCTATAGATTTTTTATAGATTTATTTATTTCAGAGAGAGAGGAATGTGTGCATGCGAGAGTGGGGAGGGGCAGAACAAGAGGGAGAGCATCTCAAGCAGACTCCTCCCTGAGTGTGCAGCCCTCCACATCCCATGACCCTGAGATCATGACCTGACCTGAAATCAAGAATGGGATGCTGAGCCACCCAGGCACCCCTATGTTTCCATTTTAAAGACAAGGAATTTGAGATTTTCAGTTAAGTGGCTGGTGGAAGGCTCCATAGTTAACACACATTACTGGTTTAACTGTCTCCAAGATACTGTTTTATGAATCAGACGATGGGATTTAAGTTCACAGTTTGGTACGTAAAAGTGGGTAGTTTCTCATAGCAGAAAGAATACAACATTATTATTTTACGTATCTATTTATTAAATTTTTAATCTACTAAAATGTTCAAACATAAGAAAATAGGAAGAATAGTTCTGCATGGAGCACTGGGTGTTAATACGCAAACAATGAATCATGGAACACTTCATCAAAAACTAATGATGTAATGTATGGTGACTAACATAACATAATAATAAAAAAAATCATAAAAAAAAGAAAATAGGAAGAATAGAAGAATAGTATCATGGTCACCTGAATAAAAACCATTAGATTCAATTTACCATGTTTGCTTTATCTAATTATATAGCTAGCTCTATCTTTCCTTGTCTCTACATACAATGTGTCCATCTATTACTGAACCCTAGAAAAACAAATTACTGATATTATCATACTTCATTCCTCAAATATTAGGTTGACTCTCCCAAAAAGTCCATTCTCTTACATAATCACAAAACCATTTTCACACATAACGTAATTAATACTAATTTCCTAATATTACCTAATATTTAAGTTAGTGTTATTTTAAGTAATGTTTGAGCATTAAGATTGCCTGAATGTGAAAAATATTTTTAAAGGTATGACTTAAAAATCTTATGAAAATGAAGTAATATCATCATAAATATAAAAACTTAAGTAAATTAGGAAAGTGGTCTAGAATTATTAAGAGATCATGAAATATTTGTAGAATCAATGGAAATGCTGAATATCCTTAAATTTGTCTATTTTGATGGCTGAAGAGTCCAATTTTGATCATTTGGACAATTCTAAATTAAAATTCAAAAAGAAGAACATTTTTTATAATCCTTTTGACTGATGGACAAAACATCAAAGCCTTGGATTTAGAACCAGTATTTTAGAGTTGAAAGTAAACTTGGATATTAATTCATGTGGTTTTTACATTGGTTCCCATTAGCCTTGGGGTTCTGAACATCTTCAAGGATCACTTGGTAGAAGGAAGGGATCAGATGGGAAGTTTTGTGCGACCGGAAGAAACGAGAGGCCTCATGATGTGGCCCTGTAGTCTCCCACACATACACCCACACCTGCACACAATTTCTTTACTTAGAGTAAGCTCACTTTCACCTTTTTTATTTATTGGGCTTCTGATTTAAATTCTCTTTGCAGAAAGGATTCTGCCGCTAAAAACTTATTCTTGCTATTTTAAAACTTCTGATGTGGCCCAGCTTCCTCATATGGTAGATGAGAAGCCTAAGGCTCAGAATGACTGTCCTGACCAAGGTCATACAACTTGTCAAAGGCCAAACAGAACAAAACTCCAGATCTTTGTTCCAATCTTAAAGACAAAGTGAAAAACTCAGATAGATTTTTTTGGAATATGCCAGCTAATGATGAAAACAGTATATTTCTAGTGTGATATCATAAATAAAACATCAAAGTCCACATGTAAAATTTTAAAATTCTTAAGATACCAAAAGATTACATATTTATTTTTCCCTCTTTTTATTTTAAATACTTCCCATATTTTGCCAGAACAATTACTGCAGTGATGCTTAGGTATGTAAGGAGTTCTATATACAACAAAAGGGACTTTAACTTTGAATGAATTTTTGGAGATTCTTCCAAGGCAATACATTTCTGAAGCACAAAGACTTGCTGATGTATGTCCTAATCCATTTACTTAGCACTGACATAAACAAATGCTTACTAAGGACCAGACTATGGGGTATTGTGCTAAAGAATAACCCTAGCTGTCATGGTCTCTACACAGGAAGTATAATGATCTAAAAGTCAACCCATGTATAGACACATCTAGTGAGCATAGATACCTACCTCCATGCCTAGTGATAGAAAATAGCAAATAAAAGACAACAGTTAGGTATAAGTAAAATTTATTAGGGTAGTAAAAGGAAGGCCAGTAAAGTTACATGTTTAGACAGAGTGAAGTATAACAATGTTTTACCTCCTTATCAGAATGCTCTCATGCTTATCAATTAATTACTCGTAAGAGCAGAGAAAGGATTTGGCAACAGGTAGAATATCTTTGTCAGTTTTGTTGGGGGGGGGGTCACAGAACTATGTTAGGGGACTATATATGTTTTACACATTTCTTTTTCTCTTCCACTGCCCATCAAAATTTAAGTCTTAAATTCACAAAATACATGAAATCTATCATTCTCTACTACTCATACTATTTTGGAAAATGTTTTAGCTGGCCTCTTAGAATTTTTTGTTGTTGTTGTTGTTCTAAGCACTCTCATCTGCTCAAAACAATTTCTCTTTGTTTCTAACACATCATGCTTAAAACCTTTCAGTGGCTGGTCTCTTTATTCCTATGTCTCTCTTTTTTCATCTTCCTTGACTGTAGCATTTCTCAGTCTTGGTACCATTGACAATGTGGACCAGATAATTCTCTGTTGTGGGGGACTGTCCTCAGCATTATAGGATGTTTAGCAGCACCTGTGCTAAACAAATGTGCATAATACATGGCCCTCCCTCCTCCTTCCCAAAATTGTCTCCACATATGGCCAAAGTCCCCTGGGAAGAAAAATTGCTCCCAGCTTAGAACCACCATTTTAGGGCTCACATCATCTCACTGTGCCTGCTGGTCTTCTGTTCTACTTTCTTCAGCTCTAATTTGACCCTTGCCTTTGCCTGGATTATGGCCTGACCTTCCTTTTTCTCTTCCAACCTTTACCCCATAATTCTGGACAATCTTCACCCTCTTGCTCAGCAGTAACAGAGATCCAATAACATTTTTATTATTATTATTATTCCTTCTCCACTCTCCCTCTCCTCCCGCCCCTCTACTCTCTCCCTTTGGATGTGCAGAAGCAAAATTTCTGTTCAGATTCCTAATATATTCTAGTATGAAATATATATGTCTCAAATTTAAGCACAATTTTGTGACATGTTCCATATAATTAATATTTTATTTTAAAAAGAAAACCTCAGGGTAAGAGATCTGTCTTCCTTTGTTTTGAATGGTGTTTTCCATACAGGCAGAACAAAGCAAATCCATATACCTGCAAACACACACATACACCTACCTACCTACCTAAAAGAGATCTTAAAGAATTGCCTGGAACTAAAGACCACCTGAAACTGTGTAGACTTGATTTACAATGTATTGCAAAACTTGCTAATAGTATAGGGAGAATGAGGTAATTTGGATAAACTTGAGAGAATGTAAAAGTTCGTTAAACAAAATTATAGAATAAATTAGTTGAACAGTACGGCCCTACAGTGCTTCAGATAATGGGAGGGGGATTATTTAAGCAGACACAGACAGGCGTATTAACCAACAGATTGGAAACTGGAGTGGCGAAGGCCTCAGGGTCTGCAGTCAGATGACCTTGGTTTCAAATCTTCCTTGTCACAAACAAGTGGTATGATTACTTTGGGCAAATTACTTAACCTTTCTAATCCTTATTTTCTTCATTTTGAAAATTGAGAAAAATCACAATAATATGTATTCCATAGAGGATTGCTGTGAAGATCAACTGAGAAACACGTGAAAAACATTGAACCCAACGCTGGCCAAACAGAAAGCACTCAATAAATGTTGACTATCACTATCTCTCCTATTGCCCCCAGCAAGGAAATAGCTAGAAATTTTTGTTTCAGATCAGCTACCCAGTGTAGCAGCAATGCAAGAATTAAAGTATGAAAATTGAGATCTGTAAGCAGAAAAAAAAAACCAAACTATATGGCAATAGCCTCTGGAAATTTCAGTTGGGAATGATTGCTCTATTATACACAGTATCAATAATAACTGTTTACAATCTGCCAGAACTTGTGCCAAGCACTTTATAGGCATTCTCTCATTGAATCCTCACACAAATACTATGAAGTAACCAGTTTTGCAAACCCCGTGAAGCAACCTGTATGAAGTAAGTGAATTATTAATAAAACATTACAGAGAGGGAAATCTGAAGTTTAGAGAGGTTTAATCACTGGCTCAGAGTCACACAATAAGTGATAAAATGAAGCCTAGTGGCCAGGATTGGTTGTGGCAAAGCCACTGAACAATTCATATGCTATTTATAAATTCAAAACAGATACATAATAACTTCTTGCTGAATTACAATGTTAACATTTATGTGTATTAAGAGAAATGGAAAAAAGTTATTATAGTGGCAATAATCAGAATTGGAAAGTTTAACTCATGTGGTTAACTGAGATAATGGCTCTGACAGGGAGATTGTTGTTAAATAGTTGAAAGAAAATGACTCAAAGTAGATGTCAAAAGTTAGATGGTTATTGAAAAAAAGTAATTGCCACAGATCAGGCATCACAATGGGAGGCATAAAACGGTATATTACAAATCTGTATTTTTTTGGTGGATAGTCTTAAGTCTGCTTTTTGTACTTACTTTAAGGGAGTAAACAGCTATTGAGCTGGAAAATCAAAATAGAAGCCATTTTGTAGCTGGACTTGAAAAATTTATGTATTTTCCCCATAACTTTGATAGAATAAAAGAATGCCAGATAAACTGCTTGTATGCTTATTGTAGCAAAGCTTCAATTTTTTAAATTTATGATTTATATATATTTATATATATTCTTAATATCCTCCTTATGCATAAGTTCAAGTTCAAATGAAACATTTCCTGAACCTGTTTACATACTAATATAACACTAAGTGAATGTTTATTGACTAAATGAAAGAATAAGCGACGTAACAGGTAAATTAGATACTTACTTTTTTTCTATAATCAGTATTAAGTGTTTACACACAGCTTTAAAATTAGCATCTATATATTTTTTAAATGATTAATTCAAAAGAGTTTTTCATGAAGCAGGATCATTAAATGTAATGTCAATGTAATTTATTTTTGGGGAGTTCACTATAAATTCTTAAAAGAAATGTACCTCTCTAAAAATGTGCGATTACTTTTTTCCTGATAATTATATGAATATAATTGAAAAAGTATAAAGTAGAAATTTTTAAATCACCTGTAATCACATATCTTAGACCTAACTATGGGAAAATCTATTTGTTTAATTTCATAAAGCTTCAAGTCCCGATTATTCTAGGCTGTGAAATTTGAAGCCTTATGCAAGGTTGCCACATGGTGGTCAAAGTCAAGAATAGCAAGCTAAAATCAAAGCATACCTGACACTGAATAAAATTTATCATTGAAACTAAATTGGTAAATACAAACTTACTTTGTTGAAATGAAAAACTTAAATTTTGATTTATATATTCTTTCTTCATTAATTAGAGCTTCTGGTATTAACTTTTAGCAATTAAACTTATTAAAACTAATGATAATAATGATATCAGTTTTAATAGCTATCAAATTATTTACATTTGAATTTTAAACTCACAGAGTACCTCTAATTTATTTTGGATCAGTGCCTGTGTTTATCTTATTCAGTGTTTTATTCACCCTAGTGCCCATCACTGTTTCTGCTTGTAGTATATACACAGTACAATATTTTTAAACGAACAAATGATATTCACTAATTGAAATGTTGCCAGAATCAAATAAAATATCAAAACATTATTTAAGAAGAACCCCAAAATTAGGTACTGACACATTTGCCCATTCAATTTGAATAATCGACAAATGCAGTCAGCAATATTCCTTCCTTTGCATTTGCTGTCCCCAGTACCTGCCATTCTCATGGATTTGATTCATAAGCTTGAGATAAGAGCTGCTCCTTCTGAGAGCAGTCTGTTAATGCCCCCAGAAGCAATTATTAGTCATTAGGATGATCTACCAAAAGATGGATCAAACACATACAGTATTTTTACTCAAACTTCATGTGGTGCATTTAGTAGTGAAGTCTGACTTTGAAGTTTGCTTTAAAAGAGAAGGAAGATGCAAGAGAAGGCTTTATAGGTCTTAGGTTCAAAAGATAGAATTAAGTTTAATAATTTATTTTAAAATAAATTTGTCTAGGTTTTTTTTTTTTAATTATTTAGAGAACTGAATCAACCTGCCCATCTAATGTGTTACAAATGTGCATTTGATATGTTTACTCAATTAAGTTACGTATTTAGCCAGTGAGCATGTTTTCTACCACTGATCATTATTTGGACTGAAGCTGAAATGTGAGTTAGTGAGGCCAGAGCATGGGCCCGCAGTTAGGTTCTGCTCTGGATTAGCTGAGGGACAAGTACATGAACCTCTGTGGCTATCATCAGCAAAAGGAGTCCAGTAAGTAATGGCCAAAGTCTTTTATGTTTTTATGATCCAATTTGTTATTTATTTCTTAATTATTATTCCAGTTATTTCTTTATTTTCCTCTCTTTTTAAGCCATGGGGTTCTTTTCCCTTTTTTTTTTTCTCTCCCTCCCTCCTTTCCTTCCTCTCTCTCTCTCTTTTCCTTCCTTCTTTCTCTTCTTTTCTTAATTTCTTTTTTTGGAAATGTTTATTTGCACCAACAAATATAATGTAAATATTATTTTGAAGAACATAAAGAAGCTCTACATATGAAGTTTTAGCTTAATTTAGGACAATTTATACCCCTAAATCTATTTATGAAGACTTCACTGCAGTTGTTAAGTAGCTACTTATATGAACTATGGTTGTTGTAGTTTTGAAATTACTCAATATATAACACCAAAAAACTAAGCAAATTCAAAAGTCTATTTTTTAAGTAAGATCTTTGTTTAGCTCACTTATTTTTCCTTAAAATGAGTAAAAACTAAGTAGTATTTGTTTTACTTGCAAAACAAAACACAATTTGAAGAAATTATTAAAGATATCAGTGCCAATTTTACTAATGTTGGGAACATTTATGATTAAGCGTATCAAAATATTTTCAGACATATAAGGAAAAGTATCACATGGCATAATGTTAAAATAGTTCCCTGCCATTTCCCAGTTGTTATTTTTTTAAAGTGTAAATTTGGTTCAGAAACTGAAAGACAATCAGCAGATTTGCTGCACATTTACAGTTAGATTAAAACAAAACGAACTGAATTTACTACAGTTAACATGTAGAAGGATAAACATTGATTACTGCATTGGTAGTTGTTTTATTAATCTAGCTAATAAAAATTTAACAAGAAAAGTTAAATCAGTCTCACCCAACTTGATTGAAAGCTTGTTTTAGTTTTTTAAAGCATAAAGTTCTAGAAAAAAAAATTAAAGAGCTAGACAATTTGAAAGGATACAATTATCATATGTACATATCAATCTTCAGATTTCATAGGACTTTAAATATCCTAAATATTCTACTCTACTACTATTTTACTGAGTTAGTTCAAACTTTTATTTCTATACTAATAATTGACTTCTAAAATTAAAATTAGTTTTCTTCAATAAGCATATGCTCTAAATAGGTCTTACACTCCTAACCAATGGCCTTTCTAGAGAAGAGGCAGGTAGGAACAGTGGCCAATTTGCATTTTATGTACAGTTGACCCTTGAACAATACAGAGTGTAGGGGCACTGATCCCTTTCACAGTTGAAAATCCACTTACAATTTTTGACTCCCCCAAAACTTAACTACTAAGGGCCATTCCTTTGGAAATTTTCATAATAGTCAATAAATACATATTTTGTATGTTGTATGTATTCTTACAATAAAGTATGCTAGAGAAAAGAAAATGTTATTAAGAAAATCATAAGGAAGAGAAAATACATTTACAGTATTGTACTTACTGAAAAAAAATCCACAAATAAGTGGACCTAGCAGCAGTTGAGACCCATGTTCTTCAAGGATCAACTATTCACTGTAACCTAGTGATGTTCTCAAACCAGTGATGTTCATACACAAGTCAGTATTCCTGCATTACTGCCCAGTCTTTGTCCTCTATTTTCTTTATTTCTATACAAGGACACCACTATGCTTAATTATAGGACTTGTGTCATGTATGCTTTCCTATTCTTAATAAAATACAGCCATTTAAGCATTCTAAAAATCCCATGGACTAGTTCTCCAAACCCTCCCATGTACATATTTTGTCTATTTCTTAACCTCAAAGAGTAAGAGAAATGCCTTAAAGTCATCATTATAACAAAGGATAAGTTCTATGCTCTTACCTTATTTAAAATGAACAAGAAGGCCCTAGAACCTAGAGTACAGACACAATGAGGCATAGTACACATCAATATAAAAGTTATACTATAATTAAGGGAAAAATAGACTTAAAGCTCAATAAATATTTATTGATCAATATCTCTACCAGAATCCTTATAGCTAGTCATTTTTAAAAAGGTTCAGGAGTGCTACAATTAATATAAGGAAGCCCATGAAAAGCTTTTTTTGCCTGTTTTTCAGTGTTGTAAATGATTATAGTAATAGGCTGCAGTCACATAGGGTCACTGGAATGTTAATCGGATGAGACTTAAAACGCATACCATAAAATTCCGCTGGTAATGAATGTTCTCTTTGTTAAAATCGATCACATAGCCATTGAAGGACCAAATAAATGTGAGATCCAGGGCGGGATCAAAGGAGGCAGCACACTGCATGGTGGCATTTTCTCCAACAGTAATATCAGCATTAATTGGGGCCAATATAATTCGGGTGGGATCTATACATTTAAAAAAAAAAAGGAGGAAAGCACAGTTCAAGAAAATATTAGATACCATATTATCTGGCACATCAAAAGAATAAAAATCAATATATTTTTATTTCTCTGAGCAAAGGGAGAAAGATGTTTTCAGATTCAAATTCCAGGAACAATTTCATTAAGCAAGAGATTTGCCCCAAAGGCTTTGAGATGGAAACTTATCAGTACATGAACTGTCTTAGAAGCTTAGTGCTGAATCATGTCTTATAGTAATATTAGAAACTAAGCACTGTTAAACTAGAAAAAAACAATATCAATCAAATGGTTTCTTACCTGTAATAACAAGAGTGCCAGTGTTATTAGCCCTCCCTCTATTATTTTCTGCAAAGCACGTATAGATACCGCCATCATTCCTTGTGATGTTATTTATTTCCAAGCTGCCATCTTCCCAAATGAGTATTCTGTTCAAATGAAAAAAATACATTCTTCACAAAATTAATCTAACGAAATAGCTTATTATTCTGTCTTAGATTACAAATACTATCTTCTGATCATTACATTTTATACAAATTACTTGACGGTAAGATTTTTTTTAAGATGAAACATCCTAGCCTTTGTTTATAATATTTTTTTTTCAGCATTGACAAGTTGTTTAAGAAAGCGATCTTCATCTTTTTCTTGGACTATTGCAGTAGTTTCTAACTGGTCTCCTCTGTCACCCTTGCCTGGCCATAGTCTCTTTTCCACATAGCAGCCAGACATGAAGACCTACGTGACGTAAGTCACACCGTGTCACTCTTCTGCTCAGTGAGCTCAACACTCTCCAGTGACTTTCTATCTCACTCATAGTAAGAGCCAGAGTCCTTTGATTCCCTTTCAGGCCTGACAATCTTACAGGGTTTTGCACCTTCAGCAAAGCATTGCTAAATTATAGTTAGTATTGTATGCATGCGTGCACGCACGTGCATGCACATGGCACTGCCGCTATCCTGCCACCCTCCATCCCATACCGTTTCCAAGGTTTTCTCTCCTAATATGCATTCCATCAGACATACTTCGGTTTTACTTACTAACCTATCCTTCCATCTTATTCATTAACTGCTAGAGCATACTAACTCCAGAGAAGAAAAGAATTTTGGAGATACTCTCATATAAATGGCTCAGATAAAGATCTCGTTAGAGCTGATAATAGTCCATCAAATATGAAATGAACAACTACAAATAAATTCTGTTGTAGAAGGTATATCATTTAGCCCAAAGTAAAATCATACAATTGAGAACCTAATTACAATTCATCAAGATTTATGTTTCCTCTCTACTGATTGGAAATACTGCATAAACCATTTACAAGCCACAATCAAGTGCTTGTAGTAACTCTAATGTGGAACCAATTTTTGTAATTATATTAATCAGAATGAGATTATAGTTAGGCTTAAAGACAGTTTTGAAGGTTACTCCTTGGATATTAGTTTGAAACAGAAATATTTTATTTCTCTGAAAATAATGTATTAGTTGAACTTTTCTTTATGCATACTATTTTAAAATATTTAACTTGATTTTTACATGAAGTACTGTATCTATTATAAAGAGGTGCTTATAACCTAAAATATGAATGGATTAAAGTAGTGAGCGAAAACTGGATTTATAGACTCTTTTGTCAAGAAGTAACACAATTTGATTCAAAGACTAAAAATATTCTGACAGGATTAAAATAGTAAGATTTTAGGAGCTAGTCCTTTCTTTTCCTTTTTTTGAACACATGTTGATATTTAGGAAAAATAAGTCCATGAAACATGGTTCTAAGAAATCCTTGGTTGGAGAGACTTGTACCATTCATTGGTCCTCATCAATATCAGAGCAAGATTTTTAATTTTTTAATTTTTATTTTTTATTTAGGGGACAAAGTTAACGGTGGGTCTAAGGGGGAGTGCTGTGTCACAAGTTTGTTGCAGGAGTAAGTACCTAGAAATGGGACTACCTTTTGATCACATCTCTGCGTTGCTCATTGTCTGATTGTTAAATGTTTCATCAGAAAATCAAACAAATTAATTCTTCCTTTAACACTGATTCTTCTAGCATCATTTTGCTAAAGTCTTAAAAACTTAGTCAAGCATATTCACTTTAAAAGTTAATTTGTTCAGGGAAATAACTGCTGTTCCTGTGTACTCCCTCTCCCCAACCCAACCTATCTTTGTCCCATACACAGCCATACTTGTGATCATCCTTAATAAGAGAACTGTGCTGGCATGGGTTCATTCCACAAGTTCAAGTTTCAGTTTGGAGATTATCAATATACTTTCAAAAGGCTACTTTAACCTTTCCAGCCTTTAGATACATCAAAATAGAGATAATAATACCTATCTTACCTACTTTTTTGGATTGTTGTGAAGAATATCTCTTATATACTTTTGCTAGAATATTCCTTTATTAGGCAAAAATCTACATTTTCCTCCCTTATTTACACCTTTAGACAGGTTCCATTACTCAAAGATGAGGTTCAAGCCCCCTACCAAAAAACATTTTTTTTTTATTAAAGACTTTATTTATTTGAGACAGAGAGAATGAGAGAGACAGAGAGCACATGAGAGGGGGGAGGGTCAGAGGGAGAAGCAGGCTCCCTGCTGAGCAGGGAGCCCGATGCGGGACTCGATCCTGGGACTCCAGGATCATGACCTGAGCCGAAGGCAGTCGCTTAACCAACTGAGCCACCCAGGCACCCCCCAAAAAACATTATTGATGATCTGGATTATTATGTCTCATCTCTTAAAACTCTTCTCCATTTTCCTCTAAGGACAAACCATATTGATTTTAGGTCTTACATTCTTCACCATCCTATACTCTCTGCCCCAGGCCCTTTGTACATGCTTCTTTACTATTCTAATCTAATCTAATTGTTTAAATATTAATATTTAGTAAAGTAAATATAAATATTAAATATTTACTATTAAATATTCACTGCCTGGAATATTTCCTTCTCCCTCACTTTCACATTCCATTTCCTATCCCAGCTTTCTTTTCTCTGTACTTTAGCACTCAACTGAGTACTTTTGCACTTTAGTACTCAGTATTACTATATCTTCCTCTAGGAAATTTAAAGAAACCATTCAGTGTGGTTTTTAAATAAATACTATGCAAGTCACATGTTTTATGTTTTATCTTAAAGCTACCACTGGTCTACTTGTTAGGAAGTAGTTTTATGCTTTATCTTGTTAGGAACTTCAGTTTTATGTTTTATCTTAAAGCGGGTAATGGTCTGCTTATTAGGAAGATGTCTGTTAATTTAAAAAGATGGGAAGGAGTGATTTATTCTTGAATCACCTTTTTAAAAAATTTTTCCTATTGAAATACTTATTAGGCTAACTGTGTAAAACTAAAACAAACATAAACGGATACAGAAGGCCTTGTTACAAGGGGAAAAGTCAGAGATCATATTTTATTCCCCATTGTTCATTTTTTTCTGAGGCCTTGGGCAATTTACCAAAAATTTCTGAGTCTCCATTTTCTAAATTCCTTATAAATTATAGAAACCTAAAAAATTGAACACTGATTATAACAGATAATAAGAGTAAAGGGTAAGTGCCTCTGTTTATCTTAGAATTATGATATCTTCTGTGGAGAAAAGGAAGAACAACCAACATTTACATTAGTCCTCTTTAAAGTCCTCTTTAAAATGAACTTTGCCAAACAGTAAATTGCAATTGGATTTCTAGTTTTTGAACTGACCTGCTGCTATTGACAAGCCACTCTGTTCCTTTACTCCATGAAAATTTTGGTTTAGGTGCTGCTTTAGGTTTGCATTCAATTATGACCCTTCCTCCTTTAGCAGCCAAGATCTTTTTCTTCATAGGATTCATTTCAAAAGTTGGAGCCAAAGCTAAAAGGAAATAAATTATTATTTTTCTCTTTCATTAAAAAGGAAAAAAACACATTTCTTCTATATCATCCTTTATTATTTTGATTAATAATCACCAGAAAAGATTAATCTCACAAAATATTATCAGATATAACCAATAGACATTCCATACCTAGTATTAATATATTTTTCTTTTATTTAATAACTTTATTGATGTATATTTTACTTATAAAATTCACCCATTTTATATGTACAAATCTTAGTGATAACAGGATTAATTATTATAAATTTCAGTTACAATCAAATGCTATGTATATATTTACCTTGAAGGTAACATCAATTGCACAAGGGAAATTAAGTGAAAGACTGGAGGAATTTGAGCACCATTATTAACACTAACATATGGTCATAATCAGTACTCTCAACCACACTTTCAATGAACTGTCTCTAGTATACAAATGAGGGAACTGATATCTATTATAATTATATAATTTGCCAAAGGTACCCCGGGCAGCATCGGGTAGGATTCACAATTGAATCAATTTTCTTCTGATTTGCAAGCATGCTCTCTTCATTAAACAATGATTCCTCCTTCACTATGCACACATTTATTGAGCATCAACTGTGTGCAGACACTATGAGATACCAAAATAAAAAGACTTCTGCCTTCAGACCTACCTGCAAACAGCTATGGGAGTGATGGATGCAAATAATTGAGGGAAACAGGCTATAGGTATAGCTTCCTCTTATATCAAAGTACAGAACAATAATTATGAAAATAGAATACAGAGTCTCATAAAAGATTACTTTATTGATGACATGCTCTATTTTTCTTTAGGTCTCCTACATCTGGCTCATTTCTCAACCTCCTTGTATTTTAGCAGACTTCTGGTGGATCCCATCCATTTATTTTTGCACATCCAATCATCTGTATGTAACTGTGTCCTTTTGGGAGGCTTTTCTAGGCCCAGGTGCATCTTCATCCAGATGTTGACTCTTCATCCTCTAGTCTCAAATTCTCAAATTCTATCTGTGCATAAAAATAATCTGATGACCTTGATAAAATGTTGGTTAGGCCTGGGGTGAACCTGAGATTCAGCGCTTCTAACAAGCCCTCAGGTGTTGCTTTTGCTCCTGCTGCCCTGTGGGACACACTTTCTATGGCAAGGATTTAATTTATCCCATTGTTCCTTTAACCTGAATTTTGATAATTAACAATAAATAAGTAACCAACCAATTTGTGTTGTACACCTAACACAGTGTGTGGTATTTTGTATAGGCTCAATAGATATTTTGGGTGACATATTGCTTGTCAAATATGAGAGAAAATCTAATGGGATTATATTTTAAAAATCTAAATTCATCTAGAAATGAGAATTTTTCTTGAGTCAGTTAAGTTTTAATGAAATAGTTGATTTGGTACAGTTGTTTAAATGACTTCATACTTAACTAATACTTGAATTTATAGTGACAGAATCTAGACTATGTTCCTATATATTTTAGAAGTGGGAAAAAAATAAGGGAGTATTTTTCCCCCAACTAAGAAGAGGACATGCATTATTTGTCTCTTTCATTCTTTACTGGGCCTATTAAAAGAATGGTATCTGGTGTAGAATAAGTTCCCAAAAATATTTGGTGGATGAATAAATGAATTACCTAGATAACGAAAGAAAAGAGAGAGAGAAACACTATTTCTGAAGGTAGTAAACAAAAAATAGATGGAAACAAATATAAAGATGCCCAGAAACATTGCTCTCAGGCTGAAAATGTTATTTATTTAATTACTACAATAATAGTCACTAAATTATTACAAGATTTTGTGCTTGAATATGGAGAGATCTTTCAGCCTGAGCAGTTGAATTTTCATATAATTTTGTAATGTATGATGACAAACAAATTTTTATAAAAAATAGAATGTTAACATTTGGGAAAGCATTTAAAGTCACCTCATATCTTATGAGTCAAAACGATTTTATTGCACCTCATACCAAAGTAATATGGCATGAAGACTAAACCTGAATGTTTGCTTGATACCCAAATAAGCTAGGTTAAATATATTAGCAAGGAATTTTTACTTTGGGGGGAATAAATGGAATATTATCCTCAGCATTATAATAAGAGTCAGGGAAAATTAAAATTAAGAAGGCCTCAACTCATTTTTATTTTTATTTATTTACTTTTAGAGAGAGAGAGTGAGCGCTAGCATGGAGGGGCAGAGGGAGTAGGAGAGAGAATCTTAAGCAGACTCCATATTCAGTGCAGAGCCTGACATAGGGTTGGATCTCAGGACCCTGAGATCATGACCTGAGCCGAAATCAAGTCTGACACCTAACCAACTGAGCTACCCAGGCGCCCCAGCCTCAACTCTTCTTAAAGGTAATTTTTAAAAATAATTTCTTGCAATTATCTCATTTCCTTTCATATTCTTTTAGTGTCACTCAATTTGTAGTGATATCAATGTTCTAAAGAATTTCCCTTTGGTGTAGCAATAATAAAATAGACCATACTGAGCCATTGCTTTATCTTTTTGGTATTCTTTTTGGTTGTAAAAGAGAAAACCTGGCTACCTAGATTCATATGAATAAAGCTGATGACAGCTACTTCAAATAAAATGAAAAAGACATAATACAGTAAGACCTTAATTAAAGTAGTTGTAATGAATGTAAAGATAATGTGAGATTTATGGAGTAAGATTAAGAAATTTAGTAGATGTAGTAGGAAGAAAGGATGTAGTTAATTGTGTCATTCTATAGAACAGAATTTTCGAGGAGACAATGTGGATGCAGGTGAGAGATAATGAATTTAGCTTCAGACACACTAGGTTTGAGTTATTTGTGAGGTTACCAAATGAAGATTTTTATTAGGAAGCTTTATGTTGAGCTTGAAGCTGAGGATAAAAATCTGGGCCAGTGATATAAATTAAAGAATCATTGATAGTTAATGGGAGGAAAACAAGAAATTATCCAGGATTTTTAAAAATTTGAAAATAACAATAATTTAAGAAGAATAATATAGAATACATGAAAAAGGGAAGAAGAGAATAGGATGAAATCATAGAAGGAACTCTGGGAGCGAGCAAGATTTCTAACTGAGCAGAGGAAGGGGTAAAGAGAAGAAAATGAAAGTGATTAAGAAGAAATAATCTGGGAGGTATGAAAACATGGAGTCACCAAAGACAAAGGTGCAGAGAATTCAAGAATAAAACATGAAGAAGAGGCTACATGAGAAATATGAACACACATATGTACATGGAGAAGAGATACCTGTTCATATGTAAAGGGATTACAGGCATACCTCAAGCTATTGCAGGTTAGGTTCCAGATCACCCCAATAAAACAAATATCACAATAAGTGAGAAAAATGAGGGTTTTTTTGTTTACCGTACATGTAAAAGTTATGTTTACACTATACTATATAGTCTATTAAGTGTTCAGTGGCATGTCTAAAAAAAACATGTACATACCTTAATTTAAAAATATTGCTTTAAAATGTTAACCATCATATGAGCTTTCAGCTAGTCATAATAATTTTGCTGGTGGAGGGTCTTGCCTCCATGTTGATGGCTGCTGACTGATCAGGGTGGTGGTTGCTAAAGGTTGGGGTGTCTGTGGCAATTTCTTAAAATAAGATGACTCTGAAGTTTCTCTCATTGATTGATTAATCCTTTCATGAAAGATTTCTCTGCAGCATGTGATGCTGCTTGATAGCATTTTAACCACAATTGAACTTCTTTCAAAATTGGACTCAATCCTCTCAAACCCTACTGCTGTTTTATCAACTAAGTTGATATAATATTCTAATTCCTTTGTTGTCATTTCAACAATCTTCACCAAGAGTAGATTCTATCTCAAAAACCACATTCTTTCCTCATCCATAAGAAGCAACTCTTCATCTACTCAAGTACTATCATAAAATTGTAACAATTCAGTCACATCCTCAAGCTCTACTTTTAATTCTAGTTCTCTTGCTATTTTCACCATATCTATAGTTACTTCCTCCACTGAAGTCTTGAACCCCTCAAAGTCATCCATGAGGGTTGGAATCAACTTCCAAATTCTTGCCTGTGTTGATATTTTGACATCTTCCCATGAATCATGAATGTGCTTAATGGTATTTAGAATAGTGAATCATTTTCAAAAGTTTTTCAATTTACTTTGCTCAGATGCATTACAAAATTGACCATCTGTGACACTTAGAGCCTTATGAAATGTAGTTCTTAAATAATAAAACTTGAAAGTCAAAACTGCTCCTTGATCCATGGGTTGCAGAATGAATGTTGTGTTAGCAGGCATGAAAAGAACATTAATCTTGTGTACATCTCCGTCAGAGTTCTTGGGTGACCAGGAGCCATGTAAAGGAGCAGGAATATTTTGAAAGAATTCATTTTTTCCTGAGCAGTGTTTCTCAACAGAGGGCTTAAAATACTCAGTAAACCATGTTGTCAACAGATGTGCTGTCATCCAGGCTTTGATGGCAACAAAATATTCAGAGCACAGGCAGATTAGATGTAGCATAATTCTTAATGGCCCTATGATTTTCAGAATAGCAAATGAGCATTGGCTTCAACTTAAAGTCACCAGCTGCATTGGCCCCTAACAAGAGTCTTAGTCTTTTCTTCTACAGCTTCCTTACCTCTCTCAACCTTCACAGAATTGAACAGTTAGAGCCTTGCTCTGGATTAAGCTCTGGCTTAAGGGAATGTTGTGGCTGGTCTGATCTCTTCAGACCACTAAACTTTCTCCATATTAGCAATAAGGCTGTTCTGCTTTCTTATCATTCATGTGTTCACTGGGGTAGCACTTTTAATCTCAAGAACTTTACCTTTGCATTCACAACTTGGCTAACTGGTTAGTACTAGAGGCCTAGCTTTCAGCCTCTCTCAGCTTTTGATACTCCTTCCTCACTAGCTTAATCATTTCTAGCTTTTGTGTGAGAGTGAGAGATGTCTGACTCTTTCTTTTACTTGAACACTTACAGGCTATTGGCTTAATCTCAATATTTTTGTGTCTCAGGGAATAGGGAGTCCCAAGGTGAGGGAGAGAGATGGGGGAAAGGCTGGTTGGTGGGGCAATCAGAACACATACATTTATTGATTAGGTTCACTATCTTATATGAGTGTGGTTCGTGGTGACTGAAAACAATTACAATAGTAATATCAAAGACAATGATCCCGACAGACACATGAAAAAGTGCTCAACATCAGTCGGCATCAGGGAAATACAAGTCAAAACCTCAGTGAGATGCCATCTCACACCAGTCAGAATGGCTAAAATTAACAAGTCAGGAAACGACAGATGTTGAGGATGTGGAGAAAGGGGAATCCTCCTACACTGTTGGTGGGAATGCAAGCTGGTGCAGCCATTCTGGAAAACAGTATGGAGGTTCCTCAAAAAGTTGAAAACAGAGCTACCCTATGACTCAGCAATTGCACTACTGGGTATTTACCCAAATGATACAAATGTAGGGATCCGAAGGGGTACATACACCCCAATGTTTATAGCAGCAATGTCCACAATAGCCAAACTATGGAAAGAACTTAGATGTCCATCAATAGATGAATGGATAAAGATGTGGTGTACACACACACACACACACACACAGTGGAATATTATGCAGCCATCAAAAAATGAAATCTTGCCATTTGCAACAATGTGGATGGAACTAGAGGGAATTTTGCTAAGTGAAATAAGTCAATCAGAGAAAGATAAATATCATATGACCTCACTGATATGAGGAATTTGAGAAAAAAGACAGAGGATCATAGGGGAAGGGAGGGAAAAATGAAAGAAGACAAAACCAGAGAGGGAGACAAACCATAAGAGACTCTTAATCTCAGGAAACAAACTGAGGGTTGCTGGAGTGGGGGGCGGGTGGGAGGGATGGGGTGGCTGGGTGATGGACATTGGGGAGGGTATGTGCTGTGGTGAGCACTGTGAATTGTGTAAGACTGATGAATCACAGACCTGTACTCCTGAAACAAATAATACATTGTATGTTAATAAAAAAGACCAATGATCACAGATCAACATACCAAATATAATAACAATGAAAAAGTTTGAAATATTGTGACACAGAGACACAAAGTAAGCAACTGCTGTTGGAAATATAGCACCTCGAGGCTTGCCTGATACAGGGTTGGCACAAACCTTCAATTTGTAAAAACGCAGTATTTGTGAAGTGCAATAATATGAGATACGCCTGTTTTTGGAAAGGACAGATACTTATTCCTCTGGATAGGGAATATGAAAGGGCAAGTGTAGTAAAGATTTAAATACTTTTGAATGAGGGATGAGAAATTGAAATATTTTATTTCAAAGGGTTTCAATTTTCATGGAGGAGTAGAAAAGCAATACCAAAGTAGGAGTCAGAGTGGGGTAAAGAGCTTGAGGAATGTCCTAAAGATTTTAAATAGCAACTGCAGGGCATGAGATCCAAAGAATGCTAAAACTAGCAAGTGCCCAAGATCCATCTGAGCCTGGGTCATATGCATTGCAGAAGCATCAATCATCGCAATGTGATTTTCAAGCAGTATTTAACAGCCCAGACGCAGGAGAGAACAAGACTTGTGAAAATTGGCATGTGTAAAGTTTGCTTAAAGATGTTTTAAGACTATTGTACTCTGTGTTGCCTCTAATTTATTTGCTGTTCTCTAATGAAAGAAAAAGAAAATAACACAATAATATCATCCTGTTCCAAACCCCATTTTCTTTTTTTTTTTAAAGATTTTATTTATTTATTTGACAGAGAGAGAGACAGCCAGAGAGTGAACACAAGCAGGGGGAGTGGGAGAGGGAGAAGTAGGCTTCCCGCGGAGCGGGGAGCCCGATGCGGGACTCGATCCCAGGACCCTGGGACCATGACCTGAGCCGAAGGCAGGCGCTTAACGACTGAGCCACCCAGGCGCCCCTCCAAACCCCATTTTCAAAGTTTTTAACTTCAGCAATTCAAGACCCCATGATCATTGTTGAATGCATTGCTCTCTTGCTGAATGTTAACAGAAACTAGAAACAGTACTGACCCAAGATCTTCAACTCGGCATTTGCATAAATGGCTCCATGTGTGTTTTCAGCTATGCACTGGTACATGCCGGCATTGTCAAAAGTCACATCATACAGTCTCAATTCCCCTTTATGATACTGAAAAGAGCACAAAGTAAAACACATTTTCTTGATAAACCTTAATATACACGTTTTATTTACGTCTGGGCTTGTTTGACTTTTCATTTAGATATGTTATTTTGCCCCCACTGTTAACTAAGTCAAATACAGAAGGTTTTTCACGGCATGGGAAAGTAAAACCCACTTACCATGCCCAGTGGCTCTTGTGCTATTCATCCTACTGAGCTGAGAGTCCACTTTTTCCCTCTTGGCCCAGCTGGGAGATTACAGAGGGAAGGTAGAAAAAGGCCCCACTGCTGTTACTTGTCCCCAGGGCTAAAGGTAGAACCTTCCCTCTTACCTCTGTTTCTGTGGGGTCAGGGAAACAGGGGCAAAAAAAGAGAGGACAGTATCAGGTAGTAGAGATGGATGAGTAGGAAGAAGGGTAAAATGCGGAACAAAGGGAAAAATAAGGAGAGAGAAAGAGAGAGAAGGTAGACATAAGATTGCAGACGGTTGAGTAACCTGAAAGAAGATACTTTATGCTCACTTTCTTGTTTGCCTTTTTTAGAAGACTTTTTTATCTCAGGGCCCAGATACCCTTACTCTGTTGACTCTCTTGCTAAATTTATCCCAGGGCCATTGGAAGTGTTGCCTGAACATGGACTCAAGAACTGCAAAACAATGGAACATACATACCGCATATCCATTTTTCAGCCATCGGATTGTGGGGATGGGCTTCCCTGTGGCCACACAAGGCCAATAGAGATCACTGCCTATATCCACCTCTGTGTCATTGATATGTTCTACCCACTCAGGAAATGCTGAAAAGTAAAGAACATTATAAATGTCAAACGCAAATCTCAACACTCATAATAATCTCAAGAATACAGATACTACATTTAGTTGACCTTATGGAGAATATACCAGATATCGTATATGCCATAAAATCAGTGTTAGAGCCTTTGAAATTGTATTTCCATAGGTCTTCAGGTAAACTTTATCCTACACTGTTACAACATGAAGTAACTATAACTCAATTCATAATTATTTTTGTGAACCATGTTTTGTTAGAGAGCTAATTCATGAATAACACTAAAGTAATTGATCTTTTTCTTATAACTTAAATCTTTCAAAATGACAATTAAGTCTTTAAAGAATTATGTCTTCATTGACTATGACACTATGTCTTCCCTTTTAGAATAAAGAATCACATTTTTTTCCCACTGCCTCAGGTCTCCTCCTTTTGATGTAAATTTCAGCTAGCAGCCACAGTCACATCTTACTGTAGGATTAGAAAAATGGCTTGATCATACAGTAGCTTTAATTGCTGAAATCTATGCTTGAGTGAAATTGATGATCTGATCTTCTGGTACCTAGAGAAAAATGCTAGATATTTCCCAAAAGAAAATATATTTTTGGAGAGGAAGCAAATGAACAATGTGATAATCTTTTTGAGCATTTAAGTTAATTAGTTTAAATAAATGTAGGTAAACAAATTAACATAAAATAAAGAAGGAGGTAGGAGGAGAGAATCCTGAGTGGAGGGAGTATTTTATTTTCTTTGAAAAATAAAACTTTGGTATATACATTTTATGACAAAATAATATACATAACTTACAGAAAGTATTTAATACACATAAAAAAGAACATAAAACATATTTATGATCTCACTGGACCTCATCAATATTATATGTATGTATATATATATGTTTATAGTACTATAATCTTATTTAGTATATTTTCACTTATCATTACATTTTTGTAACATGTAGTTATAAAAATTAAATATTGATAAGAATATTATGTTAATTGATAGAGGTTTTATTTTGTACACAATCTTGGCAATAAAACAGGAATATAAGCACCTTCCCTTCCCTGCCTTGGCCTCAAACAGGTGACACAAAATATCACATTAAAAAATACAATGAGAAGACTAAATAATTGAATCAACTTGATACATTCTGATTTAATTATGTAACCTTCTGGTTGTTTGATTAGACCAAAAGAGAAAAACTGAGTGCCCTTGATTAGTAAAGGAGAGATAATAGCTCCCTTAATAATATTCCCTTATAAATATCTGCTCTGTCACCTTGATTCTTCTAAGGAATTAGATATTAGACATTTAGACCTCTGCTAAGAACCTGGAAGGGGAAAATGAAGGGGGAGAAATCGGAGGGGGAGACGAACCATGAGAGACTATGGACTCTGAGAAACAAACTGAGGGTTCTAGAGGGGAGGGGGTGGGGGGAGGGATTAGCCTGGTGATGGGTATTAAAGAGGGCACGTTCTGCATGGAGCACTGGGTGTTACAAGTAAACAATGAATCATGGAACACTACATCAAAAACTAATGATGTAATGTATGGTGATTAACATAACATAATAAAATAAAAAAAGAACCTGGAATGCAGTTTTCTTAATATGTATGAATAAAAACAGATCTGTAAGCTCTAGAAACCTGGTAGAGTGACAGGTTTATTTAACAAATGTAAGAGTCTAACCAGAATTTTCCTCACTTAAGGAGGCTATCTATGCATATTTGATATGTATCAAGTGAATTTTGTTGGTGTACTGAATACACAAATCTGGAGTTCAGGGGAGGTGTCTGGGTCTGAATTTTCAGGGTGTAGAGCCTCATTAAAGCCTTGATGATGAATGAAATCATAAAGGTTAGAAATGAAATCAAAAAGACTTTCAGAGACAAACCCTGATTGCTCCCGTGTTCAGAGGGCATGGAGTGAGGAGGAGAATGCAAGCAGTGTACAGGGATGTTAGCAAAGTGTAGGTTCCAGATGCCAAGTACAGAGGGTGAATGGTGGAGGAGTGCATGGTCAATGGTGACTGCTGCTGTTGGATCAAATAAGATACAGCTGAGAAGTGGCCATCCACTTCAGCAACATGATGTTATTGGTGGTCATGGGAAGAACAATTCCGGCAGAGAAGTAGGGATGAAAATTAAATAAGAGTGCATTTAAAAAAGAAGAAAAATTGAAAAGAAGGAGGGTAGGAGGGTAGAATCAAGCACATAGTAGTGATGTTGGCTTCAGAGAGCAGCTGAATCCATAGCCATAAGAGAGGGGTAAAGATGCCCGTATTGGGTAGATGTGGGGTGGGAGCTTGTGGGAGTTCTAATTTGATCTTTCATTTTCTCTGTCAGAGAAGAAGCCAAGTTATCAGCTCAGCATAAGGTTGGAGGAGGAGGTGTTAAGGGTTTAAAGGAAACTGTGAAAGCATGAGAAGATCATCTAAGAGAGTGGGTAAGTGGACATAAGTGGACCTTGGGAATTGTGTATAATTGCCAGGCAACACTAAAAACCCACTTGAATCTAGTGATCATTAATTTAAAATGAACTAATCAGCATACTAGTGTTTATCTAAGTCATACTCAAGTTCCTGGGTTCAGGCTCTGATAGGCAGAGAGCTAGATTTTTCCAGGGTTAGCCTCCTATAAAGGTAGTAAGACAAAGTAGAGAGTGGTGTGTGCTGGGAGGGTGTACAGGGGAAAAAGAATGATTGATCACAGATTTAGGGAAGAGGTGAGTAGGTGTTAGGGGATGTGAAGAAAAATTAAACAATTGTTAGACTAATTGATCATAGTTCCTGGTAGTAGAGTCTCAGGGTATTAAAGAGACTGAACTGGAAAGATAGGAGGTAGTGGTTAGTGAAAGAAATGTGTGAGATTGAGGTTCTAAAGGGATTGTACTTTTTGGTAACAATGAGGTCTAAAGTGTGGCCATGGGAGTAGGCTGCTGAGGTAGATTGAAGGACAAGATCATCGGAGAAGAGGAGTTCAATAGAACTGAGAGGCAAAACTACTAAAAAAATAATCATAGTCAAAGTTGATTTTGATGTCACTAAGAATGTCAAGAGTGGTGTTCTAGTTTGTAAGACCTGACAAGAGTAAAAATTTTAAAGAAACAAGGTGGGTTATCCAGAGAGATTGTTAATGGATGTTTAAAGGAAAAAGGGAAGATAGTCTAGAAATGGCATGAGGAGCAAGAAGAGCAGTTATATTACAAGTCAAAGGGGATGAGAGCTGTGGAAGAAAAATTAGCCACTGCTTGAGAGGAAGCAGTGTCTTTAAGGGAGAACCATGTTTTAGTTAGGGTGAGAAGTTCAGAGTAGAAGTTATGTAGAAGCTGAGAATATAGGGGATTGTGACAATAGCAGACTGTGTATTTTAGAAAGCATGGTGCAAAGGTTTCAGAAGCTGGGCATGGGGAGGAGATGGAGATGGAACAGGATGTGTGCAGAGCTGTGTGGGTGTTAAAGTTCAGGCGATGAGGGAGGCCCAGAGGCCATGGCTTTCTATGCCAAAAGAGACAAACAGGGTAAAGGCAAAAATGAGCCTAATCCTGCTGGATTCTATGAGATGATACTAGGGCCACTGGAGGCACTTACTTCATCCCTGTACAGACAGAGGCCTGGGCTCTGGGTAGGGGCCATAAGCTGTCTCCTCATTCTGGTATTCATCTCCAGTTTATCCTATCATCCATGTTCTCAGCATGGTTAAGCTACCCCTTACCATATACTTCATCAATATCCTGTGTAAATTTCCATAGTGCACTCTCATAATTTTCTTTATAACTATGTATGTTTGTGTGTATGCATATGCATGTGTGTGTGGAAATGTATGTTCCTTTGCCTGTGTATACTTGTATAAATTTGGAGGCTTTGTATAGAGTATGAATACCTTAAGGACAGAGAGAATATTTCTTTTATCTACTTCTCCTTGTTCCTGTCAGAGTGTGTGCCTCTGAGTAGACACTCAATGTATGCCTATCATTTAAATGAACGTCTTATTGAAACCTTAGGCATTTACTCAGTTGTGACCTGTAAGTTTTATATTGTGGACATTATGGAAATGATTTAGTATGAAAAGTTTCGAGTGTTCCCTGAAAAACAACATTCTCTCCTCCTAAATATAAGTTTATTTCAATGTGTTTGAATCAAACACTTGTGCCAAGAAAATTGTGTCAAAAAAAAAAAAAAAGGTTTCCTTAGAGCAGTGATTCTCAAACTGTAGTTCCTGGTCTGGTAGCATTAGCATCTCCTAGGACCTTGTCAGAAATACAAATCTTGGGCCCCAAATAGAACTTGTAACTCAGAAACTCTGGGAACCAGTTTTCTGTGTTTTAACAAGCCCTCCATGTGATTTTTTTTTTTTTTTGAAGCATATACAAGTTTGCAAGCCAGTGGCTTGGACCAAGTCATAATGCATAGTTTCTTCTATGAATAAAAATGTATTGGAAAAAAAGAAGAATGGAGGGAGTATCCAAGTTATATTAATTGTATTTTCTGGAAATTATCAAGGACACTACTACCAATCCATTGATGTTAGTATGATGGTAATGCTATAAGTTCATAACTTCCATAAGCCATATTTGAGACTTAGACATAAGATAAATATTTTCTCTTTTTGCATAATGTAATATACGTCACTGTTTTTAAACTATTATTCATTATATACTCACTCTTCAAGTATGGAAATGGCTATAAGTAAGATATTGATGCAATTTATAAAAAATTGAAAAAACATGTCTACCTTGAACATAAATTCTTGCCTGGTATTTATCCTTTCCTCTATTGTTCTCAGCCTCACATTCATATGTGCCTTCATCTTCTAGCTGAATATTGAAGATCTTGAGGACAGCCCCAGAGGTGCTGATCTCAGCAGTACTTGGCATTGGTTCTAGGACCTTCCGCCATCGGATATCAGGAACAGGACTTTAAATAGGAAATAACAAAAGCTAAAGGTCCACAGTAGTTCAAAGTCTATTACTTTGTTAGTATATAACTAAACAATTACATCATTGATTTCCTAAAATGGTACAAAGATTAATATATTTCTACATATATTAATAAAAAATATAAGTATACTTACTTGCCAAGTGCGAAACACTCTAACGTCACATTTTGGCCCATCAGTGCATATATGTCCTTGAACTGAACTACGATATCAGCAGGATATGGTTTTGTTGTTCCTAATATTAAGAAAAATACAACAACCATCCACTAATTATTAGGCAGAATAGAGTTTTTTTAAATATTGTGACTTTTATAGAATTACTTCACTATGCAAAGCATTTCTCTGTACAAGTACTAGAAAATATCTGCTCATAACACAATGCACAGATTTATTTGTTTATGCACAGTATGTATATAGCATAAATTTCATCAAGCATTTCCAATCATATTGGCTCATTCTTACAGCTATGTAACTAATCTGACTCAATTCACCAAAAAAATCCAAGATGTCTTTAGAGAGTATCAAACGTGTGAAACATTGTGCCAGGGGCTACATGGGACTCAGGAAGGTAGAGAAACAAGAAAGCGAGAGAGGGAGAAGAAAGGAAGGAAGAGAGGAGAGTGGAAAAGAAAGAGGACAGGCAAGAAAGGAGGGAGAATAGAAGAAAGATGTGCATATGGAGATGAAGGCAAAAGGGAAACAAGTTGAAAAGAGGGAAGGAGAGAGGGAAAGAAGAGTGAGTTTTCAGACATTACTGGGCTCATCAATATAGTTATTTTATTGAATTTATTGAGCATATCTCTACTGCAAGGCATATTATTCCCTTAATCTTACAGGGGAAGAAACAGGCTCAGAAAGGCAAAACACATTGTTTAAGATTACAATGTGAATATGTATTTTATCCTATATGATACCTGAGAGACAAGTAGATACACCATGCCCTAAAATACAAGCCAAAATGAAAGTAAATGGTCTGAAAGAGTGGCAGCTAAGGAGGACTGCTGAATATGCCGGGGCTATGGGAATTTCAGGCAAGAAGAGCATGTGAATTCACCAGACCAGTTCAGACTGAGGAAACAGTATATTATGACAAAGCTCCAGGAGTATGAAGGGGATTTTTTTTAAGTCTAGGAAATCAAGTGATGTCAAAGTATATGTAGTTGAAGATGAGCCTGAACCTATTATCTAGAAGGCTTGAAACTGTGACATTAAACATTCTGAGGTTAATTTTCTTGGTGGGTAACTACTGGTGGATTTTGGTAAGAGAAGTAACACGAATATCACCTTTGGTTTAAGGAGAAAACCTTGGCGGAAGTTTTAAAGAATGGGAAATGGAGAAGAGAAATATAGAAGAGAGTCTAAGGGGGGCTAGGTCATTACTTCATGCAAAACAGGTGGGCACTTGAGCCGTGGGAACAAAAAGGAAAGAACTGATCCAAGTTGTCTCTGAGAGGCAGAATCAGCAATACTACCCTTTGGGTGCATGTTTTCTTGAGGTGTAGATCAAAGATCCAATTCATCAGAATCACCTGGGATGCTTGCTGAACCTACAAATTCCTGGGTCACATCCCAGACCTGCTGAATCAGTATTTCTGGGTTCCAAATTTCTGCAAACTTCCCAAGTGTGTATACTAATTGGGGATACTACATACTAACTGGGGACCACTGGATTAGCTGTCTGGAGGATGAGGGGAGGAGAGGAGTTGATGATTAAAAATGCTACCCTGAGTTAGAAATATGACAGTATCACCAAATGAGACAAAGAACACCAGAAGTTTTAGAGATGAGATGAGAGAGATGAAATGAGATAAGATGAGATGAGATGAGATGAGATGAGATGAGATGAGATGAGATGACAGATGTGTCTGGAACATTTTGAGCTTAACATTCCCGAGAACCTTCTGTATGACAAGCCCAGGAGGTAGATAGAATTAAGTCCTAAACAAGAGAAAAGTTTTGGAGATAAGAATGTGGAGTCGTCTCCATAGGGATGCTATTGAGGGCGCCTGGGTGGCTCAGTCATTAAGCGTCTGCCTTCGGCTCAGGTCATGACCCCAGGGTCCTGGGATCAAGTCCCGCGTCGGGCTCCCTGCTCCGCGGGAAGCCTGCCTCTCCCTCTCCCACTTCCCCTGCTTGTGTTCCCTCTCTCGCTGTGTCTCTCTGTCAAATAAATAAATAAAATCTTAAAAAAAAAAAAGGTATAAATTGGTGAGAATATCTGGAAAAAGATTAAAGAGAAATATAAGAAGGAGGAAGATGTGGGGAAGGATACTGCATAGAATTTCTCAGAGAGGCAGGTGGGAGATACAGGAAGGGAACTGGGAAAATTGGAAGAGAAAGAAGAGTTCAGGGAGGCATAGGAGATCAACAGTGTCAAAGTTCATACAGAATCAGAACTGAAAAGTGTCCTTTGGATTTAGTAAATAAGAAGTAATCAAGATTGTTTGCATTGAATACAGAAGAATATATGGAGGGTAATGTACAGAGGAGAGTTTAAAGATTCAGAAAAAAGCAGAAAATAAGTGATATAGGGAAGTCCCTAAATGAATCAAATGGTAAATGAACCAGTGCAACTGGAGGAATTACCTAGAACAGAGAGAAACACTTCTTCCACAAAGACAATAGTAAGAAATAAATAGAAGAGATGAATTTCTGGGGTAGAGTAGGAAAGAAACTTAAGGAAGCTTTTACATGATGGCTCCTTGTAATTCTATAAAGTAGTGGATGAGAGCATCTCCCAAGATTGTGGAGAGAAAAAAGAGCCAGAAGTCAGAAAATATTTATTGGGGCGCCTGGGTGGCTCAGTTGTTAAGCCTCTGCCTTTGGCTCAGGTCATGATCCCAGGGTCCTGGGATCGAGCCCCGCATCCGGCTCCCTGCTCCATGGGAAGCCTGCTTCTCCCTCTCCTATTCCCCCTGCTTGTGTTCCCTCTCTTGCTCTCTCTCTGTCAAAAAGATAAATAAAAAAAATCTTCAAAAAAAATATTTATCGAATACCAACCATGTGACCACAATCGAGGAGAGTAGTAAAAATGGAATCACAGTGATATGACATTTTCCCCACTGTAATACCCTACTTAGAGTGGAGGCAGGAACCAAACCTAAGTCTGTGAACAACAAAACCCAGTATTTCTTCAGAAGCCTGAACTCACTGTTATGAGTGGTAACAGCAGGACTGTGATAAAAACAATGTGAAGTAAGCAAATATGTTGAAATCTGATTCTCTTAGAAGTGGTGCATTAAAAAAGGAATGAAGTTCAATTGGAATCTTGCTAAAGCCATTCAGGTCTGTCAGTGGCCATCAAATATGGCACCCATGCTACTTACTTACAGTGGAAAGGCTATTTATACACTTATTTGTTTCTTAAAAATATCAAAATAATGCAGCTGCATTTTTCCCCTAATTCTGTAATCACTATAGTTTGTTTTGATCTAATCATTTGTTTTCTTTCATGAAGTTACTAAAAAGTAGGAATGGACATGAAAAACAAAAAAGCAGAGGCCAGTGATTCCCACTGTAACTGATATATGGATATTTGGCTAATGAATCAGTACCCTATGCATTCTCTGAACTAGAGGAAACCAGTCCAAACTCAACCATCTTAGGGAACTTTTATCATGTAAATCTCCATTAGAAAAACTAAGGAATGACCAAGACTTTCAAAGTGTGTACAAACTGAGGGTTCTAGAGGGGAGGGGGTGGGGCGATGGGTTAGCCTGGGGATGGGTATTAAAGAGGGCACGTACTGCATGGAGCACTGGGTGTTATACGCAAACAATGAGTCATGGAACACTACATCAAAAATTAATGATGTAATGTATGGTGATTAACATAACATAATAATAAAAAAATTAAAAAATAAAAACTCTAAACTTAAAAAAAAAAAAGTGTGTATCTTCTGTTTGCCCTGAGTAGCCAGCCAGTCTTCCCGTTGGATATTTCTTTCCATCACTGTAAGTGCTCCATAAGCAGACAACCTGCAAAAACAGTGTGTAACAAATAAAATACTTACGTTCAGGTAGTGGAATGAGTGGGATAAATTTGCTGAACACACTCTTTGTAATAGAAGGACTGGATACAAAGCAGGAATAATTGCCTTTGTCTGATGCCTCGACATTTGCAATGTAGAGATTTCCATTTGTCTGAGACACAAATCTTCGTTTATCCATTGTGATAAATACAGGAAATTCATTTAGAAGCCAGCGGTAGCTAAGATCATCTGGAAGGAAATATTGTCTTCTAAATATTAAATTCTTCTCCAAAAGCAAAAATTTTGTTTTCTAGGAGCAAGCTAGGGCATAATCTAATCTAGGGTATTGTAGATTAAATGTTGGAAGTAGGCCAAGACAAATAATTCAAATTTTCCAAAAGCTACCATATTTTGAGTGTATATAAGCATGGTGCTAAGCAATTATGTTTATCTTTCTCAATTATTTTATGGCCTATTAATATTCTAACTTCTATTTCATTGATGGGCTAAATGAAACTCAGAGCGGTTAAATGTTTTGCTTAGAATTTCATGACTGGTAAATATAATTGGGATTTTTAATCTAGGTCTGATAATTCCAGAACTCATGACCTATCTTCCCTGCTGCACTTTAAAAATAAAATGAAGACCGCTAGCCACACTGTGTCTTTATCTTTTTCCTTTTGTACTCCTATTTTTAATTACAGATTTAGAAATGAATTTCCCCTCAGTCTTTTCTTAAAACAGTAGCCAGACTCATTTTTCTATAACTTAAGCAATGTCATGTGATTCCTCTTGTCAAAGTCCTCCAAAGTAAATCTCACTCAAGTTAAAGCCAGTGTAATTACTATGAATTATAAGGTCCTATGTGATATAGCTCTTGTATCTCTCCAATTTCATTTCCTATTACCTTCTATCTCATGCACTCTATTCTAGCCACTCTGGCTTCCTTGGTCTTCCTTGATAGTTCCAACTCACGCCTTTGTTGCATCTGCCTGGTATGTCCTTCCCTCACACATCTGCATCGTTAGCTTCTTCATTTCCTTCAGGCCTTTATTCAAAGTTACCTTTACAGCATTGTCCTTTATAAAAGTTCAGCCATCCCTCTAATACTTACTCTTCCCTGTACCCCGCATAAGTTTTTCTTCCTAGTGCTTACCTACCAATATCTAGGCATGATATACCTGTTAACTATGTATCTTGTATATTGGCTGTCTCTGCTGGTAGTAAATCTCTAAGGACAGGTGGATTTTTGTGTTTCACTCACTGAGGTGTTTTTTTTTAAGATTTTATTTATTTATTTGTCAGAGAGAGAGAGAGCACAAACAGGGGGAGCAAGAGAGGGAGAAGCAGGCTGCCTGCCGAGCAGGGAGCCCAATGTGGTGCTCAATCCCAGGACCCTGGGATCATAACCTGAGCTGAACGCAGACCCCTAACCAACTGAGCCACCCAGACACCCCTCACCAAGGTATTCTTGTGGCATAAACAGTGCTTAGCACACATAATTGTGTAACAAGTGCTCACAAGAGATTTGTTGAATGAATAAGCAATGAAATGAAGCCCATCCAGTGCTGAATGTAGTCAAATGTAGTCATTGGCTATTTATGATCATTTACTTTGTTTGTGGGAAATGCTATGGAGATGAGGGGATTTCTTTTTTCCTGTAGTTTCAGCAGTTCTTCAAAGAAAAAGACTATTCTCTCACTGAAATGTTGTTAAAATATTTTGAATTCTATGTTCCTCCTGTATTTACCATTTAATAGTCTTTTTCCTGTTTTATTGGAGAGAAAATTACTGACATTTGATATATAAACAACCAGAATTTATATACATATAACTGGAATAGAATACATATAGATGTGTATATATAATTATATATATAACATATATTTTATGATATGCATTATATATTTACATATGTTCACCTCTCTATATAGGTATCATCAATGTATTCCACACAAACTGATTTATAATAGCCTATTCTTTATGGAGTCTTTAAAGTCAAATTTATGACATAATATTAGAACTCTAAAAATATAAAACATTATTTTTTTCATTGTGAAAAGTAGTATTTACATATTATTTCAAGAAGATATTTGACAAATAAAACAAGTGAAAATTAATGAAAGCATATAAAGTGTTTATCTTTTAATTAGCACTTTGGAGGTTTTTATTTTAGCCATATCAAATTACAGAAAACACATATCCAAAGGTTGAATCTTGTTACAGATGACATTTAACTTAACCCCTTTCTAAATTGGATGATTATTCTTGCTGCTAGATGCTCCTAAAGAGATGAACAATTTATTATGTCTTTATCCTTTTTTAGCATTTATATAATTCACAGAATATTGTAGATGTAATATTTTAAATGAAATGATGGACTATATATCACTCCTTGGCACTGTTCTATTTTAAAAGTAATTTGTAAAACTATCGTATTTTTTCCTGTGTAACAGGAATGTTAATAAGGACATAATCTAACATATATGTTGTTTATAAACCAAAATGATTACAAATCTTTGGGATTAGGGCCAAGTGACTAAAGAGCCTGGAAGTGTCTCTAACCATTCATAAGCAAAGCATTACAAGATTAGGCAAATACTGAGTCTTATTTAATCATAAATGAACCATTATTGTTAAGAAAATTAAAACATAGTCATTCATTGAATGGATGCTTATAGTCACAGAGGAACTTTAAATTTACCTGGGAAATGGTATGGAGGATCACAGAGAAGCACCATTCCCTTCCCTTCTTTCACCCTGACCTCAGGACGCTCCTCAGGTGGGAAAGGGTCAAGATCTAATTACGAAAGCAAAAAGGAAAATATTCACTCTCTAGTCAATAGAAAGAGATTTTCATTAAAGTTTATCTTTCATCTACTAACTCACTTTTGGATATGATACTTCTCAGTTGGTTTGGTGGAGCCTATGAAAGTTAATTCCCTACTTTACATGCTGGCATTTGCATATACTCTAAGACTTCTGTGGTAAACACCAGCAGATGGATATTGGTAGCTGCCTGCATAAGTATTCTGACAACCCTAAAAATTGCAATATCCTCAACTTTTGTTTTAGGTTTAGGAAGAATCTCAGTAAGGGTATCTGGAAATACAATGGACTCAAGCAAAACCAGGAATCTACCAAAGAAGTTAAATAAAGAGGAGTGACTTGGAGGAACAGACTCATTTGAAAAGTATATTTCTCTTCCTGAGGGAGGACTCCAATGTGGGTGAAGGAATAAGGATGAAAAGTAGAATCCTAGTTGAGGTCACGTGAAGGTCATCAACTTTTTTTATTCTTTTTGAAGTCTGAGTTTTCCTTAGTCTCATTTCTTTCATTCTTTTCTGTTTATTTAGAATTCACATTTTCCTTGGCTTCATGATACTCTATTTGATTTTTCACTTGCTTTACTGGTGCTCATTCTGTTCCAACCCTGCCTCATCTCCTATTTCTTCTCTGTGATCAGTACTCAAGTTATAAAATCAAATTTTTACTTCTCTCAATATATTTATATCTATGAAAAGTCATCATTCTAATTGTTACCTTTTTGCAGAAAGCCCTTCAGATCTACATCTCTAATCCTGAATACTTCACTTGAATTCCACCCCTATCCTCAAATACTTAGTTGACATTTCAACAATAACTTAATGTCACCATAACCTCTGCATGTGAAGCCATCATTTCAGTATTTCCTCCCAACCTTGGAATTTGTTTTACTTGCTCCCATTCCATTTTTAAAGAGAGCAGAATGTTTCTGCCCTTTGACTCAACTTTCCTTTAAAAAAATATTTAGGGCCTTTTTTTCTTCAGTGCAATGTAATCTATTATTTCTTCAAGGATTGTTTATTATTTACATTCCCATTGTCACATTAATGAAATCAGACTGCTCACTCCCTGCTGGTAATCATTGCCACATGGATCCTCTTAAAGCATCATTTTCATCCTATAATCCACTTTGCAAAAGATTTAAGTGCTGATTTACAAAATTGCATAGAGATCATCTAGTCCAACTCCTCTTTCGATGCACAATTTTCTCCTAGAATAGCTTCTAACTTTAAGTTTAGCTCAAGGTTTCTGAAAATATATTTTTTTAATTTTATTTTATTATGTTAGTCACCATACATTACATCTTTAGTTTTTGATGTAGTGTTCCATTATTCATTGTTTGCGTATAACACCCAGTGCTGCATGCAATATGTGACCTCCTTAATACCCATCACCGGGCTAGCCCTTCCCCCACCCCCCTCCCTCTAAAACCCTCAGTTTGTTTTCAGAGTCCATAGTCTCTCATGGTTCGTCTCCCGCTCCAATTTCCCCGCTTTCATTTTTCCCTTCCTACTGTCTTCTTTTTTTTTTTTTTTTAACATATAATGTATTATTTGTTTCAGAGGTACAGGTCTGTGATTCATCAGTCTTAAACAATGAAAATTTTTTTTATTACAGTATCCATAAGGAGAAATTTTAATTTAATTTAAACTTAAAATAATTTAATTAGTTTAAATTAATTTACTCCTAATAAGGTAAATTACATACTATGGAGTAAGATTCTGTCAGGTAGAGTCAAGCTTTAGAGAACACAACTGTAATGTTATAATAAAAAAGAAAAAGAAATAAAAAGAAAAAGAGAGAGAGAGAGAATGCATGGCCTAGCATGTCTACTGATGCTAGTTATTCAAGATCCCTCAGAACACAGCCTTAATTTATTTTCCAATACCCCTCAGGATGCTTTGCTCTCTTGGAATTTTTTTCTCCACACAGTTAAGTCCCACTGATCTTGTAAGACCCCCTCCATCTATGGACCTTTTCTCTCATTTTCTTTTCATCTTGATTTTTCTTCTTGTTGAACTCTTACAATAACATTTAATTTTTACGTCACCTAGATACACTTGACCTTGTTAAAGTTACGGTTACTTACATCCAAAGCTCAGGGTTGCTTCCGTGCTTCTGACCATCCCATAGTTATTTGATGCTAAGCAGTAATATATTCCAGCATCTTTCTGTTTGTCAGGGTTGTTGATAACAAGGTTTCCACCTACCATACTGTACCGATCACTTGTCAGATCAATATCCCCATTATTCATTCTCCATCTATGAGAGAGAAAAACAAATGTCATATCAAAGGTCATGAGGACTGCAAACTGCATACTGGCCTAATATCATTCTAAAATAATATGGGTACAGCTCCATGTGAAATCAGATGATTAAGTAGATGACTCAATGTGGTATTTCTTCACACCCTATAATTCTGTGTCTCTGGGCTCATGATTTATAATTTAGTTCAGGCACAGAAAGGTAAATGTTCAAGTGCATGAAATGTGTTCTCTTTATTCATGAGGCATCAGAAAGGACAAATATTTCATTGAATTTTGCTACATTAAGTGGTTTCTTAGCAGATATACATAGATTATAAATGATAACCTTCTATGTACTAGTTAGATTCATGCATATCCAGATGTGTTGCATAAAATATTAAAATATTAATATTAAATATTAAATAGCACTACTCTAGCAAAAGTAAAATATAAAATATCAATACCTGATTCTAAATCTATTATATGCTAAGCAACTTGACATTGGATTTTTCAAACAGAGCCAATATTGCCATCAACTGGGGGAAGGGGGAAGATACACTCATTGGGTTGGAATTTGGTAGGTTTTCATATCAAAATAAATTTTCAATAAAACGAATTGAAATCAGTGTTCTATTCAGTAAATGTCACACTCTGACCACTAGAGGTCGATCACACAATTTGAAAATTGTAAAAATCAGTTGGATCTTTTGTTTCCAAGCCTCCAATATAATATTGCAGGTATATTTAGAGGGATTGTGTTATAAATAAATTGACTAAAAACAGGACTCTAACTTTCTTGGTGAGATGATGAGAAGAATAAATGTAGAAAATAGTTTTCAAAGGGCTCCTGGGTGGCTGAGTCGTTAAGTGTCTGCCTTAGGCTCAGGTCTTGATCCCAGGGTCCTGGGTCCTGGGATAGAGCCCCGCATGAGGCTCCCTGCTCAGTGGAGAGCCTGCTTCTCCCTCTTCCTCTGCCTGCCGCTCTGCCTATTTGTGCTCTCTCTATCTCTCTGTCAAATAAATAAATAAAATCTTTAAAAAAAGAAAAAGAAAATAGTTTTCAGTTAAGCTGACCATCTATGTATTATACTCATTCTGTTACCAGGATTCATGTCTTCAGCAATGTCATAGGCAAGAGCCATGATCAAATAGTGGGCTGTGGCCTCATGGCTCATGGCCTTGCACACTTCTGATCAAGGTCAGAATCTTAACAAAAAAAGCCTAATTATTTCTGAATACCTTTTATTAAATCAAATTACTGGAACGTTTTTAGTTTTAATTTTTATAATGTAGGAGGTAATTTAAAAGTAAACACAGAAAATGATGCTTTTGCATTTTGAAAACCTACCAAATTCCAACCCAATGAGTGTATCTTCCCCCTTCCCCCAGTTGATGGCAATATTGGCTCTGTTTGAAAAATCCAATGTCAAGTTGCTTAGCATTTGCCAAGGCAATGGGTTTCCCTGTTGAGCAATACCAATTGTTATATTTTTTTATGTTGACTCCAACTTTTTATTTATTGCATTAACTCTTCTTTAGTGGATTTGATTCTGCCTTTGATATCATATAATGATTAAGTTTTGCTGTGTTTGGGTAAGTTCACTGGTTTACTTTATTGTCAGGATGTACACCTTTGTTGTAACTCCTTTCAGACAGTTTTAAATGCAATTCTATTAGCATTCTCATTATTTTGAGGGTCAAAGCAAGATAATGAAAGCTTCAAGGCTGATAAGTAGAAGGTAAAGTTCCCTGTTGTACCTTTCAGGGTGTTGCCATGAATAAGAAATTATCACAGAACATGCCATAAATATAAAACTACTGTGTGAATGACACCTTGCATGATTACCGAGGTTAGTATGGCTTGTTCTGAATATTAAGTAAATTTTTAAAACTTCAAATGTTCTTTTCCATCAGACAAGCTGCATCATGAACTGAATTCTTTCCTTTTTTTTTTTTCCCTGTCAAATGCAGACTGCCTTCATAACAGAATTAAACATCTACTTCTCCTTTCCAGATCTCTACATTAATGTGTAGATAGGCCACACTCATCCTGGGGACTTCAGTGCTGGTGCAACCTATGGGAGGGAGTTGGTGAATGTATTTGTCAAGCAATGCTTTGCCTTCTTATTTATGTTTTAAATTTTGGTAAGAACACTTAATATGAGAGCTACTTATATGAGGTATCTAAAATAGTTAAACTATAGAAGCAAAGAATAGAACGGTGGTTGCCAGGGACTGGAGAAAAGGGGAAAAAGGAATTTGCTAATCAATGTTTATAAAATTTTAGTTATGCAAAGCTTTGCTTCTTAATGTGTCTGTGGGGTAGGGGTCGGGTAGGCACAGCAAAAAAACACATATTTCTAGAACACTATCTAAGAGCAATCTCTTCTGTTTCGTTGCCTCCATTTCAGGCTGTAGACTGATTTGCTGTTTCTATGTATGAATGTCAAGGACAAGGTGTCACAAAATAAGCATCACTGAAATAGCTTTTGAGATCATAGAAATAGCTTTTGAGATGTTATCAACCTATCTAGATAGATACATACTGAAAAAATTATATGTTTCTTTGAAAGCCATAAAACCTGTGTTTCAGCCCTGGATCTGTGACTTACTAACTCTGGATCCAGTCAGTTTATTTATTCAAGATTCAGCTTCCTCTCCTATAAAATTATGTGCTTGGATTAGATCTCCTCTACAGATCCTATTAGTTATACTATTCCATGTCCATAACTATGTATATAAACTCTCATTACGTGTGGCTTAAGGGTAGAAACAAGTCTAGCCCATCAAATATTTTCAAAATAAATGTGTTACTTATAATTTATAAAATATCTACTTATTTTGCATTCCCATGCATGAAATTGAAACAATAAAAATAATTTCAAAGGGATGGTGCTTTTGGACCTAAATTCATATTTTATTTTAAGAATAATTTTGTAATTTAGCCCAGAGATTCACAAGAGTCTCTTGAACTCAAGAGAAAATGTGTTCAATTAGGATTAAATTTGATAACTTTTTATAACAATAGAAAGTTGTTTTTCTATTGAGAAAAAAATACTATGAAAATCAATCTTGTTGAATGACAACCTTCAATTAAGTTAGCTGACATTGACATACTAGAGCCCCAATTTCCCCATCAATCACTTGCTTTGTCTTCATGGAACTATTTCACAGGTGAAATTCAGATCCATTGGTGTTTGGTTAATTTTTAATCTTATTCTTTGTATCAGACTAGAAACTGTTAGTATAATTTTCTGAACCATCTGAGGCAGAAAAACCTATTGTTACCTTTTATAAAGTTATTTTTTATAACATAAATAGGTATCCCAGAAAAACAGAGACATATTGATATAAATTATCTAATTTTAAGAAATTTGCTGTATTGCCTAGAATATAGATTTGAGACCACTGAAAAAAGTGGTGCTGTCTAGAATTATGTATGTAAGTTCTCTAGATGTAGTTGATATAGGAATATTATCTGTAATATGTAAGTATGAGTTATTCAGGTTGATGCATCTAAGAACATTTTATCCTCAAATGTATATTTAAATTGTGAATGATTTTCATATAACCTTGTATATGCTTAATAGCATGATCACCATTTGACAATTTTTAAGTGGATAATATCAAATGGCATTAGCATTATCTGTGCAGGAAATAGGAAGTGGATTATTTGCACATATTTAAGTTAGGAAAACTTACTATCAATTTGGGCATGAAACAACTCTATTTTAATAACTTACATGTCAATATTTTTGTTAATATCCCTGCATTTTGTTAACAACCTTATATTATAGCTTTCTCTATCAGTACAGGGTCACAGATGCTCATCTATAATCTAGTCTGACACTCCACTGTGAAAAGAGCAGTGAGGTACATTACTTGTAAACTGGGAAAGGGCTGGCTCGTGCCCTACAGTTTAGTGAAACTTTTCCTTCTGGTGATTCCTCTGGATAAATGGTATTGATTGGCTGCTCTTCAAAAATTGGTCCAAATCCTTTATCTTCCTCAGAAACTACAAGAAAAATAAAATTATTTTACATTGTGCTGTCTTATAAGTCAAAGATTTGGATACATTTAAAAATGTTTTGGAAAAATGTTAGAAACATCAAATCTCCATTTCCATTCAAAACAAAGATATTTGCCTCCACAATCCCGAGGAAAAAATTTAGGTGCTTTATTCAAAACTCTTTTCTGTCCATCTCTCATTATTTCTCCCAAAGCACCCGGTGTTGTCATGCTTAACTATATAGCCCCTCAAACAGGTCAGGCCTTCATGCGTCTGAGCCTTTGCAACATGTTTTTCCCCTTTCTGGAATCACCGTCTCATTTTTCTCCTCCTATCAAAACCCAGACAGTCCTTTATGACTCAGCCACAGTTAGTTCCTTCGCCACCTCTCACCCCTCCTAGTTTTGGTTGGTCCTCATTTGTGTTCTCACCCCTCCCCACACAGCTTCTGGCACTTAGCACACCTTCTGTGATTCTTGATACAACTGTCTGTTCCGTGAGACTGCAAATGTTTGGAACAGGTGGCTGCGTCCATAATCTCCCAGCTAGCTGTCAAGCAGTCTGGAGCACAATAGGTGCTTAATGATTTTTTAATAAGAGAATGGATGAATTTCTAGAAGCTCTGGGGAGATTAGTCTCTTGTTTATTTAGTTTTTCTAAACCTGTGACCAGCACCTGTACTCAGTATCACCTAGAACAGTCAATGAACAAATTATTGGGATCTGACCAACTGGTTCAGAATTCATCACAAGCAAACCCAAGTTGGGAAGCAGCTGGCTCTCTGGAAGGGAAGAGTGATGCTTCACAGCAGGAAGAGGAGAAGAGATTCACTCATATGACATCAATGTGGCAGCATTTACAGAGAAGAGCTAAGAGCCATATGCCCCACATGAATTAATACTAGCATACGTGGCTAGGAAGGATGATATTCTTACGTAAGATCATTAAAATGTCTCTGCTAGAGCAAAGCCATGGTTCATTCCTCCAATTATTTTTTAAGAGAGATTTAAAGCAAACACCAGAGACATTTTGTCTGCTCCAACATCAATCCTGAAGATGAGAACTTTGTTCCAGCTTCCATTAATGAGCAGTTTCATTATATCATTTAAATCTTGCCTCAGTACTATTTACAATGCCTTTGGAAAAATTATTTAAACTCTCCAAGCCTCAATATCACCCTTTAAAAATGAGAATAATAATAAAATCTATCCCATTAGACACTGTGAGAATTATTTTGAGACAATACACATAAGACAGTAGTGTTCCTGGCTCACAGTCAGCATTCAATAAATACTGATTTTGTCAACGTTCTTGTGAATTTGCCAATCTTTTCAAAATTTGGTTTATATATCTTATGTATATCTTATGCATATCTCATCATACGTGTATATATATATGTATATCAACTCATGAAATTTCTAAAAGCAAGAGGCCATGTTTTACTCACTTTTGTTGCTCTGGTGTTATTAGTGTTGTATCAACACATATTTGTATACATGTAGGTGATCAATAAAATCCTCAAGTTAGTTTCTCCTAGTTTGAAGCATTAATTTTTCTAAGCTTGCCTGAAATATTTCAAAGGGAGATGCTTCATTTTTAGTTTGGAATTTGCTGAAATTGCCATTCAAGAATTTACGACCTCAGTTCATTCCCTATTACCATCTTACTTTAGATAGCAAATTGCTGGGTCAAAATCAAAGGAATCAGAGAAACTGAGATTTAGTTTCACCAATGCACTTCTCCTAACTGTTGTTTTATGCAAGCCATTTGTCCTATGTGGAGTCAACATTTAAAAAAGAAAGGAATAGGCACACACGCCCTCAGGGCCCACAGACCTAAGACAACCATTAATAAGATCACAAATGCAAGGTGTTCACAGAAGCCCTATGCTAATGATTTTGGAAGTCCTGCTGTGAGCAATGTCTATTCCATATCCTTCTTGAGGTTGTAAAGGCCAAAAATGCATATAACGTTTTCTGCTTCACTTCTAATAATTTTCCTAATGATGCCCAATATTTCCTGGCCTTTTAGGATATAACCGCACACCAGGGGAAATGAAGAATGAATCCCAAATCACTGACAACTACAGACTTTCATTTGGATGTAGGCTCTAGACTTTTCAATCTCTTAAAGAAATGACCTTGTACTTATCTATGATAAAAATCATATGCCATTTTTCTTCCCATTTGAACAACTTTATAAGCTCTTCCTTGGGTCTCTCCCAATTGCACAGCTTTTCTGATTGGAACAATTTAGTAACACCTGCTAATCTGGAGATTCTGCGGTTTCTTCCCAATTCACATGAAAATGTTTAAAAAGACAAGCAGAGAAGTGCAATTTTATCAATATATTTAGATTCTCTTCTTGAAGACAAGATGACTTCTATTCCAACTCTAACCCTGATCAATGACAATTTTAGTGTGAAATTTTTCAATTTTTTAAAAATTTAAGTAGACTAGATATTTACAGGGTAAAAATAAATATTATTTAGAGAATTTTTAAGCTCATAAATATCTTCTGAGTACATTGTTTATATAAAAAGCCTGATGGTGAGTTTTTAGACACAACATAAAAAACGTGATTTATTAAAGAAAAAAAAAAGACAAGCTGGATTTTATTAAAATAAAAAAATTACGTTCTGTGAAAGACACTCTCAAGAGAATCTCAGGTGTTCAAGTTTGGGGGTTTTCCTTGGGTTATCTCCAACTTGTATTCCACAAGGGGCAAATTGGAGGGACTTGCAAGTAACTAAATCCCTATCTTATTTAATAATAGGGATATATTAGTGATTTCACACTATTTCACAAAATTTGTCCTCATCTCAACAGGTGCAGGGTTGTATTAGTTAAAACCTCTTTAACATTATTGTATTCCAATGTAGAAATAGCCAGTCCCAGCCTGTCTAGCATCTGCTTCCACAGTGCCCACTGACAGTGGCATTAGAGAGGTTGGAATAATCCTAAATTCTCAATTTATAATTTCATTAGCTTTCTTGAAACAACTACTCTGAAGTAGTTACGTCACTCTGAAGTAGTTACGTTCATACCAAATGGGCTTCATTATTTAAAGTACCGTATTTGCCTTCAAATTCAACACAGACATAAGCATACATCTATGTGAAGGTCGAGATTAGATTGGTAGATTTGCATATTTTAATTAAATGCATAGTCTTAAATATTTCATTTGTCAGTGTATCTTCTGATTTTAAGGCAAATGCTTTTGAGACAAATGTTGGTCAGCTTTTAGAAGACTGAGGATGTTTTAAGTAGTTTCTTCATCTTAATCATATGCATTAAAAATAAGTTTAATTTGGGCGCCTGGGTGGCTCAGTTGGTTAAGTGACTGCCTTCGGCTCAGGTCATGATCCTGGAGTCCCAGGATCGAGTTCCGCATCGGGCTCCCTGCTCGGCAGGGAGTCTGCTTCTCCCTCTGACCCTCTCATGCTCTATCTCATTCTCTCTCTCAAATAAATAAATAAAATCTTTAAAAAAAATAAAAATAAGTTTATTTTTTTCTAGAAAAGATAACAGCAATGAAATTTTCCATTGAAAACAATGGAATGTCACATAATAATAATGATGAGACTATATCTATTGCCAGGCAATACCTCAAGGGGCATATATAGAGATTAAATACTTTTGGGGTGAATTGGGTTGAAATTTATATGCCAAAATGGATAATATTAGTGCCCCATGCTATTTTTGTTTCTCATGACAAATACTCTTCATAAATTATATGTATATACTTCTTCATACTCCACTTCCATCTGGCCTTTATAGGAACAGACAGTGAAACCTTCAGGGGATAAAAATATGAAGCTAATTTCCACCAAAATATTGGATTTATTTTTCACATTGAGAGAACATTGCATTTAAGATAGTTCCCCTGGCTCATTCTCTAGGTCAAAAAGCAGAATAGGACACACTTCTCATCACAGTAGTACTTCTGGTATTATTTTACAAATATATGTTTCATGCTTTTGTAAAATGTTCAGGCCTAAATAAAAGAATGTATTCCATTAGATGGTTTAGCAATTACTGCATATATTTTATTTGGGGAATATATTCGGGCCCTTGAAAGATAAATTACTCAAAACAAGCTTTTGAATTGCCTGGGCATGCTCAGTGAACCTCTGAATGTTATCCTCATAACCCCCTTGAAGAGTATCTGAGCTCAGCACTCTGTTCTCTCAGCTAGGGCACTCGGGTGAGGAGAAAATAAATTTCTGGGAGAATACAAGGCTCAGAAAAGGATTCATTAATGCGAGCATTATACTCTCAGCCAACAGAAAATATGTCCATCTTACTGCGCTTTTTTCTACAGCTGTGGAAGTAATTAGATGATAAATTATGGTGCTTTGGATGTATTATGGGGTTACAGGGCACATGGAACAAGAAATAGGTATTATGTTTCAGAAAAATAAGATTACTTTTTAAATACGTGTCCTTTTTCTTACTGGGTAGATTCTTCTAAAAAGGAGCACAAAATTATAGATGGCTTCTCAAGCTAATTAAAGACAGCATTTCAAATCACTTTCTTTTGATCTGCTCTTAATGTAAATTCACCAGTTTTCTACCACATAATGGTAGTCTTCTGGAGAAGTTAAGTTCATTTCTTAAATTTAATCATGAAGATTAACAAGAAAGAATGAAATCATATAGGATTATTTGTTGTCAAATTTACAAATGTAAATGACAGGCAAAAACTACTGCTTTTTTCTGTACCATTCTCAGTTCCATCATTAACATAATCAGTTTTATTATTTAAAATGGGATTACTTCACCTCTCACTATGTGGAGATGGTCCACTGTAATCTTGCTCTTCTATTTCATTTTTGAAAATTGAAAGTATAATTATGACTTGTACTTGAGAGATTTTTTTAATTCATTTTATATCTATTTTGAAACAAATTCTATTTCTCATTCCGTAATATGTCATCTCAATCTGTTAGTTATAAAAACATACTTCTACATAAGTATGTTATAAGAAGAGTCACAGGAAAAGAACTATTAGAAAAAAAAGCAATGGCAAAAAAATTTGAATAGAGTCTAATACTGGGATTTTTACAATATTTACAATGTTACAATAATTGTGGGATGGTGAGGGTTACAAGCCTCTTGAAATACAATAAATTCTCTAAGTGAGACAGTATTTAAAATGACTCAAAGAATCACTTTTTCTTCTGTCTTCACTGTCAACCATTCCCCACTAGTAAGGGAACAAGGATGTTTAGAGCTTGGGCTTTGAATACTTGGATACCCTAATCCTTTAGGGTCATTGGTAATATATAATATTGCAGTAATTTGCCATAACTAAAATATAAAGGAATTGGTTTGAAGAACTTATAGCAATCAAACTGTTAGAACAAAGACTGGGGTCAGGTTAGCAGAAAGGTTTACTAAATTTCCCTTTGCATGGCTTTACTGCCCAAGAGCCTATGAAGTCTCTCAATAGCAGCCACCTCCTTGCCCTAAGGTCCACTGCTAAAGCCTCTACTCAGTGTTTTCCTTAACTGTCTAGGCATCTTTCCATACCTACTTCACGTATACCCCACTATGTAGCATGCTCCAGTTGGTGCGCCTACTTTTATCAGTTTGCCTCCTCAGGCTATCTCTAGTCTATTTTAATTGATAACAGTGACTGTATCACAAAATAATGATAAGCTAGTGAATGCTATAAAATCTCAGTCATAATTAGAGATAGAATAATGCTTTATGAATGAAAATAATGCTAATTTTAAAAAATCATGAAAATTTGGGTATAAGTACTATGAAGACACAGGAAATTCCATATCAGCTCTCTCTTCAGAATTTTAATTTTCCTTGATATTAGCTTTGAATATTATCATCATATGATAATCCCATTGTATAAATTAAAGATTATGTCATACTCTAATTCCTATAGAATAAGGATTATACTGCTAATTTACCTCTTCCCCTTATTGTTTTTGTCACTAAATTACAAAGGAATTAAAGAGATATTTATTTTCATTTTAGGTTAGCCTCAGTAAAAGTTGGTCCTGAGATAGCTGTATCTTATTATTAAAGTAAAAAAGACCATAACTGAGAAAAGCATCTAAAATAAATATTTACTCTCAAATATTTAGTTATGAATTAAATATCTGAACATTACATGTTCACTGTATGGAACTTAGTTGTATTCAGTCTTTTATCTCAATAGGACACATGTTGATTTCATACAATCCAAAAAATAAAGAGGGAAGAAATTTTTAAGAGATGTGGAAAAGAGTGGAGTTAGGTTTGATGATTTTTTTAATAAGCCTTGGTGTACTTTATTTTTCAAACCAAAAATATCTATGTATTCTTAATGCATATATTTTACTTAAAAGCTAGTCACCTAGGCTATTAAGATTATTATGTAGTAATAGTTAAAACTATTATATATCCAAGATAATATATTGGATAGAACTCTCCCATTCATAAGTGAAAAAAAAAAAAAAAAAACACCTCAATTTCAACTCACCTAAGTGGTGTGGCAGATATTGTTTCTTGACTCACCAGTGCCAGTTCTCCCCTTCTACCCTGATGATAAATGTCAGATATGCTCAAGGATCAAATCTTCCCTCCCATGACTCAGAAGTACAGGTTGACTATCATTAATGCCATTACTCCTTCCTACGACAAGCTTGGTGGTAAATTCGTGACCCAACTCTGGACATTGAGGTGTTTAGAGATCTATTGAGAGGTCTCTTGCTTTTAAAAAGAAATAGATATGAGAAAAAAATACACCTCTTTCACCTATAGATGTTAGGTCTACACGTAATATCTGCAACTGCAGCACTGTTTCCAATAGGTCAAGTAGAAAGCCTGAGAGTTGACTATTGGGTTCACAATATGTACATCACTGGTGACATGGGCAAGGCATCTTGGTTGAATGCTGGTGTGAAAGTCTGATTGCAGTAGATTCAAAGGAAAATATGGGTCAGAGAATTGAGACAGAAAGCATAGTTGGTTTTTTTTTTAGTAATACTGAAAAGAAGAATAGATAAGTAGGATATTAGCTATAGGGTGTGGGGTTTGCAGATAAATGATTCTTTAAACGAGAGAAATTATATGTATTTGTATATGTAACTGTATGTTGACAGCAATAATCCAGTAGAGGGAGAAACTGATGATGAGGAGACACAGGGGGCAATTGCTGGAGCAATGAACATAAATAAACCAGATGGGATGGGATAAGTACAAGTGTTTGGTTTAATATGACGACATGTATGAAACGAGCAGGAAGATGGAGTGTATGAGCATAGATGTAGGAGGAGAGTAAATGTAGTAGCATGAATTTGTGGAAATTATCTTCAGGTTGTCTCTAATACCTCTGTGTAACAGGAAGCAAAGTAAGGATGGCAAGAAGTTGTCGAGTTTTGAAGGGAGGGGAGCAACTATGACATGATCTAGGAAAAATGAATTCATTGGAGAAGTGGAGTATGTTTGCTGGGCAATACCAGCTGTTCACTTGAAGGTAGCAGTTATGAATTTAACTTGATGTCAGTCATCATACATGAGTTTTTTTTTTTTTCTTCTTAGTAACAATTAGCTGGGTGATCAAAAAAGTTTGGTAATTTTTGGATATTTTACAATTCTTCCCTCCTCAGAGATTCACAATACTTTTCTCTTAGTTTAATATTATTGGTTGAATTGTGCCCCCACAAAAGATATGTTGAAGTCCTAATCCCTGGTACATCAAAATGGGACCACATTTGGCAATAGGATGTTTATAGAAGTAATCACGTTAAAATGAGGTCATTAGGTGGGCCCTAATCCAGTATGACTGGCAAACTTAAAATGAGGTAAATTCAGACACAGAGGCAGACACGGGAGGAAGACATACATTTGAAGATGGAGGTGGACATTGGAGTCATGATGCCACAAGTCAAGGAAAGTCCAAGGCTACTCAAAGCTGGGAGAGGCAAGGAAGAAGCCTTCTCCTACAGGTTGCCTCTATTTCTGGCAAGAAATGTTCAGTGGTTGAAGTAGAATCTAAACTAGCAGAATTAACAGTTATATGTAATAAATCATAAATTTATAAATTTATAATAAATTCTGCAACATCTTTGGAATACTAATTAAACTGAATCTTAAGGTTCTGAGGTCACTAACTTTAGTTCTATCTCTTTCAGCAAAGCAAGAGGCTTTCCAAAGTAAGTTAGGTGTTTACAATATTTAAAATATTGCTTCAAAATTTAATAGCATAGAATTGTTACAAAGCATGCAGGAAAAAATATAGGCCACATGGAATATTTTCTATCTGCTACAATCCTCTAATAGCATATTTGTTTTTGGTGTATACATTCAATTCATTCTGGCAATCAAACAACTCGTCTTGTGACCCCAGATAAACCATCTTACAAAATCTCCAAGTGATCTAACATTAACCATTTGCCTTTAAGTTTAGAGAGTTAATAGCTTAAAGTAGAGATGAAATATGGTTCATTTGAGAAAAACTATTTTTTTAAATTTACCCTTTCATTAACTTACCTCCATGACCATATCTTCTGTACCATGTAAACTCTAAGAATAAAAGAAAAAGCAATTTTAATCCCAAAGCAGCTTTCAAGTTGTGGTCTCAAACATCAATCAAATAACGGAGATACTAGTTAATGAAATGACATTGGCGGCCCTTTACTATTACAGCTGATGTATCATCACATTTGCAACTATTTATTTCATGTCTTGCATTTTTATAGTTGCATTAAAATTTGTGGTCAATAGAATTAGGATGAATTTTTCAGTACTAATAAGGTCATTGTTTTATTTCATTCATGAAGATAAGACTTAGCCACAATAAAACTACCACAAAGTTTTCTTTATTATATTTGTATAATATGTATATAAATATGCATGTAATTGTGTGTGTGTGTATGTGTATAACTCCTGTGGTTATAGCCATATAGTTTAATGTCATTAAAATTCTTAAGCACTGATGAAATTATTATATTTTATGAATTCTGAAGTCATAATAATAATTACCACCAAAATAAAATAGCATTTTTATTTCCTTAATAATAAACAAGAAATGTAATAGGATGCCTAGCAGGTTCATCATTAAAACAATCAATGAGGATTGATACATGAAGGATAAGATCCATCTATGTCTTGAACTTAATTAACAACTCAACAGGTATTTACTGAGCTAAGGTAATTGAGATGACAGTATTAGAAAAATTGATTGTTAGAAAACATGCTGCTTTCAGATAAAAATATAATGCATCTCTCCCTGTAGGAAATATTTCTGAATCCTTAATTGCCTTTGAAAGATAGAGTTATAGTATTTGTCCCAAAACTAGAGCACTTTCAAAACTATTTTGTTATTCTTAATGTCCTTGAACACATTGTAGATTATTTTAAAATTGTTTTTCACAAGACTGACCAGCCAGTAAGAAAAATTAAATTATATCAACTTACAAATAAATAAATTAAAAACAAAGGTAACAAACGTTTAAAACGCATTACTGTCTAATTATTTTACTACATTTTTCTTTTATTTAAGCTATTGAGGTTACCTGAATATACTGTATCTATATGGTGAAAATACTATATAATGGTAAGCTGTTGTATATCTTTTCCAACAGCACGTTAAATTATGTCAATTTGCCAAGATTGGCCATAGCAGGAATATTTACTCCCCAGCAACTGACAAATGCTACACAGCAGGGATATTTTTCTCTCCCAGAGGTCCATTTTTTAAACATTTACCAGCTTACCACTACATAAGACTGATTAAATCTTGTGAAATTTTACTTGAAAATAAAAAGAAAAATAGGGTCAGCTTTAATATATATTAATTTACATATCTGACACAGATGTCAAAAATATTAATTTTAACTTCATGTACCAGATTTAATAAAGTGAATACACACATATTAATTATATTGACATAATTCATGGAGAATATGCAAAGGATATTTCTTACCTGATAAACAAGTTGTAAAAGATACTATCACAAGGTGACTGACAAGCAACCACATTTTCATCTTGTATGTATAAAGGTTAGTTTTTATGGTAGCTGGATAATAAACACCTGCATCAAAAACAGAAAAGAAAAAAAAAAGGATAGGATAGAAAAAAAAAAGGAAAGGTAAATGCTCATTATTTGGGGTCAACAATATTATTGATTCAATTTTATTTTATGTTTCTTATTTATAGAATAAGTTTTAGCTTATTTAAATATATTTGTAAGCACCATGTTTTATGAAACAATAGACTTGGTATCAGGGTTATCAGCTGCCTCCAGGATTGACACTGTAGGAACATGAGCAAGTCACTCAATTGGTGTGTTCTAGTTTTTAACTCTAACAATTGATCATAACAGTATTTTTTTCTACAAATGGCATAGTTGCAAACATTTCCATATCGATCAATTTAATTGAAGATCATATTTAACTGAAGGGCTGGTAGGAAGATTCAATTAAAGATATGTTTGTATAAGAGCTTTGTAGAGCAGAGCACAAAATCGGAACTTTGAGAAGTCAGCTCCACTAAGGGACGTCGCTCCAGTGGCTAAGCGGGGAGGTGGAACCCTCATGGGACAGTGTGGTCTCAGGACCCTTGGTGTCACAGAAAGACTGGGGGTGCCTGAGTGTGGCAGAGCTCCCAGGTATCAGAGCAGGGAAGCCAGCTGCAGAGATGGAGCCGAGGAGTGGGCTCTCAGCTCAGGGTTGCCATAAACCATGATCTGTGGCATAGTCGGGCCACTGCTCCTCCAGCAGGGACCCAACAAGCGGCAGATCCGGGGAGACTCCCCTTCCTTCCCTGGGAGGAGCAGCACGGGAGCGCACCACAGGGACCTGCTGGGTTTGGAGACTCCACACGGGGTCAGGTGCCAGAGATAGAAATGCTGGGTCACAGGCCGGGTGAGCATGGAGTGTGGCCAGAGACTGGGGAGACAGGAGTGATTGCTTTTCTCTGGGGGCGCACTGGGGAGGGGGCCCCAAGTTCTTGGCTCCTCCAGGTCCGAGAGTGGGAGGCTGCCATTTTCATTCTCATCCTCCAAAGCTGTAGGGAAAGCTTGCAGGGAACAAAAGCTCCCGATTGCAAACCTGAGCAGATTACTTAGCCGGTACCCAGCAAGGGCGGGGCAATTCCACCTCCAGCAATGACATTTGGGGACAACGGCAATAGGCCCCTCCGCCAAAAGATCAGCAAGAACAGCCAGCCAAGACCAAGTTTACCGATCAATGAGAACGGCAGAACTCCAGCGCTAGGGGAATACTGCACATAGAATCCATGGCTTTTTTCCCCATGATTCTTTAGTCTTTCAAAGTTAATTTCTTTTTTAACTTTTTCTTTTTTTAATTTTTCTTTTTCCGTTTTTCAACCAACATATTATCAATCCCTTTTTTAAAAAATCTTTATTTTTCATTTTTAGAATTATATTCTATCCCTTCATAGTAGTTATATATATATATATATATGTTATATATATATAAGTATATATATATAAGTTGTTCTCTCTTTAAAATTTTGGGATACAGTTTCTTCTAACAGACCAAAATATACCCTAAATCTCTAGTGTATGGCTTTGTTCTAGTCTCCTGCCTGATCACATTCTCTCCCTTTTTTTTTTTCTTTTTTTTTTAAATCCTCTTCTTTCTTTTTTCAAACAACTTCTTATCTTATCAATTCCTTTTATAAAATCTTTTATAATTTTCATGTTTACAGTCATATTCCATCCCTTCATCGTATTAACCCTTATTTTTGTACATATATAAGTTTTTCTTTCTTTAAAATTCTGGGAGGCACTTTCTTCTAACAGACCAAAATAGACCCAAAATCTAGTGCATGGCACTGATCTAAGCACCAGCCTGATCATATTTGATCATTTCTGTTTTTTGTTTTTGTTTTTGTTTGTTTTTATCTTTTTCTTTTTCTTTTTTCTTTCTTTCCCTTTCTTTTCCCCCGGTTTCAGGTCTCTTCTGATTTGTTTAGTGTATATTTTCTGGGGACTTTGTTACCCTGTTAGCATTTTGTTCTCATTCATCTATTCTCCTCTGGACAAAATGACAAGATGGAAAAACTCACCTCAAAAAAAAGAACAAGAGGCAGTACCGACTGCCAGGGACCTAATCAATACGGACATTAGTAAGATGTCAGAACTAGAGTTCAGAATGATGATTTTAAAGATACTAGCTGGGCTTGAAAAAAGCATGGAAGGCATTAGAGAAACCCTTTCTGGAAAAATAAAAGAACTAAAATCTAACCAAGTCAAAATCAAAAAGGCTATTAATGAAGTGTAATAAAAAATGGAGGCTCTAAGTGCTAGGATAAATGAGGCAGAAGAAAGAATTAGTGATATAGAAGACCAAATGATGGAAAATAACGAAGCTGAGAAAAAGAGAGATAAACAACTACTGGATCACGAGGGCAGAATTCGAGAGATAAGTGATACCATAAGATGAAACAATATTAGAATAATTGGGATCCCAGAAGAAGAAAGGGAGAGAGGGGCAGAAGGTATATTGGAGCAAATTATAGCAGAGAACTTCCCTAATTTGGGGAAGGAAACAGGTATCAAAATCCAGGAGGCACAGAGAACCCTCCTCAAAATCAGTAAAAATAGATCAATAGCCTGACATCTAATAGTAAAACTTACGAGTCTCAGAGACAAAGAGAAAATCCTGAAAGCAGCTCAGGACAAGAGATCTGTAACCTACAATGGTAGAAACATTAGACTGGAACAGACCTATCCACAGAGACCTGGCAGGCCAGAAAGGACTGGCATGATATATTCAGAGCACTAAATGAGAAAAATATGCAGCCAAGAATACTATATCCAGCTAGGCTGTCATTGAAAATAGAAGGAGAGCTTTGTAAACTTATAGACATCATACAAAAGTGGTATATTAGGATTACCTGTTGGTGGCTTGTGGAAATTTTTTTGCCAGAAATGTTAATTTTTTCAAAACTAAAATATATTGACTAATAACATTTCATCCATCTTCCTCTCCTTCCCCTTTTTCATTTATTCATTCAACAAAAAGTAAAAGTAAATAAGATCCTTATGTGTCAGCAAGGGAGAATCTAGGTTTTGTGGGGCCTTATCTTTAAAAGTTGGGGAGCTGTATTTAAAAAGGAGAACAAGACAAAAATTACTGAGGTAAACTAAGCCACAAAACTATGCAGTAATCTAATTACAATACCTTACTTTTATAAATTTTGCAAAAACACAGCATCATGTAATTATACTGGCGAGGCTTTGCCCAGCAGGGCCTTGGAATAGTCTCATATAAGGGAGGTACCCCACAACTTAAGCTTCATTATCTGTGGTACATCCATCTCTGTGAACAGGCATAGAGATAGAGGAATCAGAAATAAAGAGATAGTTGGCTTGCCCATAAGAAGTTTGTAGATCAATGGGAACACAGATGTGTACAAAAATCAGTGTGATGGAATAGTTGTTTAGACCTACATGTTACTAAACTTGAAAACTTTTAATTATTTTAACTAAAAGCACTGTAAAATACATCATAGTGGGGATGGATCTGATTATGGTAGCCAGGACATATGACTTAGTTAGGTTCGAGTCATTTGGTGACTTCAGAACCCAACCACTTCTTTCTGTAACTCCTTGAGAGCAACATGTCCCAAGGCACTAAAAAGGGACCTCTTCAATTGGGACATAATAGAATTCCAACTTTGAAAGATATTAACTCATGTTTTCAAATAACATATAATAACGGTGAAAAATCTCATGACATAGAGTTGAATGTAAAATCTAAATTAAGATAGAGTATGAAAACAATTCTGAAAAGAAAATACCTAATGTCACAATTCTCAATATATAAGTATATTTAAACATTTTCTTAAATAGCAAAAATAAAATGGTACTAATTGCCTGCATCATAATGTTGTGGGAAAAAAAAAAACCAACATGGGATCCTACTTATTTTTTTCAGTTGTGATGAATTTTAAGACCATATTTACCCTCCTGATTTGCCAGAATCCTAGCATTTGCAGAGACTAGTAAAAATATTTAGTGGTACTACATAGGCCAGGATAAACACATTTTCCCTTTTGGTATGTCGATTATTCTAAATTGAAAAATCAATCAAGAAACAATTATTTCTAAAAAAAAAGTTGAGTTGAATTCTCAAATTTTATTTATTTTTATTTTTATTTATTTATTTGACAGAGAGAGACACAGCAAGAGAGGGAACAGAAGCAGGGGGAGTGGCAGAGGGAGAAGCAGGCTTCCCGCTGAGCAGGGGCTCCATCCCAGGACTCTGGGATCATGACCTGAGTGAATTCTCAACTTTTAGAGAAACAGAGAAAATATAGTGGAAATGGGTCAAATTAGCATCAGGAAATATTTAAAAATATTCTTGACTGAGGAAAAATAAGAGTTATGTTTTAAATGCCAGGATCAATTTATGACCAGTTTCTTTTTCTTGGACATAGGTGGGAAGGTGGAACTATAGGTTTGTATAAATTATATTTTCTAGACTCTTAATATTAATTTTGTTTTATGTATTTTACTAAGCAGGGAGAAAAAGAAATAGGTAAATGGAAAAATTCCTTTAGGAGGCAGGGAAATCAATTAAATGATCTATGGAAAGATTTTTAGCTTTTCATTTCTATGATGTATAGTATCATTCATATCTAAAGACAGACCTAAACGAAAATTATTGAAACCCGTACACATTGTTTATGTCCTCTAAAGTTTGTCTAAAAAATGTACATTTGAGCATTTTCTTAATCTGTTAGATCCTATTTCCTCTCACTGAGTTATGTACTCTAATTAGGATGAGTTCTTTTCATTAAAAGGAAGATGGGGTACCTGGCTGGCTCAGTCGATGGAGCATGGGACTCTTGATTTCAGGGAAGAAAGAAAGAAGAAGAAAGAAAAAGTAGAAAGAAAAGAAAAGAAAGAAAGAAAAAAAAAGAAAAAGAAAGAAAGAAAGAGAAGAGAAAGAGAGAGAGAGAGGAAAGAAAGAAAGAGAAAGAAACAAAGAAACAAAGAAAGAGGTAGAAAAAGCAAACATAAACTATGCCAAAACTGTTGTGTCAATCACTTATTTTTGTAAATACTGACTTCAGTAATATACTGCAAAAATTTTACAGTTTAATGTGGCAATAATTATTGGATTCAAATAGTTCTGACTTACCTATTAATAAACTGTTATAGTTTGAGAACTCTAAATAATTCTCACAGATATTCAACTTTAAGAACAAGGGATTGCACAGCAGTTTTGATATTGAATGTAGAGGAACCAGCACTGACCCGAGAGAAAAACAATCAGGTATATAGAGGTAAAGAATGAAGAACAATTTCTGTGAAAGTTTTCTTGAGATTTATAATTTTGATGGAGTGTGTCAGTGAGATTTTGGTCTATGTATCTCATTGACTTTACAGGTAGTCTCAGAAAGGAGTGCTGGTCAAAAGAAAGATTAGCTGTGCCCACACAAAGCAAGTGATTTCAGAAAATTGGAAATAAAATACATAAGAATTTTCTAGATCTGGGATGTCATTTGACATTTCCTCCTTAGATAACAATCACAATATGTGGGAAGGTATGGCAAGGCATAGTGAAAAGAGAACAAGGGAATTCAGCCAGATCTTGTCTGAATTTTGGCTCATCCATTTCTTATGATAAAAATATTTTTTATTTGCCATATAACTAGATTCTCAAAGTAAAAATGAATTCCATCTCAGGTGTTTCAAAAATTCAGAAAGTCCTCATATAAATTGAGTGGACATATTAATATAATTAAATTTCTCTCTTTAGAAAGGGATAAATAGGAAAATATATCGAGCGTAATTAGAATTCATCTTCACTCATGCCAGATTTGGATGTTTTATTATCTAGGCAAGTCACAAAACAAGAGCTTTCCTCACTTCCTCTGTCAGAAAATGTTAATCAAAACTTGCTGTAAAACTAAAGCCAATGCCATTAACCAGTTTTAAAACTATGGTTGGGGTTTTCTCAGTTATTCAAAACTGCTAAAGATTTATTTATATCTGAATGTATATTTTCTCACAAAAAAACCTTATCCTTATTATATTTTCCAAAAATTAATTATGCTAGTAGATTTGGCTACTAGAACCAGGGCCATAACTCAAGTCTAATGGTTGATACACCAGACATATAAGATATTGTGGTTGTTTTTCTTTTAAATAAATATTAATACAATTAGTGATAAATTACTAATGTACTAAATAATGAACTTCTTGATTTTTTGCAATGGAATCTTCATTTTGTCAAAGTTTTCACAAATAGCACATGTATAAACACCCTGGGTACTTGTCATGAAATGTTTCCCCATTAATGGCAAGACTTATACTATCCCAACCATTTTAAAAGTGACAGTTCACTGTATTGTGTAAATTCATATTGTTGAACAACCATCACCACCATCCATCACCATAAGTCTTTACATCTTTCAAAACTGAAACTCTGTACCCATTATACAATAACTTATTAGATTTCCTCCTCCAAGCCCAAGATCTCCTCCTCCAAGCCCCTGGCAACCAAGAGTCTTCTCTATTTCTTATTTCCCCTTTTTCCTACACCCCAGCGTCTGATAACCTCCATTCAACTCTCTGTTACTATGAGTTCAACTTTTCTCATCCATTCTTTAGCTTGCAATTTATGGCAAGTTATTCAATCTCTGAACCCTAGTTTTCCTCATGTGTAAAATAAGGAAAGAACGACTATTTCACAGGACTATTTTAAGAGCTGCATAACATTGTGCATGTGAAATACCTATTATGAAAGTATTTAATAAATATTAATTTATTATTCTACTAGGCCATAGGCCCACTCAGGTCAGGGGACATGTCTCTTATTTATTGTTGCTTTTATAAAGCCTGGCACATAGAAGTCTCTCGATATACATTTATTGAATAAATGAAGGAATGAGCGGACCACTCCGTAACTATTCCAAAGCACTTGCCATAAACAAACTGAAATTTAACTTTAATTCCTTAAAATAAGGGTAGGATGGTGAAAATAAATAACAAGGAATGTCGCCTATTGGAGCTTTGTTCTTTGTTAGGGACTATTGCTGCTTATAAACATAGTCTAAAATAGAGTATTCTAACTAGCAATATTTTAAAGCATTTTTTAATATGCACTTATTGAGTGTTATTGGAAGTCTGTCTTCTAATCTGAATATTCACACTCGAGTCAGAGGAAAAGTTTTCATTATTTTGAGCCTGTCTGTGTCATGCCATGCTATCTTTTCCTTCACTCCAAAATATTGTCTATTTCAATAGGACAGTGAGTCATCAGCCTGACAGCATGTAATTTATTTCATTTAATGGGTTTCTTGCTGTTCAAATATAAAAGCATCTTTCACATCTTGTCCACACATTTGTTTTCTGCTAGAGATTTGTTCTATTGTGTCACCAGTTATCCTATCATTTGTGACTCCCTGATCACATCCCCTCAGCAGTGATGTAGAGCAGAGAGGCAGAGAGGCTGAGCTCACTCCTGCTAATGCAGAAGAAACTGCTCTTCTTCCTTCACTCTGGAGGACATATCATTCAGTTTTTCACAGCTCACTCCCAGCCCCCACAGGCCTGAAAGTGCTTCAGCAAATGAAAAACAAACAACTCTGACAAAGATGTGCCATTTATGGGAGCAGACCTTTTTCTTCTCAGTAGCTGAAAATACATGATTAAAAGTGGAACCAAGGATGCATTCCTGTCCCTGAGGCCACGTTGTGCTGGCCAGCTCCCTGGACTTGCTGGCCTTCAGAGGGCCTTCGGAGCCCTGTGGCTTCTCTAGTCGGCGGAGTTCTCCCAGCTGCTACTGCAGAGGCAGCATCCCCCGAACCATCACAGATCTCTAGGTGTCTAGTGACTGTTGTAACCCTGACACAGACTGGCTCTACCTTAGTTTCCAAGGGAATTCAACTTCTTTTCTCCAGTATCCTTTTTTTTTTTTTTAAAGATTTTATTTATTTTTATTTATTTATTTTGAGAGAGAGAATGAGAGACAAAGAGCATGAGAGGGAGGAGGGTCAGAGGGAGAAGCAGACTCCCTGCCAAGCAGGGAGCCCGATGCGGGACTCGATCCCGGGACTCCAGGATCATGACCTGAGCCGAAGGCAGTCGCTTAACCAACTGAGCCACCCAGGCGCCCTCTTTTCTCCAGTATCCTTTATTAAATGTCTTAGTCACACATTAAAACAACATGTTACAACAAGGCAACGTAGTGTGGCACATTCTATCCCTTCCTTCCTTTTCCTCCTTTCTCCCACACTCGTCTTTGTCCCCACCTCTCCCTTTCTAACTTAGACAATGCTAGCGTTCTTTGAGAAATTTGGTCCATATCTAGATATTCATTTTTCTGTTGGTCAGACACCATGTAGCTCTTAAGTTTCATTCTGGCATAGGCTAATCCAAATGTTATTCAAAAAGCTTCAACAATACGTTAGCAAGCATTTCTCCAATAACAATTATTTGCCAAGTATTTAGTACTGTTATACAATTAAAGGATGTATATAACTAAGGCCAATGCAACTAATATTTCATTCAACTGATGGTTATACAATTATACAATCATTTACATTGACAGAGAACAAGATTTTAGGACTATTGATAAAATATTAATATATATAATCAAATGGTCACATCTCCATTTTAGAAAGAAAAAAAAAAAGACAGTTGCGGGGACATCAGGAGTCTATCCTGATCTACCCTCAACACAGTTCATGAAAGGCCATGTTAAAAAGAATACTTACTTATGGCACTCATATTCTTTCTGAGAAACATTTGTTATAAAGTACTATTTCCAGAAAACAGTTAGCGGAAGCTTATTGGAATTGAACACAGATTAGTCTAGGTGAAAAGACACCAATATCTCCTACTCTACATTTTAAGAGCAGGGGACATTTATCCTCAGACTCATTCTGAAATTCTGCCTCTGCTAAACAAGTCATTTCATCTTCCTGAGCGGTCAGTCACCCAGTCTGGAAAATGGAAATTCAAGTTCCTTCTTCACAGGATTGTGAATACTAACACATGTATGGATTTGGATATATGTGTGCATGTATGTATATGTGTAAGTAAAAACCCTACAACATATGTACATAATAAAAGTAAATATTAAAGTGGAATAAGTTAAGTCTTCCAGAAACAAAATTAGTTTTGAAGTCAAAAAACACTACGCCTTTAGAAAGGGGATATTATATATTTAAGTGTTAAGTCCATTAAACATCTTCGTATCAGTATTCTATCTTTCCAATTAATTTTCAGATGAAATATAATTTAAACATAGGTGACATATCTGCCTCTAGCTGAATGACTGCCTACTTTAGATGTTCTTCCCCAGCCTCACATTGGCTTCCTTAAATTCTATCATCAAATTATTATTATCTCAGTTCAAAAGTTTTTCTGCAAAGTCATTAACAATATTGTAGCAGCTTACTGCTATGATCAAATATAATTAGTAAAACTTTCTGAAGAACTTGCTGTTCGAAGACAAAGAATAAGAGCACATACTCAAGGAAAACGCCCCATTTTCTGAAAATAATCATAAACAGTATCCCTTCTCAGAACAGTCACATATATTGCTCCACGGGTGGGTAGAGCATAATATTCTTTGGATTGCAACCATCTTAGTCCCTGAAACAGCCCACCACTTGATTTTGTGTGCAGTATATGTAAAAGGAGGAGCGATACAATACATTTCAATAAATATAACATCACCAGATTGTGAAATATGATTTAGAGGCTGCTGAGGAAAAAAAAATCTGAAGGAGTTTTGAAGATATGGATATTGAGTGCTGACAGCACAGCCTGCATTTTATAGAACAATTGAACTACTCACATTTTTAGATAATTGGATTTATGATTAAGTTAATTACTCATTTATTTTTAAAATCATGTAATACATGCAGAGGAACTTAAAAAAAATTGTAGAATCCCTGTTTGTGATATTTATAGCACAGTATTTTTCACAGGTAATTTAAGCCAATGATGTCATACAAGACTATAATTGATACAGTCATGCTTATTCATTGAGACAGTTTCAGGAAACCATCACTTTTAGGTAGTAAATAGAAAGTCCTACATATATTTTGTTCCACATTTTAGGCGTATATGTATATATGGTTAGGTATCTCTTGAAATTTGAGAAAATGCAGAAAGGCCCTGCTGATTCCAAACTCTCCCCCCTACGCTCTCATGAAAATGACATGGTGCCAATTCTACCCAATTATTTTGCTTGAAATTATAAAATTGAGATACTAATGGAAAATGGAGATAGTAATCATGAACAAATCAGGCAATATGATTTTTTAAGTATTTGCAATTCCAAGAATTATTGATTCAGTCAATGAATTATTGATTCATCAGGAGCTGTTTTATCAAGCAAGATTTAAAACTCAAACATATATTTATGAGATTCCACTCAACTTCTTTCCTATCAGTGTATTAATATGAATCAGTTTATTACTTAAGGGCAAATACATATTTTATTCTACTTTAAATATAGTGCTACTTTTGGCAAAGAATTGCTGTTCACAATAACAGATGAATATCAAATACAAGGTGAAATACGACAGGTGAGTTTTAGTACAAGTTTAGAAGGACACTGGGAAGCAGAACTGATAATCCTTGTGTTGTCAATGATTTGCCTAAAGGATCAGTGGAAGCAACTGAATGGAGCCAAATAATGAGTAGGAGTGATGAAGGTAACAAAGTAACTTCAGCTAATGGGGACAGTAAAGGAGCAACAACAAGCATATGTGCTAAATTTTTTACAAATTATTTATCTATAGATCATCTCATCTGATCCTACCAAATGTCGCTGAGATTTTTAGAGATGAACTGAGTCATCAGGATCATGTGGATTGCCCAAAGATACACAGAGTCAGGGTGTGAATCCTTCTATTCCAGACAGATATAAGCCCTATACTCTTCACTGTTTATTTTTTAAAAGATACTTAGAATTTATCCTTGCTCTAGATTACAAGAAAGGATATTTTGTATATTTGTTAATCAGCATATTTTTCAAAATGCTGTTACTGCTTCCCAAAACACAGGCTAGGGGCCACCTACCTGAACAGCATTTGGATGTACTTGTTTAAAAAAACAGATTTCTGAGAAACTCCCAAGAAAGTTAGAGTCTCTGGGAAAATAACCCAAGTATCTACATTTTAATCAAGCTTCCCAGGTAATTTGTAAGCATACTAAAGTTCAAAAACTATTGTATTAAGTATATTAAGTGAAGGTGAGAATATTTCCAATACTCACAGAGAACAATCAAATGTTTTCTGAATTCATAAGGCCACATTTAAAACAAGTACAATCTAAATATCAGAAGGTATGCAACATTTAATAATTTACCTCTTGAAATTATGTCTGCACTGTACTTTTTTATGGCATTTGGTCTGGGTGAGAATTGAATATCCTGTATGTCTACATCTGATTTACTTTACCATGTCATAATGAATAAGGCCTTTTGATACATCACTTTGACTAATACCTGGAAGGGTTCCTACTGTTAAATGAGACCTGTTGGACTATAATGACATGACTGAATGTGCTGTTAACTTGTCTTGTTGCCCAACGGCAGTTCAAACTGATCTGAGATAGCTGTACTACTACAAAGAAATGTGTTCCATGATCCCTTCCCTGTGGTTCACATCTAAAAATCCAAAACAGGATTTAATAAGTCTTTGACAGCAGAAAAAAAAATTCCCATGCCAGCAAGACAGAACTTTCAAACTTCTTTCCCTTTTGCTCTCCCACACATTCACAAAAGAACAAAACCTGGGAAGAAACCATACCAGACTGAAACACTCACTCAATTTACACTGGGAGTTTTAAAGACTTCCTGGGCTGTAATCTCTCCTTTGTATGACTTTATTCCTCTGTAGAGATGGCCACGTCTAATAAAAAGGCTTCACTGTTACTGCCACTCTGCTTTCTGAAGCTCCACTTGAAGCCATTCTCCCTAATGCAACTGCAAAGGCTCAGGATGTCGGAGCTGCTTCTTGCTGCACGATATCTGTATGTCTTGCATGTAAAAGAGCAGGTGTTTGTTCTACCCCACCAATCTAAAAGCACATAAAATTTCTTACTGTCTTCTGACAAGAGACCCACCCATGATTAAAGAACAAGCCTGATGATCTTATATCTCCTATTAGCTGCTGTTCAGGTTAAGAGAGATACCACACAAAAGGAAAGAGTAGGATATAACCTTTGACATTCTATTTTTTAAACAACAGAGAAGAGTCACTAGCTGTAAGTCATTGTATCAGTACTTAAACTGATGCATGATTCCTACCAAAATAATTTAACCCCCTATAGCTAGAAACAATATAAGAGAATTATTTTTTAAATGCACTTCAATTCTATTAAAACAATTCCACAAGTACTTATTTTTGAAACACATATAATATTTGTGCTATTTAATCAGATTATCACTTTTTAATGCGTGCTATTCAAAGACCAAGAAATTTGTTTCATTTCTTTGAAGATTATAAAATAATGTAATCATTAATGTAGCTGGATGGTAATTTTAATTATTCATTCATCCCATGCATATTTATGAAGCACCTAACAAGTCACGACATTTTGTAGTAGCAGCAAACATATTGGTAAATCAAAGATATACATTCAGTGAGAGACTTTCTAGATTTAAACGTCTCGACTGCAGCTTGTCTCATTCCTTTTTCTATACTCCATATTGCCTAATGCAAAGCCTTACACATTGAAGGCACTCAATTAACGTCTGTTGAATACATTTATGGAGTAATTACTAAAAGCAAATTATTGGTCTATATTTGATAGGCAGATCTATGCAAGCAGATGGAAGTGGCAATAGTAAAAGCATAAAGTAGGAAAGTAAAGGTTAAATTCAGACAACTCTCCAGAGTTTAATATGGCCGGGGCATGAACTCATGTGAGCAAGCATTAGAAAAATATAAGTGGGAAGAAGCGTGTAATCAAATTATGGAAACTTAAATGCCAAGTGTTGAACTTTTGGTTCCTTCCACAGGCAGTGAGTGAGTTTCCCTTGCTGAACTGTTCTGCAAGAAAATATCATCATCCTCTTTAATCCTACGTGCTTTGGTTGATGAACACTCTGTTCTTCAGTCTCCTTTTCATGGTTCCATTGACAGAAGAGATATTGAGGAAGCTCCCTAACTCCTGTATTTTGATGCCCTGATGTGGAGGTTTCAGATTTACAGCCAGCAACAACATGGTCTTGAGCTGTACAAAGAGCTTTATCCTTTGTTACTCAAATTTGTATCAAATATTAAGTTTCCAATAAGATAAGAGTGGATACATCCCTCCATTTATATATAATTTCAGAACAAAGATGTGGCTGATGCAAAAACTGAAATCTAAGGGAGAGGGATTCCACAGTTTCTGATAAGAACTTTATTCTCTCTTAACATAAGTAATTATTTCTTTGTATCAAGTGTAAGTCTTATCAAACAAGTATTTATTGAGCACCTACTATATGAAAGAGCGCAGATGAACCCCAGTTTGATAACGGAAGTGGAGACAAATTCTCAAACTTCAGAAACTTAAAGTCTAGTTAGGCACAAGGATCAGAGCAATCTCACTGGATCTATCCCTGATCCCTGTTACCAAGAGTAATCTGTGCCATAAGTTTATTATTTTAATGAACATGTATCCAAATATCTGAAGCTCAGTGAATAATACAAAATTTAATGTGATCTTCAAAGAAGTTAACTCTCTTGTACTCTCTGCCCCCAAATTTGTCAATGATACACCATCATTTCATAATTCATTCAACAAATATCTATTTTATATGTTATACTATATATTATACTAGGTTATAGAAATCATAATTATAATATTATAGTATATATTATACTTTATAGTCATATTGTATATACTATAATTATAATTATCATTAGAAATATTATAGAAATTAAAAGATTAATTAAATAGTCCTTAGTTTAATAGTTAAGATAAACACACTCCATCATCAGTCAACTTGCAAGCCAGGCTCTGTTCTAGAAGCTTAAGTATTAAGTAATATTCATATGAACCAATGATGCAGTTATTATTATTAACCTCAGTTTATGGATGAGAAAACACATCTCTTCTATATTTCAAGACCTAGATCAAGATTTATCTTTATAGGAAAGTCTATCCTCTGGCAACCTCATATGAGGTTTTCTCCATTGTCTAAAATCATGGAGTGAGGGGCTCCTGGGTGGCTCAGTCATTTGCCTTCAGCTCAAGTCGTGATCCCAGGGTCCTGGGATTATCTGCATTGGTGGTATAGTGGTGAGCATAGCTGCCTTCCAGGGTCCTGGGATTGAGCCCCCCATTGGCATCTGGCTCCCTGCTGAGTAGGGAACCTGCTTCTCCCTCTCTTATTCCCCCCTGCTTATGTTCCTTCTCCCACTCTCTCTGTCAAATAAATAAATAAAATCTTTAAAAATAAATAAATAAAATCATGGAGTGAGTTGTTTGACTCACTCATGGATTCCTTATTATCAGGTTCTTGCTTATCTTTCAAATGCAAAGCCACTTCCAACTGAATATAGGGACACTTTATTAGAAAACATATTTGAAGACAATTTCAGGGGTTGAGAAAAAAATTATTTTGGAAAAGTGTTTCTTTGCCAAAATTTGGTATTTTGACAGGTCTTGATGGCTTATGAGGATAAGTATAGCAGAACATCCGACTATAAAACTGTCCTGGAAAGTCTGGGCATATGGTAAGAGCATTTTAGATTTTTATATTATCAAAAGGCAATGAGATTAAAACACAAGAGTGTAGATGCAGTCAGAATTATTTCATATGACTATTTCATTTGGGCAAGTTATATCAGCAATTGGCAAATGGAAATATTAATATGTACTTGTGAGAATTACATGAAAAATGTACACAAGACACCTGTATTAGTTCCTCTTCACCTCTAGCTAGATTAGAAATTATTGAGGAAAAAGAACATGACATATATATATTTTCATATTCCTATTGGGTCTTAAATACTTTGCATCATGTGTGATCAATAAATACGTGTGTGCATGTGCATGTGAGTGGGTATGTGTGTATTTAATGGCACTGAAGATATATCATAGAAGAAACTGATAATTAAAAGAAAAAGCACCACACCTGTGAATGTCTATGTAACTGCCTTCATTTAGAAGCTGTTAAGCACAAGATTCGCTTTAAACAGTTAACATTGGATTGAGCATAATTCCATGCATTTCTACAAATGGGAGGAATGATATGACACCATTTCTCTTCCAAGATCTAATGGATTCTCTAATGCTGTGCAGTTGCCAATACAATTTGCGCTGTAGATATATAAAATCAGTAATTTAGTTAGCAAATGTAGAAACAGTTATGTAGGCAATTTGATTTGTTTAAAAATATTTAAGGGTCTATCCTGTACCCTGTGTTAGGTCCTTAGAGATTCAACAGACCCAAAATATATGGTCCTCAGCTTCAAGGGGGCTCCAGACCTGTGAGAAATAAACTCTGCTTGAAAGTAGGAGGTGCGGGAAAGGGGGGAGGTCAGGGATGAGTTCTCACCTCTTGACTTGCCCATTGGTTTGGAAGGCACTGCTACTTGGCAAAGGGGAAGCAGCGTTTGGTGAAAAAGTGAGTTGACCAAAGATTTAGTTTTGAGTATGTGGTAGGTTTCAGTTTCCCCTTATACATCCAAGGGGCAATACCAAGTAAACATCTGAATAAATGAGAACAAAATATGGAGGGTGTTGGGGTTGGGAATAGGTTGATTTCCTGGAGATAACATTTGAAGTCCAATAACAGGTAAAACTTCCAAGTCAATTTGTCTTATGCAATGGAAAAATGAAAGGAAAATAAAATAAACAGCAGAAATATAAACCCCAAATGATTTTTCCCCCCAACATGGCCCTCTCACTAACTAAAAAAATAAGGGAAGAAAGCAGTGACAGCTGTACCTATTCGCAGGAGCCCTGCAGCCCTTTGCTCAATTGCCAGAATTATTTACTTTCTTCAAGTTTCTATGAGTTTAGAAGAAATACTTTTGGCTTTGGCTCAAAAATCCCTGCTGAATTAAAACAGATTTTTAAAAATGTTGCTTGGTGTTTCAAAGATTTAAGGACTATCACTACCGTAGTTTCTTAGTTCCTTAGAGTAAAGATGTTAGAAACTCATAGGTTTGAGAATGCAGTAATTCATCCTCTCTTATTTTTGTGAGCTAATTTTGAATGCATAAGACTTATTAAGGCTACTAAAAGACTTTTAGTCTTATTCAATAAAGTATCAGGATTGAATTCAATATGTCCATATTTATATCCCCAAATCTTAAACCATCAACATTTTAAGCGATTTTGATTTAGCTTGAAAATTAAACTCCTTACATGATTATACAGAAATGATATAATGATCTCCACAGTTAAGGTGAAAAAAAAAAAAGGTTACACAATTAAGCAGTAAACTTTAGGCAAAATAAATATTTTAACGTGAATTATCTAAGTGACCATTCATTCTTTATTTATATTTGAATTATATCTGAAATTTTTAATAATAATAATAACCAGGATATTCCTGCTTAATATTTTTGGTATTTTAATAAGTATTTTTTTCTATCAATAGATACATTTTGCTTTCAACCCATCATGCTTTTGTTTATTCACTCTCCAGTTCTCATTTTTGAGTTCCATTTGTTTAGTGTGTCTTGAATTTTTAGGAAGAAGAATTGATTTATAATTCTGCTAGTGATTTATATTCTGCTAAATTGAACCTCTTTGACTCTCAGCATTCCAGCAAAAACAAAAGCACCATGTACTGCCTTTTATATTTCTTTTTAAATACATTACATAATAAGATGTGGCAAACTCACAGTCAGGTCAACTAAAAAGTTAAAAGTTTCAGGTTGCAAAACTCTTGCCCTTGTAAAAGTGAGTTTCTTAAGAAACTAAGAGTTGTTACTGTATATTGTCTCTGTTCCTTTCTGGTCTATGTTACTTTTAGGCTCTCTCTTTGCTTAGAGGACCCCTTTCAATATTTCTTGTAGGGCTGGTTTCGTGTTTGCAAATTCTTTTAGTTTTTGTTTGTCCTGGAAGCTTTTTATCTCTCCTTCTATTTTCAATGACAGCCTGGCTGGATATAGTATTCTTGGCTGCATATTTTTCTCATTTAGTGCTCTGAATATATCCTGCCAGTCCTTTCTGGCCTGCCAGGTCTCTGTGGATAGGTCTGTTGCCAATCTAATGTTTCTACTATTGTAGGTTACATATCTCTTCTCCCGAGCTGTTTTCAGGATTTTCTCTTTGTCTCTGAGACTCGTAAGTTTTACTATTAGATGTTGGGGTGTTGACCTATTTTAATTGATTTTGAGGAGGGTTCTCTGTGCCTCCTGGATTTTGATACCTGTTTCCTTCCCCAAATTAGGGAAGTTCTCTGCTATAATTTGCTCCAATATACCTTCTGCCCCTCTCTCTCTTTCTTCTTCTTCTGGGATCCCAATTATTCTAATATTGTTTCATCTTATGGTATCACTTATCTCTCGAATTCTGCCCTCGTGATCCAGTAGTTGTTTATCTCTCTTTTTCTCAGCTTCGTTATTTTCCATCATTTGGTCTTCTATATCACTAATTCTTTCTTCTGCCTCATTTATCCTAGCAGTTAGAGCCTCCATTTTTGATTGCACTTCATTAATAGCCTTTTTGATTTTGACTTGGTTAAATTTTAGTTCTTTTATTTCTCCAGAAAGGGTTTCTCTAATGTCTTCCATGCTTTTTTCAAGCCCAGCTAGTATCTTTAAAATTATCATTCTGAACTCTAGTTCTGACATCTTGCCAATGTCCTTATTGATTAGGTCCTTGGCAGTCGGTACTGCCTCTTGTTCTTTTTTTTGAGGTGAGTTTTTCCATCTTGTCATTTTATCCAGAAGAAACTTGATGAATGAGAGAACAAAATGCTAACCGGGTAACAACGACCCAGGAAAAATATACACTAAACAAATCAGAAGAGACCTGAAACCAGGGGAAAAGAAAGGGAAAGAAGAGAAAAAAAAAAAAAAAGAATATGATCAAATATGATCAGGCTGGTGAATAGATCAGTGCCACACACCAGATTTTGGGCATATTTTGGTCTGTTAGAAGAAAGTGACTTCCAAAATTTTAAAGAACAACTTATATATGTACAAAAATAAGGGTTAATACAATGAAGGAATGTAATATATGACTGTAAAGATGAAAATTATAAAAGATTTTATAAAAGGAATTGATAAAATAAGAAGTTGGTTGAAAAGGAAAGAAGAGAAATTAAAAAAAAAAGGAGAAAATGTGGTCAGGCAGGAGACTAGAACAAAGCCATACACTAGAAATTCAGGGTATATTTTGTTAGAAGAAACTGTACCCCAAAATTTTAAGAGAGAACAACTTATATATACCAAAAATAAAGTTAACTACTATGAAGGGATAGAATATGACTCTAAAAATGAAAAATAAAAAAGACTTTTAAAAAAGGGATTGATAAAATGTTGGTTGCATTGATGTTATATGCAAATAATGAATCCTGGAACACTACATAAAAAAAAAAAAGATGTTGGTTGAAAAGGGAAAAAGAAAAATTCAAAAAAAATAGAAGAAGAAAAAAAAGAAAATTAAAAAAATTAACTTTGAAAGACTAAAGAATCAGGGGGGAAAAAAGCCATGAATTCTATGTGCTGTATTCCCCTAGTGCTGGAGTTCTGCTGTTCTCATTGATTGGTAAACTTGGTCTTGGCTGGCTGTTCTTGCTGATTTTCTGGGGGAGGGGCCTGTTGCAGTGGTTCTCAAATGTCTTTGCCCCAGGCGGCATTGCCCTGCCCTTGCGGGGCCAGGCTAAGTAATATACTCGGGTTTGCTCTTGGTAGCTTTTGTTCCCTGAAAGCTTTCCGTACAGCACAAAAACAGACACATAGATCAATGGAACAGAATAGAGAGCCCAGAAATGGACCATCAGCTCAATGGTCAACTAATCTTCAACAAAGCAGGAAAGAATGTCCAATGGAAAAAAAGACAGTCTCTTCAACAAATGCTGTTGGGAAAATTGGACAGCCACATGCAGAAGAATGAAACTGGACCATTCTCTTACACCACACACAAAAATAGACTCAGAATGGATGAAAGACCTAAATGTGAGACAGGAGTCCATCAAAATCCTAGAGATCACAGGCAGCAACCTCTTCGGCCTCAGCTGCAGCAACTTCTTCCTAGAAACATCACCAAAGGCAAGGGAAGCAAGGGCAAAAATGAACTATTCAGACTTCATCAAGATAAAAAGTTTTTGCACAGCAAAGGAAACAGCCAACAAAACCAAAAGACAACTGACAGAATGTGAGAAGATACTTGCAAATGACATATCAGATAAAGGGTTAGTATCCAAAATCTATAATGAACTTATAAGACTCAACACCCAAAGAACAAATAATCCAATCAAGAAATGGGCAGAAGACATGAACAGACATTTCTGCAAAAAAGACATCCATATGGCCAACAGACACATGAAAAAGTGCTCAACATTGCTTGACACCAGGGAAATCCAAATCAAAACCTCAATGAGATACCATGTCACACCAGTCAGAATGGCTAAAATTAACAAGTCAGGAAACGACAGATGTTGGCGGGGATGCGGAGAAAGGGGAACCCTCCTACACTGTTGGTGAGAATGCAAGCTGGTACAGCCACTCTGGAAAACAGTATGGAGTTCCTCAAAAAGTTGGAAATAGAGCTACCATACAACCCAGCAATTGCACTATTGGGTATTTACCCCAAGGATACAAATGGAGTGATCTGAAGGGGTACATGTGCCCCAGTGTTTATAGCAGCAATGTCCACAATAGCCAAACTATGGAAAGAGCCAAGATGTCCATCAACAGATGAATGGATACAGAAGATGTGGTGTGTATATATATATATATATATATATATATATATATATATATATATATAT
>NW_023270314.1:35403222-35584241 GCF_011800145.1 Mirounga leonina
ATATATATATATATATATATATATATATATATATATATATATATATAAAATGGAATATTATGCAGCCATCAAAAGGAATGAAATCTTGCCATTTGCAACGACGCAGATGGAACTAGAAGGTATTATGCTAAGTGAAATAAATCAATCAGAGAAAGACATGTATCATATGATCTCACTGATATGAGGAATTCTCAATCTCAGGAAACAAACTGAGGGTTGCTGGAGTGGTGGGGGGTGGGAGGGATGGGGTGGCTGGGTGATAGACACTGGGGAGGGTATGTGCTATGGTGAGCGCTGTGAATTGTGGAAGACTGATGAATCACAGACCTGTACCTCTGAAACCAATAATACATTATGTGTTAAAAAAAAAATGATAGTAGGAAGGGAAAAATGAAGGGGGGGAAATCGGAAGGGGAGATGAACCATGAGAGGCTATAGATTCTGAGAAACAAACTGAGAGTTCTAGAGGGAGATGGGTGGGGGGGATGGGTTAGCCTGGTGATGGGTATTAAAGAGGACACGTACTGCATGGAGAACTGGGTGTTATATGCAAACAATGAATCATGGAACACTACATCAAAAACTAATGATGTAATTATGGTGATTAACATAACATAATTAAAAAAATAAACTAAGAGTTGTGGAATAAGTTACATCCCCCCAAAATAATCAGTATTTTTGTCAATGGAAAATATCTTAACTAAATCATTTATTATTCCTAATGTACACACAGGAGGTTTGTGAATTACTATATGCACTCATCCTCAGATCTTTAAAATAGTAATGATTGTTTAATTATGGTTCTATCATCTCCTGTTGGTGTGTCTCCTTTGGGAATGATTCCATTTCATTTTTGGCAATTAGTATTTTTATTTGAATAGGAGTCAGTACCTAATGTTTTGCTGAAAATAAGAAACTCCCCTGACTCATCTAGAACATACATATTATTTTATTTATTTTATTTTTTTATTATGTTCAGTTAGCCAACATATAGTACATCATTAGCTTTGATGTAGTGTTCAATGATTCATTAGTTGTAAATAACACCCAGTGCTCACCACAACATGTGCCCTCCTTAATACCCATCACCCAGCTACTCTATCCCTCTACCCCATCCCTTCTGTAACCGTCAGTTTGTTTCCAGGAAACATACATATTATTTTATAAAGCTGAAAACCCCCATTGATCACAACATATTTAGGGTGTACACAGTGACATAGTTTTTTTAACCTATGATAAGCTCAGCTACACTGTAGTTATGTCCTTCCTGCCACCTTCTGGTAATTGCATCTGTCTAATCTATGCATCCTTTATCTTCAGACTGGCCTAATGCAAAGAGGCAACTTCTTGGTGTTAGATATTTAACTTTATCAGCCAGCTGGTTATTTGGCTAGAGCTAAGCTGCAGAAAGAGGATAAACTCTTGAGATATGGCTATGGTATGGAAGAGTTCAATTTATTCTTTCATTAAACAAGTATTTTAGCAAATTTTCTTTTTTTTTTAAGACTTCTTTGCAAAGATTACTTTTTTAAAAAAGATTTTATCTATTTATTTGACAGAGATAGAGAGAGAGCACAAGTAGGCAGAACAGCAGGCAGAGGGAGAAATTTTCTTTTCTTAAAGATTTTATTAATTTATTTGAGAGAGAGAGAGAGCATGAGCAGGGGGGATAGGCAGAGGGAGAGAGAGAAGCAGGCTCCCCACTGAGCAGGGAGCCAGATGTAGGCCTCTATCCCAGGACCCTGGGATCATGACTTGAGCCGAAGGCAGACGCTTAACTGACTGAGCCACCCAGGCACGCTTAGCAAATTTTCATGCAAAGGTGAAAAGGTAGAAGAGTCAACATTGTCAAGACATCAGTTCTTCCCAACTTGATCTATAGATTCAATACAATCCCAATCAAAATCCCAGCAAGTTATCTTATGTTATTTTGTGGGTTGACAAACCAATTCTAAAGTTTAGATGGAGAGGTAATAGAACCAGAATCACCAAAACAATATTAAAGGAGAGTGCTTGCTTCGGCAGCACATATACTAAAATTGGAATGATACAGAGAAGATTAGCATGACCCCTGTGCAAGGATGACACACAAATTCGTGAAGTGTTTCATATTATTACAGTACATTAAAAGGATTATTCACCAAGGTTGGTTCAACATCTGCAAATCAATCAATGTGATACAATACATTAATAAAAGAAAGAACAAGAACCATATGATCCTCTCAATAGATGCAGAAAAAACATTTGACAAAGTACAGCATCCTTTCTTGATTAAAACTCTTCACAGTGTAGCGCTAGAGGGTACATACCTCAATATCATAAAAACCATCTATGAAAAACCCACAGCAAATATCATTCTCAATGGGGAAAAACTGAGAGCTTTTCCCCTAAGGTCAGAAACACGGCAGGGATGTCCACTATCAGCACTGTTATTCAACATAGTACTAGAAGTCCTAGCCTCAGCAATCAGACAACAAAAAGAAATAAAAGGCATCTGAATTGGCAAAGAAGTCAAACTCTCACTCTTTGCAGATGATATGATACTTTATGTGGAAAACCCAAAAGACTCCACCCCAAAACTGCTAGAACTCATTCAGGAATTCAGTAAAGTGGCAGGATATAAAATCAATGCACAGAAATCAGTTGCATTTATATATACCAACAACAAGACAGAAGAAAGAAAAATTAAGGAGTAGATCCATTTACAATTGCATCCCAAACCATAAGATACTTAGGAATAAATCTAACCAAAGAGGCAAAGAATCTGTACTCAGAAAACAGAATACTCATGAAAGAAATTGAGGAAGACACAAAGAAATGGAAAAATGTTCCATGCTCATGGATTGGAAGAACAAATATTGTGAAAATGTCTATGCTACCTAGAGCAATCTACACATTCAATGCAATCCCTATCAAAATACCACCAACTTTTTTCACAGAAATGGAACAAATAATCCTAAAATTTGTATGGAACTATAAAAGACCTTGAAAAGCCAGAGGAATGTTGAAAAAGAAAGGCAAAGCTGGTGGCATCACAATTCTGGACTTCAAGCTCTATTACAAAGCTGTAATCATCAAGATGGTATGGTACTGGCACAAAAACAGACAAATAGATCAATGGAACAGAATAGACAGCCAGAAATGCACCCTCAGCTCTATGGTCAACGAATCTTCGACAAAGCAGGAAAGAGTGTCCAATAGAAAAAAGACAGTCTCTCTGACAAATGGTATTGGGAAAATTGGACAGCCACATGCAGAAAAATTAAACTGGATCATTTCTTTATACCACACACAAAAATAGATGCAAAATGGATGAAAGACCTAAATGTGAGACAGGAATCCATCAAAATCCTTGAAGAGAACACAGGCAGCAACCTCTTCGACCTCAGCCGCAGCAACTTCTTCCTAGAAACATTGCCAAAGGCAAGGGAAGCAACGGCAAAAATGAACTATTGGGACTTCATCCAGATAAAAAGCTTCTGCACAACAAAGGAAACATCAACAAAATCAAAAGACAACTGACAGAATAGGAAAAAATACTTGCAAATGACATATCAGTTAAAGGGCTAGTATCCAAAATCTATAAAGAACTTATCAGACTCAACACCCAAAGAACAAATAATCTAATCAAGAAATGGGCAGAAGACGTGAACAGACATTTCTGCAAAGAAGACATCCATATGTCCAACAGACACATGAAAAAGTGCTCAGTATCATTTGGCACCAGGGAAATCCAAATCAAAACCTCAATGAGATACCACCTCACACCAGTCGGAATGGCTAAAATTAACAAGTCAGGAAACGACAGATGTTGGCGGGGATGCGGAGAAAGGGGAACCCTCCTACACTGTTGGTGGGAATGCAAGCTGGTGCAGCCACTCTGGAAAACAGTATGGAGGTTCCTCAAAAAGTTGGAAATAGGGCGCCTGGGTGGCTCAGTTGGTTAAGCGACTGCCTTCGGCTCAGGTCATGATCCTGGAGTCCCGGGATCGAGTCCCACATCGGGCTCCCTGCTTGGCAGGGAGTCTGCTTCTCCCTCTGACCCTCCTCCCTCTCATGCTCTCTGTCTCTCATTCTCTCTGTCTCGAATAAATAAATAAAATCTTTAAAAAAAAAAAAGTTGGAAATAGAGCTACCCTACAACCCATCAATTGCACTACTGGGTATTTACCCCAAAGATACAAATGTAGGGATCTGAAGGAGCACATGCACCCCAGTGTTTATAGCAGCAATGTCCACAATAGCCAAACTATGGAAAGAGCCAAGATGTCCACCAACAGATGAATAGATAAAGAAGATGTGGTGTATATATATGCAAAGGAATATTATGCAGCTATCAAAAAACCGAAATCTTGCCATTTGCAATGATGTGGATGGAACTAGAGAGAATTATGCTAAGCGAAATAAGTCAGAGAAAGACATGTATCATTTGATCTCACTGACTGAGGAATTTGAGAAACAAAACAGAGGATCATAGAGGAAGGGAGGGAAAAATGAAACAAGATGAAACCAGAAAGGGAGACAAACCATAGGAGACCCAATCTCAGGAAACAAACTGAGGGTTGCTGGAGTAGGGGGTGGGGGGTTGGGGTGGTGGGAGGGACGGGGTGGCTGGGTGATGGACGTTGGGGAGGGTATGTGCTATGGTGAGTGCTGTGAATTGTATAAGACTGATGAATCACAGACTGATACTGGCAAAAGAAAAACAGATCAATGGAACAGAATAGAGAGCCCAGAAATAGACCCACTTAAGTATAGTCAGCTGATCTTCACAAAGGAGCAAAGGCAGTACAATGGAGCTAAGATCATCTTTTCAACAAATGTTGCTGGAACAACTGGATATCCACATGCAAAATATGACTTTAGACACAGACTTTACACTCTTCATAAAATGGATCACAGACCTAAATGTAAAATGCAAAACTACAAAACTCCTAGAAAGTAACATAGGAGAAAACCTAGGTGACCTTGTGTACATACAACACCAAAGGCACAAAGGCACAATCCATGGAGAAAATAATTGATAAGTTGGATTTCATTAAAATAAAAGTTCCTGCTCTGCAAAAACAGTATCAAGAGAATTAAAAGGCAAGTCACAGAATGGGAGAAAATATTTGTAAAAGATATATTTGATAAAGAACTAGTATCTAAAATGTACAAAGAACTCTTAAAACTCAACAACAAGAAAACAACCCAATTAAAAAAATGGGCAAAAGATCTGAATAGACACATCATCAAAGAAGATATACAGATGGCAGATAAGCACATGAAAAGATGTTCAACATGTCATGTATTAGGGAATTGCAAATCAAAACAAGAAAATATCACTACGCATGTATTAGAATGGTTCAAATCCAGAACACTGGCAACACCAAGTGCTGGTGAGGAGTACGGAGCAACTGGAAATCTTATTCAATGCTAGTGGGAATGCAAAAATGGTAAGCTACTTTCAAAGACAGGTTGACAATTTCTTACAAAATTAAACATACTTATAGCATATGATCCAGCAATCACTATCCTTACAAATGACTTCAGGACTAGTCCAGTATCTTTATTATTCTTAGAATTTACAACAGATATATTTGTATGTGATTTTTATTGATAATTTTTGTATAGTTTTAGGGATTAATATCCCATGAGTAGTAGTCCAGTAAAAGAAATTACTTATTTGTTGAACACCTACTACTTTCCAGATACTGGGCAGATATGTTTTACATATCTTTCACCTTCACAATAACGTATAGGTAACTGCTTTTCATGCCAAAAACCAAATCAAGAAAATGAAGTTAAGCAGTTACACTACTTGCCAATGATAATAAATGGTGGTATTTGGATCCTAACATCTTCATCCACAGCACAGTGGTCATCTTCATTCTTCTCATCATTGGAATATACATACAATAGTTCAACTCTGCCAGGGTATCTGTCAAGTTCTTTACATGAATTACCTCTTTTAATACTATCATAACACGCTGAGATGGTTAATATAATTATCCATGTAAGGGCATATTTTCAGAGAGAATTGAGCATATTATTTTGTTATTGTGGTAAAATATGTACATCATAATACTTACCATTTTAACATTTTTAAGTGTATAGTTCAGTGGCATTAAGTATACTCACATTGTTGTGTAATCATCACCACTATTGATCTCCAGATCTTTTTAATATTCCCAAACTGAAGTTACAGTGGTTCTTAATATTGGGAATATGATATGCTCCTCCTCCATTTATGGCCCACTAAATTTAAAATAATAATAATAATAATAATAATAATAATAATAATAATAATAATAAATGTGTTAATGTGAGCCACAAGGTTCTGCTTTGTCTAATTCCTGCTTGCCTATCGCATGCTTTTCTGTGTCTAACACATGCATTTCTCAGAGTGGAACCTAAACGTTCCTTAGAGAAGTTGTCTCTCAATCCAGAGGTGAAATCAGGTTTTCCTATTGCACTTTCATAGTTCCCTGTGCCTTTCTTTCATTACAAGCATTGGATTTTATGATTAAACAATTATCAGTGCATGATGCCCCCATTGGTCTATAAGCTTCAAAAGGGAAAGCTCCAGAAGCTACCACCTGCCTTTACACAGGAAATACTCAATGAACACTTTTTAAATTCTTGAATGGATAAATGCCTTTAGAGTATAATTATTTCATTGACCTAAAAATAATAATTATGTAATATTGTACAACACCTGAAGGGATAAACTGAAGAGACTGAAAAGAGAAGGAAGAATATACCTGTTGCCCTGTTCTCTTTTCTCAATCACATTCTAACTGTACTGTCATATTTAACTGTCTTGGTAATTTCGTTTTGTTTTAAATCACACATAGCATCCACTATCTTTGTCTTTTCCTCTTCATATTGTGGCTAAAATCCATTCAATGAGGGTCAGTGATTCCAATTACAAGTCTAGCCACTTCTCATCAACCTTTGAAAGAATCTCTCTAGTTTATTTGTAAATAAATTAGGCAAACAGATGGAAAGTGAATTTCCTAAAATGGCAGATTGAACCCTTACAGATAATAACTTGAGAAGGGAATGTTCAATGCTTTAACTTTTTATAGCTCCATTCAAAATACTTTCAAGGATTTGAAATGACTGACTCTATGAAGCAACTCATCTGCTGGTCCAGGACTGCATACCTACTGGCATGCTATTGTGGGGTAAAGTGAGAGAGGCAGTGGGGAAGTGAGGCTTGTTCTTTGTCCTCAAGAGTGGGCATCTCTCACATTGTTCAACCTTGTTTTGTTTGTGGAGAGCCACCCAGCTGGCTAGACTCTTTACTCTGTTCTCTCAAGTGACAAAGTGCTCCTGCAGACATTATACCAAACCCTGAGAAAGTCCTGCTGTCTTCCCTAGCAATCAGGTAATAGAAATGTGCAAAGAATAATTGCTGGCAAAAGAACAAACAAACAAACACACACACGCCTATTTGTTTATTTTTCACTTAAGCACATTTATTTAAATACCTAATCTTTAGTCTAGAATAAATAATCACAAGTTAAGATTGCAAACCATAAGCCAATTTATTCCTATGTTTCTTAGAAATCATGGGTGACTAATTTGTAACTTGAATTGTGTTTTCAATATTGTCTTTTAACACTTAAAATATTGTTTTTAAAATTTATAGAGAGTCTTCTTTATAATGTGTAGGTTATTTTAACAGAGTCCTATAGAAAAGTAATAACTGATATTTTAGAATGTGGGTAATTTTTAAAATATGAATACATTAAGGAAATTGATAATGTGACCATAGTTACTTTCAAATATATAAAGTTTATAGTAGAGGATAAGAACATTTAAATCATTATGAAGTAAAATTAATCAGAATATAAATAAGGTTTAAATTTATCACCATAAATTAGGACTAATGATTCTCAACCTTTTATGGTCATAAACTCTTTCTGATAATCTAATGAAAGCTATAACATCTTCTCCAAATAACATAAACCCACACACAACATTTGATAGATACTATGTTAAGACCATGAAACTAGTTTTAAAGTTCTGTAAGGACAGGGTCCATGGCTCTGCTGTCTGTTGGTTTATCCCATTTATCAAGTGCTTTCCATGGAATCTGAAACATGGAAAACAGCCACTGAATATTTGTTAAATACATGAATTCAGCATTACTCTGGAAGCTTAGGCAAATACAGTACAAAATGAAGTGAAAACTCAGATTTTAAACAATTAGAAAAGAGGAAGCAAAACAATTATTTGCATACTATGTGATTATATACAATAGGAAAGAAAATGGATTTAAGTAAAATACTAGAATTAGGAGCAAAGTGGCTATACAGAAGATAAATATAAACCAAACAATGGTTTTCTTGTGTATTAACAATAAATACTTAGAAATAAGAAAAATAAAGCCCTTATGTACAATATCAAACACAATTATCTAGTAGTACTCTTAATAAACGGTGTGAAAAATTTTTTAAAAACTATAATTATTTACTGATATAGCTAAAAGCAGCATTGAAAAATTGGAGAAATACAGCTTTTTCTTTGGGAAGAAGACTCAGTATTATTAATTTTCCCAAAGCAACGTACTTGCAATCAAAATAGAAATGGAATCTCTCTAAACTTGACAGAATAGGTCTCAATTTCATTAGAGGATAAAAATGGATGAAAAGGCTATTAAGAACATTTTGAAACAAATAATAGCTCATGCTAGCAACACTTTTACTACTAAGTACCCACTACTTATATTTAATCCTCACAGTAAATCTCTGAGCCAAATGACATAAATATCTCAATTTTACAGATAGAGAAATTAAAAAACAAATATGTAAAGCAATTTACCCAAGGTCATATAGTTAGTTTGGATGTTGGGATTCATACCCAGGCAGTTCAGCTCTAGAGTTCATGTGCTTAAATAACTGTGCCAAATTGTTTCTCAAGGCTAATAAAATGAGAAAAATCCTAGCAGATAGAAAACCATAAAATAAAGCTCCATAAATTAAAATATGATGTTCTTCCAAGAATAAACATATTCAATAAAAGGTAACATTTCCTGGGCATTTACTATGTGCCATACACTTTATTTATTTATTTTCATTATGTTATGTTAGTCACCATACAGTACATCATTATGCCATAGACTTTAGATGTATTATGTCTTTTGCCCCTCACAATTATCCTGTGATACAGACTCTTTCTTTGTGTTCATTTTAGAGATGACATAACTGAGGCACATAGATTAAGCAATTTGCCCAAGATAAGGGTATCATTACATAGGGGAACTGAGATTTGAACCCAGGCTTACATTCATAATGCTTATTTTTCCATTTGTCAAAGTGCCAACAGATAAAGATATGATATTTGATATAATTAAGGACACAGGCAATTAGACAGTTGGAAAAATCAATAAATATTCTAATCTCACTTCATATATCAATATAAACTCAGATGAATTAAAGGTTGGAATGTAAAAATCAAACCCACTAAATAAAAACTAATAGGAAAAGGAAAAACATTTACCAATCTTTGAATAAAAGAAAACACAAAGGATAATTTTTAAATTGCATATACTAAAAATTATTAATGAATTTAAAAGTCAAAATATAAACTGGGGAAAAGCTTCAAAAAGATTACAGATATAGTTACATGGAGCTCACAGCAACAGATGTGAAAAAATATTAAGATCACAATAGATAAATTGATAAAAGACATGATTAGATACTTACATGAAAGAAAAAAATGATTAAAAAATAAACCAAAAAATGCAAGTTTTAAGAAATGCTATGTATATTTTATTTAATCAAATTTTCACAGCATTAAAATTAATAATATTTATTGCTGGTATGGATGCAATGATTAATATTTTCTAATATCACTACAAGAAGCAGTAACCAAGACAATCTTTTGAGAAAATAATTTAGTAATATGCATGAAAGGTTTTAAAAAGCTCAGACATTTTGATACAGTGATTCTCCATAAGAACTCTATTCTAATGAAATAATTGTATTTATTTAGATTATAATAAAGTAAAATGATAAAATATCAGGCAGGCCTTGAAATTATGCATTATAATAATCAGAATCATAATCACAAAAAAGTTTACTATTATGTAAAAAAGCAGTACTAAATATAATAGATTATTACCTCAAAAATGCAAGGTATACAAAAGATTCTCAATTGAATAGAAGGTAGGAAGGGAGAGGAAAGAGGGAAGAAAATATTGTCAGTAAAACAATAAGACAAAGTTTTAGAAATACATCAAGGTCATAATAAATTACAACAAATACACATGGATTAAACTAATTTATCTGCTAGAAGACAGGGAATTTCAGAACTTAAACTTCAAAAACTTTCAGCTAGCATTACTGAGTATCTAGAAGAAATAAAATTATGAAGTAATAATACCAAATGTGGTTATTTCTGTGTGGCATTATGGGTGATCTCTATTATCTTCTTTATATTTTCTACAATCTAAGTTTTCCTGTGATCAAGGATACATTACTTTAATAGAAAATAAAGCAAAAATTAAGATGAATTTATTTTTATGTTTATGTGCATTTCTTTTAAAAGTGATTATTTTGACAATACATCATTTTTTTGCGTACAATTTTATCCTTGCCCAAATAAATAACAGAATATGTGGAAGTTTCAGTGCAGTATAAATAAAACTATTTTTAAAATTAAGCTCTTTAAGTAAATCAATAAAAGATTCTCTCTGGGTACAGATTTCATAGATTATTTCCTATTTTCTACATCAGAACATGCTACCACTACACTTTTTTGTTGCAGGATGGAAGATAACTTTGTAGGGGATTTCATCTTCAAACTGTGTTTTGTAGCAGCATCCTTAAACCAGAGTGTCTTTTTTAATATCAACCACTCGTATCTGTGGAGAATGCTTAAAAACATCTCTCTTATCCTGTGAATAAACAATGTGAATTGGGCCAGCAGGCAGTTTCATAGGAAGAAAGGGAATATCAATTCTATAATTACTAGAATTCTCTTATTTGCTTTGGAACACTATGATGCCTGTGCTTTAAGTTTGGGGAAATGTATTTGCATTTTTTTCAGCCCTCTGATTTCAGTAATACTTTTAATTGTCAAGATTTGGACTGAAAAAGAACAGATACCATAACCATATCATCCTTATTTTCTCAAGACCAGAAATAATTAGCAAGTGAATCTAAGGAATACCTCTAACTTCAAAGAGCATACTTCTCATTTGACGAGTCCTTCTCTACCTTGAATGAAAATTAGAAATACCTGGGACTCATACCCATGTCCAGGTTGAAAACCCCAGTTATTCTGTCTTGAATGATGATTAAAAATTTCTCAGGTGATGGTAACATATCACCTGAATTGAAAACCACTGCATTGTTAGTGTTCCCCATACCATCTTTGTTTCCCTCACAGTATTGTAGCAGGTATGTAGTAAGTGATGTAGTACGTGATAACTAAAGTTTCTGGAATAAATTAATGAAAGATGATCTTCAGGAATACCTTAAATATACTAATTTATACCTAGATTTGCTATAATGAGTCAAATGTAAAATTTAAACAATGAAACCATACAAACCCAAAATGAAAAGTCAAAACCTTTAAAATGTATTTTACTATAAACTATGTTACTTATACTAAATAATGACTATGTTGAATACAAAGCATTTTAAAAAGAAATTATATGTGCATGTGTATTGGTATTTATATTTCCTTCAGGAGGGCGTGTATATCACATGGGCTTATTGAAGGTGGAATACTATTTTGAGCTCTAACATACCATGAAGTGTGGCACAGACCTTTAGGGTGAGCAACAGGGGAAAAAAGTCCACATAAGATTCTATCCTCTAAAAGGACTAGTCCCTATGGTCCTAGAAGAGAGAATAATCACTCAGTTTTCTGTGTTGCACATTCCAGACAGTATATAAAGAATTCTCTGGGAGAGTGAATCTGAAAGCAAAAATAATCTAGGACATATACCATTTATTTTCACTCTTCACAGCTTTATAATTGTCTACTTTTATTATTGTCAATGACATGTTTCTTCTTGTGTTTTACAGTCCTTTTTTTTTAAAGTTTTATTTATTTATTTGAGAGAGAAAGAGCACAGAGAGAGAGTGAGAGGGACAAGCAGACTCCCCGCTGAGCAGGGAGCCTGATGTGGGGCTCCATCCCAGGACCCTGAGATCATGACCTGAGCGGAAGACAGATGGTTAACAGACTAAGCCACCCAGGCACCCCCTTTGAATCAAATTAAGAAAAGGCACAAATATACTGATGAGATTTATTTAACCCATATGTCTAAATAATCAGAATGAAACACTAATAAAATTTAAAGTATATCAAAATGCTTGCTAGTTCAACTTGTTCTGTAAATATCTATCTGTATGCCTACTTGTCTGATACTTACTTAGCTCTTTTGTTGACTTATCCAATCATAATCAAGGTTAATTCTTGGAAAATTGAGAAATGATCCAAATTTATCTTAGGTTATTTTTGCTCCATTTCTATGTATCTTTCTTGCCCCTGTACCCTTTCTCTCTGACCACCTGATGCCCATTGTAATAAGGCTCCTATCTCCTAGCTTTCTCTTCCCCACAAAAAAATTCTTTTCTAATCATTCACAGTAAGTTATAAATGCCATAAAAATCATTTCACAGAGCAGTGTGAAGAAGAAGGGGCAAGAACGATCCCCAGACTGGCCAAAGCCCACCTGCTGCTGTATCCACTCCCCATCCCATCCAGTGCTGTCGCCAAGAGAAAGCCTGAAGGGGGTGCTAAAGGAGATAAAGCCAAGGTGAAGAATGAGACACAGAGAAGACCTGCAAGGTTATCTGCTAAACCTGTTCCTCCAAAGCCAGAGCCCAAGCCTAAAAAGGCCCCTGCAAAGAATGGAGAGAAGATTACCCAAAGGGAAAAAGGGGAAAGCTGATGCTAACAAGGATGGGAATAACCCTGCAGAAAACGGAGATGTCAAAACAGACCAGGCACAGAAAGCTGAAGGTGCTGGAGATGCCAAGTGAAGTGTGTGCATTTTTTATAACTGTGTACTTCTGGTGACTGTACACTTTGAAATACTATTTTTTAATTAAATTTTATAAAAATGCAGAATTTTGTGTTTTTTTTAAGCTATGTTATTAGCACACAGAGCACTTCATTGTTTTGGGAGAAGGACATATATTACTAATAGAACAGATTGATTCAAAGCTAGATTGATACAAGGGAAAAACCCTTCTAGTTTTGAGAAATTTCCTCGTGGTTCCCAGGAGGATGGATTCCTTGATGTGGACACACATTAGCTACCTTGGCATGAACACCTTGGTGGTGTGAAAAAATTAAAATTCATTTTTTATGTCCTCTTCTGTCTTCAACATAGACTTGACTCCCTTAAACCCAGAGACCTGTTGGAGCCTGAACCCAATAAATGGTTCCCAGTATATCAGGCAATCTGGACTTCACATTGTCACCACTGAGATGGCATCCCTCAAAAGAGTTCTTTTTTAGCTTGTGGATATTCAGATTGATAATTCTGCCATTTTCATCTCATTTCCTGAAAGTCAGGGTCAGCTTGTGAAAAGTTGTTAAACAACATGCTAAGTGTGAACTGTCAACCTTCACTCTAAACTTTTCCCTGTTCAGAGCACCACATGAAGACTTCATTGGGTTTTACAGTGGCTTTCTAATGTTGGTAGTCCATTGAAGAGGGAGTTTGAAAGTTGTTGTATACTGTTGACAATTGTCTGCCCATGTACTGCCTAAAATACCATGATTGTGTATGAAAAGGATCTTTAATAAAGCTGGATATAGCTTGGCTTGGAAAAAAAAATCATTTTACATATCCAAAAATAAATCACATTGTGCAAAGGAGGCAAATGGTCTAAACTGAATATATAGAACATAAGTCAATTTTTCCCCAGCTACAAATGCCTGAAATGTGAAATTAGGTTCATCAAATTTTCTTTCTAATCAGACTCTATTAATCAGAATTCAAATTGGACAAAATTCAGACAAAATGATATACAATAATCACATACTTAAGATTTATATGAATGAGTGTGATAATATTTTATACACAATGCTACCAAACTAGTAACTGTGAAACTCTTATGTTATCTATTTTCGATTTCCTGATTACTCTTAAAAAGTAATGACCCATTTTTGTAAGAAAATGGCTATAGCCGTGGTTTATAAAATAGAGGTCCCACAGGGTGTTTAAAATTCTTTTAAGTGAAATGCAACCACATTATTTCTCAGACTTAAGTACTTATTAAACAGATCTCTTAGGTATTTATTTTGGTATAGGGGTGCCATGAATAAAAATGACTGGGATATTAAGGGTGATGTAATTTGAAAAAGTTTGGGAACCTCTGGGCCATAGTATAACTCTAAATCATGTGTAACCATGAAAATACCTCATACTGGAATAGCTAATGGATCACCAAGCTCATCATCATCATCACCACCAACAATAGCTAATTAATCAACAAGTTCTACCAAGTTAATATTGAAAAATTTTGCACTCTTTCCATTTCAATTTATATAGATCAAATTCATACAATTTATAGCAATAGTATTTGATCTTCCTGTCACCAGGCTTTCTTTCTTCCAATCCATTTTACATACTGCTATCATATAACAACCTTAAAAAAATGTTTGGATTGATTTCAGCCTCCAAAATCTACATTGTACTCGGTGTACTCTGTCTGTTTCTGTCTCTCTGTCTTTCTCTCCCCATAATACAAAAAAAAATTTCCTCTGGGAAACAACCCTTCCTCAATTCTTATTTATGTGGATATGGGGAATAATACATAGGTTCTATGCCCAGCCAGTCATAATATTAAATTACTGAATTATTTTATCCATATGAGTTATGGTTCAGGGATAGGCTTGTGATCCACACCTGTAAATCTGTATAATTCTATTTCTTTAGCCATAGTAATTGGCTCAGAGATGAGTTTGTGACTCAAGTTTCAAGCATAAAATATAGTAACTTTATTCAGAAGTCAACAGAAATTTGTCTCTTTTTTTCTGGACTTAATCCTAGGAGGATGTAAACCTACAACTGACAGAAAGTAACATATGGAGCCTAGGATTAAAAACATAGTTCAGAGAAAGATAAAAAACAATTCCTTATTATATCATCTGTACCTCCAGGATATTCCCAAAGCCCTCTTTACTAAACTTTTCAGTGACATGTACTGGTATAAATCCTTTCTTTCTTCAGTTAGCTATAGTTGGGTTATCCAAAAATGATCAGCAAAGGAGTATTAAGTGATGCACAATCTTTCACTATGCCCTTTACTTGCTTAAGAGTAAATTCTTTTTTGCCCAGAACACCAATTGCAAATATCCTGGCTAATGACTAAAATCTGTCTTTTCTAAAACTTTCATTTCTATATCATTTAAACAAAAATCTGTTTGTACCCTACACTCCAGCCAAGCGATTTATCACTACTAAAAACATGGCTTTGCTTTACTTAGTAAATTTATTTGTATCCACTTAAGAAGGAAGGAAGAAATCTATCTATCCATAAGAACTCAGCAAAAGAGAATCCTCTTCCTAAAAAAACTTCCTAAATCATGGAACTCACAATGATCTTTCAACCTCTAATACCTAATTTATTCTAGATTTCTTGATTACTCAACAAAGAGTTGCTGAATGAATACATATTCTTAGTATGTATCAACAGAATAATTAGCCTTTTCTTTATTGATATTCTGTCTTATTTCTCTATTGATAGTATTTTGTTTATATTTATCACCCCAAGCAAATTACTCCCCAAAAAGAACACTCTGTATTATAATACTCTGTATTCCTTAGAGCAATCAGCACCAAACTCCTTGAAGCACAAGTATTATTACAGATATTTTTACAATTTATATTTAGTTTACTCAAATGTTATTTTCAGATAGCATACAATTATCACTAAGAACTATTTGCTTCTAAAGAGTTAACTATTTTTTTCTTGTCACAAACCTGTAAATGTACAACAACCTATAAACAAACTATGAAATAAAATTGTACTCAAGCTAAAAGTCACAATATATGTAGGATTGATTATAGTGAAAAACTTACGTATCTCTATGATCTTCTTATCCTCTCTTATTAGAAAAGACTGTATTTTACTTCTATACATAGGAAATCAAGAACAAGACTGAGAGGATTTTCTTATTCCAGTCTTCAGTTAGTTTTTCAATTTCCCTCCTTGTTTCCTAACACATATGTCTTGCTATTTTGTGGTGATAATATTAGTCCCTTCTTCAATCCTAATCTCACTTCTTTCCTGATTTTCCTCCTCTCGTTCCTAATATCAACCACTTGATTCATTTTGCATAACATGTAAGAAAGGACAGAGAAAAAGAGGACCACTCTGGGTGCAGTTTAAAATGCTCCAATTAATTTCTTCTTGGGAATCCATGTCTTGTATTTCTTCAAGCAGCAAGATCTTTGTGGTTTTCTGAGATTTTTTTTTTTTTTTTACTAAGCTAAGGGATTCTAAGAGAACATATGAATAACTAAATAAATGGAATTTTCTTTTTTGTAGGAGGGCTAAAGAAAATCTTCTGAGTAGTAGTAGTAAATAAAATACTGATTAGATGATTACTCTTCCTAAAGAGAGGTTCATGAATATTCTATAAGGAAAGGACAAACGGTGCTGTGTATAGTAGTTGATAAATGATTTAATATATGTAATTAAGGTCATCATAATGCTTCAAAATCTCAACTTGAAGAGCCATGACATTGATTTAGCTCTTGCACATGAGCCACCTCCAAGGCACAGCTTAGTTACTAATCAATCTCTTAATAAACCAAGGCAGGGAGATCTGACCTCACTGCCCTTCAGACTCCCCAGTCATGTTGATTTTCTTTTTATAATATTATTAATTTTACATGGAATTCAGAAATTAATCCAAAACAGCTCATGAGAAGCTAAATAGCGTAAACAAGTCTAATTAACACATAGGAAGTACATTAAGCATGTCAATTTCCTGAAGATTAAGATGATCTCTTCCTTTGAAAAGAAACACTTTCAAATATGTTTAGGTTCCTTACTTTGATTCTTTCACACACAAAAAATTCTAGAGTAAAAATCATATTCTATGAAAATTTATTTAAATAATTGCTGCAAGATGTTATGGTTGTATTTCTTAATTAATTATGAGTCTATTTAATTGACCATACATACCATTTTGGGTGTTAACCTAGAATGGTTACTGAATGCACAGTAGCAATTGCAAAAAAACCTCAAGGTATAAGCTTTAAAAGTTGATGTAGAAAATGCTTACTAAATATCCCTGATTAGAGGAGGTGGGGGGACCCTAAGTTTGTCTTGTCACTCAAATATAGCTCGATAGTTATCAAATCAATGGTCTGAAGATCCCCTGGGTCACAAGAAAAATGGGTGGTGTTTAAATGCTGCACTGTTCCCAGGGATAGGAGCATGGAAGCTGGATGGGAACAGTGAGTCTAGGTGCCATCTTTCTGCTCTGTATTGCCCTGCGCGGTTGTGCAACTGTTTTGCTGGGAGGGGTTCAACAAATGGCAGAAATATGGTGAGATACTCCCTGGTAGGAAAGGTGGGGATCCATGCTGTAGGAGTCCCTAAAATTTGGAGTTTTGAAACTCAGTCATGTGCCTGAGATAAAAAAGCTGGAACACAGGCAGGGTAAATACAGGGTTCTGATGGAAACCAGGGAGACAACAGTGATTGATTGCTCTTCTGTAAGGGTTCACTGAAGGATGGAGGGCACAAGTTTTCAGCTCCAGTGTAGAGAGCAGGGTGCTGCCATATTCATTCCACCCATCAGTGTTGAAAGCTTTCAAAGAGCAACCTAGTGGAGTCCAGAGCTGCTTACACCAAGACTGCCTCCCTGTGCACTGGAGGTGCATTTCCACTAGGGCAAGTCCACCTGAGAATCAGTGCAACAGGTCCTTCCCCCAGAAGACCAGCACAAACAACACACTCACACCAAGTTTATTGATCATAGGGGGCTACAAAGCTTCAGCTCTAGGGGAAAATAGTATCTAGCCTCCTTTGTACTTTTATTCTTTATTTTTTATTATTTTTTCATTTCAGTTCTTTTTTTCAATTTTTTACTTTTTTTCAATTTTTATATATGCTTTAATTTTTATTTTTGTTTCCTTTCATTGTATTTTATTTTATATATATGTATATATATATATATTTTTTTTTCATTCCTTCTTATTTTGGGATCTAGTTTCTTTTAATAAGCAGACCACAACACACCCAGGATCTAGTGTTTTGTTGTTGCTGTTTTTGTTGTTGTTGTTGTTATTGTTTTTTTGTTTGCTTTTTTCTTTTTCTTTCTTCTTTCTTTTCTGGACAAAATGACAAGATGGAGAAATTCACCCCAAAAGGAAAAGCAGGAGGCAGTACTCACAGCCAGGGATTTAATCAATACAGATATAAGTAAGATGTCTGAATTAGAATTTAAAACAACGATTATAAAGACCCTAGCTGGTCTTGAAAAAGCTAGAAGACTCTAGAGAATCCTTTACTGTAGAGATAAAAGAACTAAAATCTAGTCAGGCCAAAATTGAAAATGCTATAAGCAAGATACAGAACCACATAGAGGCCATAAAAATGAGGATGGACAAAACTGAGGATTATGTAAAATAATGAAGCTGAAAAGAAGAAGGAAAGAAAATTATTAGATCACAAAGGTAGACTTAGGGAAATCTGCGATTCCATATAATGAAATAATATCTGAATCATAGGATTCCCAGAAGAAGAGCAAGAAAAGGGAGCAGAAGGTTTATTTTAACAAAGAATAGCTGAGAACTACCCTAATCTGGGGAAGGAAACAGACATTCAAGTCCAAGAGGCAGAGAGAACGCCCCTCAAAATCAACAAAAACAGCTCACCATCAAGACATATCATAGTGAAACTTGCAAAATACAAAGATAAAGAAGAATTCTGAAAGCAGCTTGTGAGAAAAGGTGCTTAACCTGCAAGGGTAAACACATAAAGCTGGCAGCAGACCTGTTCACAGAGACTTGGCAGGTCAGACAGGAGAGGCATGATACATTCAACATGCTAAATGGGAAAAATATGCAGCCAAGAATACTTTATCCCGCAAGGCTGTCATTCAGAACAGAAGGAGAGATAAAGAGTTTCCAAGACAAACAAAAGCTAAAGTAGTTCATGAACACTAAACCAGCCATGCAAGAAATATCAAAGGGGAGCCTTTGAGGAGAAAAAGAGACCAAAAGTAACAAGAACTAGAAAGAAAGAGAGACAATATAGAGAAACAGTGACTTCATAGGTAATGCAATGCCACTAAATTCATATCTTTCAATAATTACTTGGAATGCAAATGGACTAAATGCTCCAATCAAAAGACATAGGGCATCAGAATGGATAAAAAAAGAAGACCCACTGATATTCTGTCTACAAGAGACTCATTTTATACCCAAAGATACCTCCAGGCTGAAAGTAGGGGGTGAAGAACCATTTATCATGCTAATGGATATCAAAAGAAAGCTGGAGTAGCCATCTTTATATCAAACTAGATTTAAAACAGACACTATAATTAAGAGAATAAGTAGGAACTATATCACAATAAAGGGTCTATCCAACAAGAAGATATAATAATTGTAAATATTTATGCCCCTAACTTGGATGCAGCCAAATATATAAATCAATTAATAACAAAATTAAAGAAATTCTTTGATAATAATACAATAATAGCAGGGGACTTTAACACTCAACTCACAGCAAAGGACAGATCATCTAAACAGAAGGTCAACAAGGAAACAAGGGCTTTGAATGACCCACTGGACCATATGGACTTAACAGAAATATTCAGAGCATTTCATCCTAAAGCAGCAGAGTAGACATTCTTTTCAAGGGCACATAGACCATTCTCTAGAATAGATCACATACTGGGTCACAAATCAGGACTCAACTGGTACTAAAAGGTTGAGATCATATCATGCATATTTTCAGACCACAATGCTATGAAACTTCAAGTCAACCACAAGAAAATATTTAGGAGGACCACAAATACATGGAGGTTAAAGAACATCCTACTAAAGAATGAATGGGTCAACCAGGAAATTAAAGAAGAATTAAAAAAATATATGGAAGCAAGTGAAAATGAAAACACAACAGTCCAAAACCTTTGGGATGCAGCAAAGATTGTCCTAAGAGGGAACTATATAGCAGTACATCCTCAAGAAGCAAGAAAAGTCTCAAATACACAACCTAACCTTACACCTAAAGGAGCTGGAAAATGAACAGCACATAAAACCTAAATCCAGCAAAAGAAGGGAAATAATAAAGATTAGAGCACAAATCAATGACACAAAAATTAAAAAAAACAGTAGAACAGATGAACAAAACTATTAGCTGCTTCTTTGAAAAAATTAACAAGGTTGATAAACCCCTAGTGAGGCTTATCAAAAAGAAAAGAGAAAGGACCCAATAAATAAAATCATGAATGAAAGAGAAGAGATCACAACCAACACCACAGAGATACAATTATAAGAAAATATTATGAGCAATTATATGCCAACAAATCAGGCAACCTGGAAGAAATGGATAAATTCCTAGAAACATATAAACTACCAAACTGAAACAGGAAGAAACAGAGTATCAGAACAGGCCCATAACCAGCAAAGCAATTGAAGCAGTAATCAAAAATCTCCCCGCAAACAAGAGTCCAGGGCTGGGTGGCTTCTCACGGGAATTCTACCAAACGTTTATTTATTTTTTAAAAAAGATTTTATTTATTTATTTGTCAGAGAGAGAGAGCACAAGCAGGGGGAATGGCAGGCAGAGGGAGAAGCAGGCTTCCTGTCGAGCAAGGAGCCGGATGCAGGACTTGAGCCCAGGACCCTGGGATCATGACCTAAGCCAAAGGCAGACACTTAACTGACTGAGCCACCCAGGCATCCCAACTACAAAACATTTAAATAAGAAATAATATCTATTCTTCTGAAACTGTTCAAAAAATCAGAAATGGAAGGAAAACTTCCAAACTCATTCTATGAGGACAGCATTACCTTGATCCCCAAACCAGAAAAACACCACTAAAAAGGAGAATTACAGATCAATATCCCTGTTGAACATGGATGCAAAATTCTCAACAAGACACTAGGTAATCAGATCCAACAGTATATTAAAAGGATTATTCACCACGACCAAGTGGGATTTATTCCTGGGCTACAAGGATGGTTCAACATACACAAATCAATCAACATGATACACCACATTAATAAAAGAAAGGATAAGAACCATATGATCCTCTCAATAGATGCAGAAAAAGCATTTGACAAAATACATCATCCTTTCTTGATAAAAACCCTCAATAAAGTAGGGATGGGGGAAAATACCTCAACATCCTAAAGGCATATAGGAAAGACCCACAGCTAAGATGATCCTCAATGGGGAAAGACAGAGATTTTCCTCCAAGTTCAGGAACATGAAAGGGATGTCCATTCTTACCACTGTTGTTCAACATAGTACTGGAAGTCCTAGCTCAGCAATCAGACAAAAAGAAGAAATAAAAGGCATCTAAATCAGCAAAGAAGTCAAATTTTCACTCTTCGCAGATGACATGATACTCTATGTAGAAAATCTGAAAGACTCCACTAAAAAACTGCTAGAACTGATACAGAAATTCAGCAAAGTCGCAGGATATAAAATCAATGCACAGAAGTCTGTTGCATTTCTATACACCAATAATGAAGCAACAGAAAGAGAAATCAAGTAATGAATCCCATTTACGATTGCACCCAAACCAATAAGATACCTAGGAATAAACCTAACCAAAGAGGTAAAAGATCTGTACTCTGGAAACTATAGAAAACTTATGAAGGAAATTAAAGAGGACACAAATAAATGGAAAAACATTCCATGCTCATGGACTGGAAGAAAAAATATTGTTAAAATGTCTATACTACCCAGAGCAAACTACACATTTAATGCAGTCCCTATCAAAATACCACCAGCATTTTTCACAGAGCTAGAGCAAACAATCCTGAAATTTGTGTGGAACCACAAAAACCCCAAATAGCCAAAGCAATCCTGAAAAACCAAAGCTGAAGGCATCACGATTCCAGACTTCAAGCAACATTTCAAAGCTCTAGTCCTCAAGACAATAGGTACTCTCACAAAAACAGACACATAGATCAATGGAACAGACTAGAAAACCCAGAAATGGACCCTCAACTCTGCAGTCAACTAATCTTCGACAAAGCAGGAAAGAATATCTAATTGGAAAAGGACAGTCTCTCCAACAAATGATGTTGGGAAAATTGGACAGCCACATGCAGAATGAAACTGGACCGCTTTCTTACTTCATATACAAAAATAAACTCAAAATGGATGAAAGACCTAAATGTGAGACAGGAATCCATCAAAATCCTAGAGGAGAACACAGGTAGCAACCTCTGTGACCTTGGCCACAGCAACTTCTTGCTAGACACATCTCCAGAGGCAAGGGAAACAAAAGCAAAAATGAACTATTGGGACTTCATCAGGATAAAAAGCTTCTGCACAGCAAAGAAAACAATCAACAAAACTAAAAGAAAACCTATGGAATGGGAGAAATATTTGCAAATGACATATCTGATAAAGAGTTAATATCCAAAATCTATAAAGAACTTACCAAACTCAACACCCAAAAAATAAAAAATCCAGTGAAGAAATGGGCAGAAGACACTATCCAAAGACATACAAATGGCTAACAGACACATGAAAAAGCGTTCCACATCACTCAGCATCAGGGAAATACAAATCAAAACCACAATGAGATATCAACTCACACCTGTCAGAATGCTTAAAATAACAAATCAGGAAACAACAGATGTTGGCGAAGATGCGGAGAAAGGGGAACCCTCCTACACTGTTGGTGAGAATGAAAACTGGTACAGCCACTCTGTTAAAGTTAAAAATATTACTAATACAAAAAGTTAAAAATAAAACTACCCTATGATCCAGCAATAGCACTGCTAGGTATTTATCCAAAGGATATAAAAATAGTGATTCAAAGGGGCACATGCACCCCAATGTTTACAGCAGCAATGTCCACAATAGCCAAAGTATGGAAAGAGTCCAGATGTCCATCAATGGATGAACAGATAAAGAAGATGCAGTGTACACACACACACACACACACACACACACACACACACACACAATGGAATATTACTCAGCCATCAAAAAGAACGAAATCTTGTCATGACGTGGGTAGAACTGAAGTGTATTATGCTAAGCAAAACAAGTCAGTCTGAGAAAGACAAATGCCATATGATTTCACTCATATGTGGAATTTAAGAAACAAAACAGATGAACATAGGGGAAGGGAAGGAAAAATAAAACAAGATAAAAACAGAGAGGGAGGCAAACCATTAGAGACTCTTAACTATAGGGAACAAACTGAGGGTTGCTGAAGGGGAAGTGGGTAGGGAATGGGGTAACTGTATGATGGGCATTAAAGAGGGCACCTGATGTAATGAGCGGTGGGTGTTAAATGCAACTGATGAATCACTAAATTCTAGCCCTGAAACTAATAATACACTATATGTGAACTAACTTGAATTATAAAATATAAAATAATAAAATAAAATGAAATAAAATAAAATAAAATAAAAGTAAAATAAAAATAAATAAAATAAAATAAAATAAAATATTTTAAAAATCCCTGACCTTCACTGAGTCCACAGTGGGAGAATTAAATGTAAGTGTTAAGCTAGACATAATGGCACATTGCAGTGGTGAGGACTGTTGAAGGGAAAATATGTCAAGATGTTCAGAGAAGAAGGTCACAAAATACGAAAGCTCACTGGATCCACAGTTATTTTGGTGAAATTCATTTCTTACAGCAACTCAACACCAAATGACTAATCATGATAGAAAACGAAAATACACTTGAATTTTAGGTTTTGAAACATTATACACAAATAGTTCAAATTTATCTAGGCTACATTTTAAAGAAAATAATGCATAGAGGCAAACATACTGGATTTACCAGTTCCTTTACAAATGTACTGAACTCATGAAAATTATATCATCACAAAGGTCTTTTATCAGAGTTTGTTAAAAGAGGAAAATGATATGTGTCCTACAGATATACAATTATACTTCTGTCTTCAGGAAGCAGAGAAATCTCTCATTGCAGCAGGTGGGAAAAAGAAAAGAAAGAAAAGCTAATAACTAAAATATATTCAGTACATATATTTAATAGAAAGTGTTTTGGTATACAAATAAACATATTAAAATATTTTAATAACCATAATGGAGGGTTTTTTTTTTACTTCTGTGATGATTTAATTATATTTCCCTTATGAAAGCATTATGCTGTATTAAAAATTTTTGAAAATAAAGATGGCCACATTGATAGTTTAGTCCCACTTCTAGTAAAGAAGACACATCATTCTAGGATGTGAATATCACTCAATGCTAGTTGATTAAATTTTCCATGACATTCTATAAAGTTTTATATCCAGTTTACAAAGTGTTGGGTACTTTTTCTTCAGAGTATTCTTGTTACTTTGATTTCAAGTCAATGAACATATCATTACAAAAATATGCTTTTTAAAATTTGGTTCTAGATGACTACAAAAGGGCTTAAGCATTTGAATTTTTTTTCTCTCACACGCTACATCTAAAAAACAAATCTAGTAAAATGGATGCATAGTGGCATCAATCCTAGTAAACTTATAGTATGCATCACAGATTAGAAAATCTTAAACAGTAAGTTCTGTTTTTACTAAAAAAACATTAGCAATATTAACTGTGGCTATTTTATGTTTTCCAAGGTCTCAGAAATAACAATTATGGGACGCCTGGGTAGCTTAGTCAGCTAAGTGTCTGCCTTCTGCTCAGATCATGATCCCAGGATCATGGGTTCGAGTCCCTAATTGGGCTCCTTGCTCAGCAGGGAGCCTGCTTCTCCCTCTGCCTGCCGTTCCCCCTGCTTGTGCTCTTTCTCTCCCTCTGACAAATAAATAAAATAAAATCTTAAAAAAAATAAAGAACATTCATACCCAAAATTAAAAATAAAAGTTTCGTGATAAAAGTCATCATTAGACTCAAAAAATATGTATTTTTACCCTAAGAGAGACATTTTAACCTTCAAGTGTGATCAAAAAGGAGAGGTGTCGGTAAGTTAACATAATTTCCTTAAAAGTCAAGAATAAGAATGTCTGCTTGTACTCCTTCTATTCAATATTACACTTGAGCATTATACAACAAGGTCAGAAAAATAAATAAAAGAAGGACTAGGAAGGAGGAAAGAAAAATTTCATTATTCACAGACAATATGATTGTCTAAACAGAAAACATGAAAGACAAATTACAGATTAAAACTAATAGTAGTACAGCAATTTTCTTCATATAAGATCAATTCTAAAAAACAGTTGCAGTCCTATAAACAAGGAGAAAACAATTAAAATGTGATTTTAAAAATATCTATATTAGCAACAAAACTATTAGACATTTAGGAAAAGTTTTCCCAAAAGTAGTATGAAACCCTTCTGAAGAAAATTGCAAGATTTATTAAAAGAGTTTGAAAATTTGCTAATTAAACAAAGAAATATTGTTAAATGTCCAAGAATAAGAAAACTCAATATAATAAAGATTTCAATTTACTCTCAGATTAATCTATAAATTCAATACAATTCCAATCAAAATATCAACAGAGTTTGGTAGGGAATTTAGTAAGATAATTTTAAAACTTATGTTGAAGAGCAAATAGCCAGGAATAGTCAAGACAAAAAGAAATGGGTGGGGTCCTTACTTTAGAATAACCATGATTTATTATAATGTTATAATAATTAAGACAGTTCAGTAATAATCCTCCCTTTCATGTGCTTTCTCTCTCTCTCATTCTCTCCCTCTCAAATAAATAAATAAAATCTTTTAAAAAAATAATTCATAGCCCCAAATTTCAAAACTTTTAGAGAAAAAATAGAAATATATTTATGACCTCATAATGGGAAAGAATTTCTTTAAAAAATAAAAGGACAAATTAATATGGAAAGGGTTTATAAATTTTGATATATTAAAAAAAAAAACCTTCTATTCATCAAAAGACACAAGAAACAAAGTAAAACAACATGCTAGAGCTCAAGGGAACCTATTTGTGATTCACTTTAACTACCAAAATTTTTATGTCCAGAATATGTTGAAAAAAGCCACATAATCAATAAAGGAAAAGACAAAAGAGAAAAAAAATTAGGAAGTAAGCAGAGACTTTGACCAAGCAACTTAAAGAAGATGAAAACTGTAAAGTCGATAAATATATAGAAAGATGCTTAATCTCACTAGTAAATAGAAATAAGTAAAACAAAACCATAATAGAATGTCCTTAAACACTCATCAATTTGCAAACATTTAAAGATTTTTAAAATACTAAGTGATGGTGAGAAAAGAGCAACACACTCACTTAGGAAAAATAAATGGTTACTGATTTTTTAAGCCAGTTTGCCAAAATCTGGTGAAGTTGAAAATACATATGCCATATGTCCTAGAAATGTCATTCCTAGCTATAAACCCTAGCACCATGATACTTAAATTATACAGAAAGTTAAAAAACTAAACATGCAACTACCATGTGACCCAGCAATTGCATTCCTGGACATTTGTCCCAGAGAAGTACAAAAACAAGTTCAAACAAAAACTTAAAAATAAACAATCATAGCAGTTTTATATGTAATAGCCAAAAAAGTGGAAATACTCAAAATGTCCTTCCACAGGTGAATTGTTAAGAAAACTGTGGTACATCCATACCCTGAAATACCACTAACAATAAAAAGGAATAAACTATTTATACATGCAACAACTTAGATGAATCTTCAGAGAATTATGCTAAATGAAAAAAGTCAATTCCCCCAAACTTACATACAAGTCCATATACATAATATTCTTGAAATGACAAAATTATAGAAATGGAAAATAGATTAGTGGTTGCCAGAGTTTGAGAAGAGAATCAGTGGGAGGGAAATGGATGTGGCTATAGTAGGGATCCTTGTGGTAATGGAAATGTTCAATATCTTGACTATATTAATGTTGATCCCAGTTGTCATATTGTTTTATGGTTTTGCAAGATATTATCACTGGGAGAAAATGGGTAAATGAGATTGTTCTGTATTATTTTTTACAACTGCATGCCAATTTAAAATTGCCTCAAAAGTTTAAATAAAAATAAGATTTGGGGCGCCTGGGTGGTTCAGTCAGTTGAGCATCTGACTCTTGATTTTGGCTCAGGTCATGATCTCAGGGTTGTGAGATCGAGCCCCACGTTGGGCTCTGTGCTCAACCAAGAGTTTTCTTGAGATTCTCTCTCTCTGCCTCTCTTTCCCTCTCTCTCTAAAACAAATAAATAAATTTTTAAAATAAATAAGAATTAAAAGTATTTATGTATAGACTCTATCCCCAGAGATTTTGAGTCAGCTGATCTGGAGGGAAAATTTGGCATACATCATTTTTAAGTGCCTAGATAAATCTGATATTCAGACAGGACTGAGATGGGTCTTAGAGCTACCGTCATGTGTATGCCTAAATAGATATGTGGTTAAGAAAACGGACTCTTGAGCCTGATTGTCAAATTGATTTCTAGCAACAGCATGTACTAACTGTGTGAAGTTGATGGAGTTTCCTTATCTACATTACATTCAATAATAGTACTTACTATAAATTGTTGTGGGACTAAGTGATTCAGTCACTTATGTAAGTCACTTAGAACAGTGTCTGAAACATAATAAACACTAGAAAAGTGTTTTATATTACTTTCATCATCTTATTATTACTTAGAAGTTTATAAAAATTTGTAAACAAACTTAAATATACATCAATAAGAGAACAGATGAAACCAGTTTCATTCATAAAATAGAATACTGTATACTAGTGAAATTTAAAAAGCTAGAAGTTTATGTACCAATTATAATGACTTTCGCAAAAGTCATGGAAAGTAGGTTACAGAAAAAATATAATTGATCTCATTCATTTAAAAATTTGAAAATGTTTCTAGATATTGTTTAATAATATATATACCTGTAGTGAATAATAAAAGTAGGTATGAGAAGGATAAATATTTAAATTTTAAAATAGCTATATCTGTGAAGGACAGAGATGAATATAATCAGGGATAGGTGCATGTGTGTTTCCATTGCATTTATAATGCTCTATCTTTTCAAGTTCATTGTGAGTACTTTGATATTAAATTATCTTCATAACTTTTATATATCTGAAGTATTTTATAATAAAAATAATAACAGCCAAAATGTAATTTTTTATAAATTTTAGGCTCTGTACTAAGCTCCTTAAATAGGTTATTCACTTTATTCTTCTTATAACCCTATAAGGTACTTTTATTTGCCCTATTTTATAGATGAGGAAACTGAGGCTAAGAGAGTTTAAATGATGTGCCCAAGAATACATAGTTAGGAAGTGGTAGAAATGGGATTTGAACCCAGACAGACCAAATATAGTGCCTTTAACATGGGAGGCATTTACTAAATGGGAGATGCAATTACTGAGAACCATTATTTTTTAGTGGCAAGAATTCAAGGTGAAATCAGATATACCTGAGTCTCAATTTTAGCTCCCTGGTTTTCCCATATTTACAGCAGGGCGTTTGGGAGGATTAGAAGTAATATATGCAAAGGTCCAGCACATAGTGAATATCCAATGGTTGACTGCTATTGGTAGGTGTTTAGTTTGTGGGAAATGAGGAATAACTGCAGGTTTTTAGTCCAAAAATGTCAAGCTGAGACAATTTGTAGAGGATGGAGAAGAGCAGAAAAATTTGGAAGGATTAAACTTATGTTTTAGTTTTGTACAGACATAGCCTTTAAAAATACACTGGTATATTTTTAAACTGTATTGTGTTTTTAAAGCAAGATTCTTGGCCAAATACCCTAGAATCCACAAAGATAGTTAGAGTGATTCATATAATCATATATGCCCTTTGACCTAAAACACTAAAATTTAGCATGAATGTTTGGTAGCAGCAAGGACAAATGGCTAAGTTTTATATGTTCTGGTTTGGAAAATATTCTTAGAATCAAACCAAAGTGGAGAGTTTGCAACATATTTTAAAATACATGTATTATAATGAGAACCTTAACCAAGGAAAGCTCTATCAAAGTTGCATTTAGTAAAGAGGATTATAGTAATCGAGGTGTTAGGTAACACTTGGAAATTTATCTTCCCTCTCAGAGTAAGTTTATACATCTGTTAAAAAGTGACAACAGTATCAGACTCATAAGTTGTTGAGAGGATGCATTAAGACAATGCATATAAAAATGCCTAATGCACATAACATTAACTATATTATTATTATTACCATTATTATTTCCTAAAGGCCAATTGAATATCAGATAAATTTTACTAATACCTCTCAAGATATCTGTATAATAGGAAATATTCAAGGTAGAACAAAAGAGTCACACTGGATGATTTCTGAGGTAACTTCAAGAAATGGGTCCAAGCAAATTGAAAATACTTTTTCACTATTCCATTTCAAAAAGGATCCAACCATAATCAGTGATGGACAAAGAACAAACACAAATGCACAATATAAAAAAAGAAAAATACCTTTCATCTATAGGAAATCACTCACTAAACCATATTTTTTGTATGTCCGAATTTTTGCTCCTCCTGGGTGGCAAAAAAATGTCTGAAATTTCTGTGTTAATCTACTATCAACAACAACTACAGCCCCCAGGCACAGAAAAATAATGGATGAGCATTCAAATTATTTTAGAATGAGGCAAGTTAGTCTGACTCAGTCCATTAAACTCAATAATTTTTGCCATACTGATTCTATTCTGTTTTGGCAATGTAAAATGCAAAATATCAACTTAAAATTTTACATAAAATATTTTAACCTTTCACTCCTCCCTCACTGTGGATCGCTCAGAGAATGGAATTATCATTCATTCAGTTGATCGGACATAAAACCTAGAGATTACTATTAATTACCTCTTTTTCATTTTTGATATTTTTCTCTCCAAACTATCTCCAAGTCCTCCAGACTCTAGCTTCAGAATATCCTAATACAAACATTTTGCGCCATATCTTCTAAGACCCTCATCCAGCCCCCTCCCTTAACTGGCTTCCCTATGGTCTACTCTCCATAAAATTGCTAGGGTAATCTTTTTAAAAAGATAAGCAGAAATAAATAAGTAAGTAAGTAAGTAAGTAAATAAATAAATAAATTTAAAAAGGTAAGCTGTCTTCCTCCCCTCCCTAGAATCCGGCAATGAATGTTCATCTCAACCAGGCTTCTTAAAAGGCTCATAGGACTCAACCTATCTCAGCTCTAATCTGTTCCCAGAGCATATCACATAACATTTTCCCTGTGTCGTTATCCTCCAGCTTCTTTTTCTCTCTCTAATAGATCCAAGTGCTTCCTTATGGTCTTCACACTAGTATGTAACCTACACCTAGTAAAAAATTGTCTTTTATGGTAGCAAGTAGAAATACAAGTGAGGATTAGTCAGTCAAGAGTATAAAGACTGTTGAGACCTTGTTTTATGCTTTGTGGCCTAACAGGATCCTTGCTTGACTATTTCCTCCTGAGAGACTGACCACAAATTTTAGGTGTGCCTCCGTAAGTAGTTGTGCATCTACTTACTCACCTGTACCCTTAGCTGCTTGTTTGTTAGTTCTGTGTAACCTAACATGAAAATATCCTTCAACCCAGATTGTCATAGTTCTCTTTATTTTTATACTCAGAACAACCCCTTATGATCTGACCAAGCTCAATGATATTAAGCCCTTTACTTGCATGTGTGTGTATAGTCTATACAACCAGATAATAAGCTTCTTTGGATCGGGAATTGTGTCTCATAAACTTCTGGCATTCTTTAACCCATATGTATCCCTGTGATAGCATCCATCATAGTATGTTCTCAATATATACTGATGAAAATTTGATTTATTAATTTACTAACCTTCAAAAATTATGCCCAGAACTTAGAAATATTAGTTTTACAAATGACCATCTATAATCTGTCTGATTGGTTGTGGACCAATAAGTACCTTACACTAAGAAATGGAAGTTGAAAGACATTTGATGATTGGAGTGTCAACCTTAAGAACTTAAACTAATTCCAAATTTCCTTAGACTGAAAATTAATGTACATATTACACTACTTTTTGCTTAAGAATTGAAAAAAGAATCTCTAGTAAAGTATCATGTTAGATAAAGTGTAATCATTTTTGCTATGATAAATGGATTCTGCCTTGTATAGTTCTTTTTTTCTATAACTTTGTCATTTTATATTAATTTCTTTTTGCTTTATTCCTTGAATAATTCCAAAGGGATATGTATATTTTACATGAGAAAAAATAACCATTGTGTTCAAAGTGTATATTAGTATTTGCAGTTTAAGATAATGTCCTTTCCATTCCAATATCTTCCCTAAGGAACAAAAAATCAGTGGTAGTTCATTTTTATTTAGTTTGAAAATCACAATAACAGTATGAAATGAAAAACCATTACAGATTTTTCAGTACTTTAGCATTATAATAAGCATCATTAATTGAGAAACTACATACAAAATATTTTCTAGAAATATATTCCTATAATTCATTCTGATTGATTATAATAATGTAAGTATATGCAAAAGCAATGCAGTGATAGATTTAATTTTAATATCCTGTTATTTAGATTTTTTTCAGCATTTGAATGTCTCGAGATCAAATCTTGTAGAATATCACTTATATTATACATTATATAAAATACCCATAAAATGTAACATCTTATTCAAAATTATCCAAAATCATAAATTTAATCAGAAAGTTTTTTGATCAATCAATCAAGGGTTTTTTAACATAATATGGACCTTAATATTTTTGGAAGGAATCTAAAATGAATAATGATAGGTTAATATTTAAAATCTCTAAATAATAAGTAACCTCAAGATCCACAACTCAAGCAAAACTGAATTGTTTTGAGTTTTATCCATTTAACAACTTTTTCTCAAGCATTCCAAAATAAAACTAGTAGTGGGGCCTCATGAGATTCCAGCTGCTGTTAAAGACAACACAGTTGATCTCAATCCATATGGAATCTATAATCTACTGAGATGTACAGACAAGTATATGACAACAACCAACAACACATGTGTAGGCTATACGGCGTGAAATGCAGCCAGCAGAGATCAGTGGCAGCATAAAAATAAAACAGGAGCATGTGCAAAAGCATCATGAGGAGCAAAGTACACAAATTTTAGGGAGGTGAAAGTAGTTCCAAGAGGCTGAAGCCGAGTGCAGGCCTGGTAAGGATTGGAGATGAGGAGTAGAGATGCTACCGCTGAGGTCAGTGTTTGCTTTGAGCATCTTTACACAACCCTTTTTGTGGCTTTTATTCAAACTGTTATTGCTATTGTACCTCAGGCAGCCTGGGTTTTTGATTCTTAGTCATATAGGTAGGTACCCAGTCAACCTAAACATCTGCTCCTATCTCTAAGTATTGTCCAACTGCGTGATTTCCAATCCTATAGAATATGGCCCATGAGAGTACCAGAATCTAAGATTCAAGATCCAAGAATCAACATGAATACCAAACTTTACTATAAATTCAATAAATAAAAGAAAAATTTTATCATAGGGGGGCCTTAAACTTTTCTTCATATGGCTAAAGAATTTTTATCACTGTTTTTCTCTTCCCTATATACTCACTTCTAATGAAAATATAATGATTCATGTTCCGTTCTTCAGAACTTTGTGGGGATGCTGGTTAGTATGATCTGTGCTCTTGTGATAACAGATCATGATGGCTTCAATGACTATTTTTTCCATTTGGCATCTTAAGATTTGAACAGGGGTTTTCAATAAAAAATTACTTAACTAAAAGCAATGACCTAGTAAATGTGAAATTGGAATATAGCTGAAGATATACGGGAGACACAGTAACCTAAAACAAAAACTCTATTAAGTAAATAACTACCTTTTTATTCTACCACAGCTTTTAAACCTTTTAAGGTCAGATATGGCTATACTCATATGGGTAGATCCCTAGTACCTAGCATAGTGCTTTATACAAAGAGATGTGAAGAATAAATTAATAGGACCAATTATAAACAGACAATGGCATAATTCTGTTTAGATTAATTATTTTATAATTCACTTAATATCTTTTTGAGCATTCACTACAACTAATAATAAACATTCACTATGATCCAAGTGTTCTATGTAATTAATTCACTTAATCCTTACAACAAATGAACAAGAAAGAGGGTAAGATCCTTTAGAAGATATTAATGCTGGGGATGAAGGGATAACAAACAAAACATATAATCTAGAAGCATATAACAAATAATACGAACAAGAGAAAAATAAAAAATTCTAACCAGTAAAAATACATGAATATATTTATAATTTCATTGACATTTCTGAATTTGATAGATTAAAAAAAATTCTACTAAAAATAAGGATATGTTCCATGTAGTTGATTGTACAATCCTCAGACTTTCTGGTTTTCACTTACACAACATTTGCATTCTCTCTGAATTATATCCTGATATATTTTAGAAATTAAATTAAAACCACCAATTTTTTTAAATGCAGGTCAATTTTTGACTACTTGAATACTCTCTGGCCTATTAATTATATGAATTAAATTATAGATTTCTCAATATTGATTCATGCTTCCTAATTTTAAGGAATGAGTTTGAATTAGATGTGCTTCGAAATGTTCCACATATTCTGTTTTGATTCACTGATATGTGGAAATATCTCCTTGTGTACTGGCATATTTTTGAGTCAAAGCACAGAAAATTTTGGAATAGTTGAATTGTTTTAAAATATTTAGAGAGGGATGATATCTTTGTCCATTTGGGCTGCTATAACAGAATACCATAGACTAGTTAGTTTTTAAAAAGAACAGAGATGTACTTCTCACAATTCTGGAGGGTGGAAAGCCTAATATCAAGGCACTGACAGATGTGGTGTCTAGTGAAGGACTATTTCCTGGTTCACAGATGCAGGTCTTTTTAATGTGTCCTCACATGGGAGATGGGTGAAGGGAGTTTTCCAGGGCTTCTCTTCTAAGGGCATTAACCCCATAGGGGCTCCATCATTGGAACCTAATCACCTACCAAAGGCCCCACCTCCAAATACCATAACATTGGGTATTAGATTTTAACATATGAATTTTGAGGGGAAACAAACTTTCTGTCTATAGCAGATAGACTATCACAGGAAGGAAAAGGAAAGGTTTTTAAAAGATACCTTAACTTCTCCATATATAAGTTACACACCCTACACAAAGGAAATACATTTTCCAATTGATTTTTTCATGGTTCAGCATGTCAGTGATAGTTGCTAAAGCCTCTAGCCTCACAATAATAGAGATTAAAAAACATTTACTTCAGTAAGCACCTGTACATAATCAGGAGGCTCTAAATAAGATATTACTATGAGAGGAAGTTGGGGTAGAAAACTTTTAACATTCTTTCAAAGAGCAATAATCATAGAAATAAATATACTCTATAATCTTGTTTCATAAACTGGATCCTAAGCAGGGCACCTGGGTGGCTCAGTCAGTTAAGCATCCCACTCCTATCTATCTAGCAAAACAGGATTCATGTGTCACTCCCTTTGACTTTGAGAATTAAAATCTGAACTTCTCTGACTGCCCAAGGCAGAGTTAAACACTGTCTCTCCTTGTATCCCTTTAGTGTTTTGGCAATAACATACAGAGTACATTGCCTTCTGATTATTCACAATTCTGTGTCTAGTATGTCTTTGTTTTCTAAGTTTTTATACTATTCTAAGCATACCACATGCATTGAATAAATATTATTTGAATAAAAGCATTAATAAATGAATAGATCAGAAAGCCAGCTTTGTTCGACAGTGCCAGGATATGAAAGAAGGCTTTGGTAAAACAGTAGATTCATATTGATTTTATTATCATAAAATGCTTTAATGATCCGCAGAGACTGCAAGTGCTATCTTTCTGCTCTTCTGCATTTATAAGGTTGGAGAATTATGACTGCTCCAAGCCAATGGCATGTAGACAGAAATGGCAGAAGGCATTTTTCTAAGGCTGGCCCTTAAAATTCTGCAGCCACCTCTTGCCAACACAGTGGCTTGGGAGGCTACACATTGCAAATGTCAAAGCCACAGATGTGATGTGAAAAAACTAGCTTTGTAGGTTGAAAGGCCCTATGAAAAGGGCAAATGGCCTCTAGGACCTGACAGTAAGCAAGAAAATGGGGACCTTATTCGTTTAATGGCAAAGAACTGAATTCTGCAAACAACCAGAAGAGAACCCCAAGCTCCAGAAAGAAAGAGAGCCAGTTGAACTTGACTGTAGTCTAATGAGTCTCTGAACTGAGGACCAAGCTGAGCTGTGCCCATACTGCTGACTCAAAGAAACTGAGATAATTAGGTCTAAGATAATAAATTTGCAGTGTTTTGTATGCATAACAGAAAAAAGTAATATTCCATTACCACCACAAAAGACAGGAAAACAAAATGAAAAAAACAAACAAAAAAAAAACCCATAAAGGATCTGTTTGATCCAGGGAGCGGGGAGCCTGGCTAGATAATTTATGATTATGAGTTACCTCAGGATAAGAGAGGTATATCTACAGAGCTCAGCCTTTTGTACCTGAACCTCAATAGTGACTGACATTCTTGTTTTTATATAAATGCATGAGATTTACCCATTTGGAATAATTTGATTCATTAATTTCATACTATTTTGCTTTAAGACTTCAGAGTTCTGATTTCATGTTTTCAATAGTAAGCAACTTCATATCTTTATTGGAGGAATACCATGGTTCTGCTTACTTTCTGTGACCCCACCTGCTTTCAGGTCATTAATTACCTGTGAATGATTTAAAGATATAAGTGTTTCTAGCCCCAGGCCTGCCTCCCATCAACTTTCCCTAAGGACTCACATGGCATCTCCACTGTGAACAAACTGCTCCGAGCCATAAAGTAATAAAAAGAAATGTATCAAATTCTTTTCCACTAAAAGAAGTAATATTTCTCCACATTCCCTCCATTATTTTCTACAGCTGTAACAATCTCCTAAAATAGGTCATTGAATGAACACCTTTGGAACACACAGTCACTCAATTCTTTGGAAAAATTATGTAGATTAGTCATTAATTTTTGTCTCTAAAACTACCATTGCAATGGTATCATATCATATGTTACCTAGCATCTAGATTTACTATCTCCCTCAACCTCTGTTCTTAATTGTAAGTACTTCATTTCAGGGGTCTTCAAACAAAGTTTTTACCTATGAATTCCCTAAAGTAAGTTAGAAAAAGTAATATAGCCAATTGTATATTATTAATTGGTATCTGAGCTCTTATTGAAATGTATATATTTTGAAAGAATATCATTTTAGTGTATTTAGTGTATATTGTATAGTTGCTTTATTTTTTTAAATTTTATTTTATTATGTTATATTAATCACCATACATCATTAGTTTTTGATGTAGTGTTCCATGACTCATTGTTTGCGTTATAACACCCAGTGTGTATAGTTGCTTTAAACATATTTTTTAAACCTTGGAAACCATCAACAAAACAAAAAGACAACCTACTGAATGGGAGAAGATATTTGCAAATGATCAACTGGTAAGGGGTTAATATCTAAAATTATGATACTAAGCAAACAAGAAATAAATGCAATGTGGTATTCTGCATTGGATCCTGGAACAGAAAAAGGACATGTGTGGGTAAATTGATAAACTCTGAATAAGATCAGTGTATGGAACTCATACAATTTAATATTAAATAAACAAACGATTCACTTAAGACAATGGATAGAAGACCTGAATACATATTTCCCCAAAGAAGACATACAAATAGCCAACAGATACATAAAAAGATGATCAACATCACTAATCATCAGGGAAATTCAAATCAAAACCACAATGAAATATCACCTCACACTTGTCACAATGGCTAGTATCAACAAGATAAGAAAGTGTTGGCAAGGATGTAGAGAAAAAGGAACCTTTGTGAGCTGTTAGTGGGAATGCAAAAATGATGCAGCCACTATGAAAGTCAGTAAGGAGATCCCTCAGAAAATTAAAAATAGAACTCCCATACCATCCAATAATTCCACTCTGAGTATTTATCTGAAGAAAACAAAAACACTAATTCAAAAAGATACATGTACCCCTATGCTCACTCAGCATTATTTACAATAGTCAAAATATGGAAGCAACCTAAGTGTCCATCAATAGATAAATGGATAAAGAAGATGTGATACACACACACACGCACACACACGCAATGGAATATTACTCAGTCATAAAAAAGAATGAAATCTTGCCATTTGTAACAACATGGATGGACCAAAAGGTATTATGCTAAGTGAAATAAGTCAGAGGAAACCAAATACCATATGATTTCAGTTATTTGAGGAATCTCAAAAACAAAATAAACCAGCAAACAAAACAAAATGTAAACAGACTCATAGATGCAGGGAACAATCTGGTGGTTACCAGAGGGGAGGGGCTAGGGAATTACGCAAAATAAGGGCAGGAGATTTAAAGGCACAAACTTCCAGTTACAAAATAAGTAAGGCACAGAGATGCAATGTACAGCATAGGGAATATAGTTAATAATATTGTAATAACTTTGCATGGTGACAGATGGTAGTTAGATTTATTGTGGTCATCACTCATTATATATAAATGTTGAATCACTATGTTGTACACCTAAAACTAATATAATATTTTATTTCAACTACTCTTCAATTAAAAAATATTGGAGAAAGATTAGTTAGATAGATTAGAATGTTCTATGAGCTTGTCTCCTGAATGAAATAATGTGCCACTCTGATTATCTCTTATGATAAGAAATCATCTTGCTTTGATCTCAAGGGAGTCTTCATCAGGAACTATGTATTTTTAAATTATCTTGGATATGTGTTGCCTTAAAGTCACCTTAGGAGGAACTCCCAGGCCTCCTGCCTCTATGCTTTTTCTCAAGTTCTTCTCCATCCCTGACATACTTTGGCAAGTCTCCCTGTACTATTAAACATACAGTTGACTCTTGAACAACATAGATTTGAACTGCACAGGCCCACTTAAATGCCAATTACTTTTTATAAATACAGTGCACTGCTGTAAATGTATTTTTTCTTCCTTACACTTTCCTTAATAACATTTTCTTTTTTCTTGCTTACTTTAGCGTAAGAGTATAGCATATAATACATGTAATATACAAAATATGTGTGAATCAACTGTTTATGTTATTGGTAAGGTTTCCAGTCAACATTAGACTATTAGTAGTTAACTTTGGAGGGGGTGGTCAAAAGTTATACATGGCTTTGACAGTGAGAGGGGTCAGCACCTCAACCCCTACATTGTCCAAGGGTCAACTGTATATTCCTCTGCATATACTTTTATTTTATCCTTTCTAGAGAAGCAAAGCTACTTTCCCAATTCTTCAATTCTATTCTTTTTTTTTTTTTTAAAGCTCAACATAATAAAGGTCTTTCCCGCTCCTAATATAGCAGTCCTGGGTAGATGTTTAGGTCAATGGAGCAAAGTTCTCCTCCACCCAGGAATCTTCCATCTTAATAATTCACATCCATCCCATATCCTTCAAAACCAACTTTCTGAAATTAGCATGAAAAGCCTTCAATGTATGTCGTCTCTGTACCTTCACACTGGTGGCTAATGATATAAAAAAAAAATTGCACAGTTTTGCAGATCAGTGACCTATAAACTTGTTATCTCCAGTTATCAGACAAATTGTTCCATGTTTCTCTGGTCAATTATTTTCCATGCTCTATAGGAATATTTTAAATGCACTCCGCCTTCTCAAATTGTAGAAATTTTATACATGCACCAAATCTACTAGACCACCAAAACTTACTGATTTTTTCCACCTCATATTTCTATTTATTCCTATTTTTTCTATTTTTTCCATGACCACTATTACTGCCTTAGTCTAGTTTAGTAGTCTTCAAACTGGTGTATACATATTCTTTTTTTTTTTTAAAGATTTATGTATTTATTTGAGAGAGCGAGAATGAGAGAGAGAGTACAAGAGATGGGGGAGGGTCATAGGGAGAAGCAGACTCCCTGCCGAGCAGGGAGTCCGATGCGGGACTCGATCCCGGGACTCCAGGATCATGACCTGAGCCGAAGGCAGTCGCTCAACCAACTGAGCCACCCAGGCGCCCTGGTGTATACATATTCTTGAGAGTACAGAAATCCTCTCCATGGTGTTCTCAGAGAGAGATTTAAGGAAGAACTGAAGGTACATCTATGATAGAGGTACAGGTTCTACTTTCCAACCACCCCTCTCTTAGTTTCCTCTCTCTTTTTTTACAGAACAAAAACATAATTCTTACCCACCCAGAATTTTATGTGCATTAAATCATGTAAATGTAAATCTTCTGGGGGCACCAAACAAAAAGACAACTGGGATCAATGTTAAGAAGTACTAATGTTGAAAATAGAGCTGCCCTATGACCCAGCAATTGCACTACTGGGTATTTACCCCAAAGATACAAATGTAGGGATCTGAAGGGGTACGTACACCCTATGTTTATAGCAGCAATGTCCACAATTGCCAAACTATGGATAGAGCCAAGATGTCCATCGACAGATGAATGGATAAAGAAGATGTGGTGTATATATATATATACACAATGGAATATTATGCAACCATCAAAAGGAATGAAATCTTGCCATTTACAACAACGTGGATGGAACTGGAGGGTATTATGCTGAGCGAAATAAGTCAATCAGAGAAAGACATGTATCATATGATCTCACTGATATGAGGAATTCTTAATCTCAAGAAACAAACTGAGGGTTGCTGGAGTGGTGGGGGGTGGGAGGGATGGGGTGGCTGGGTGATAGACACTGGGGAGGGTATGTGCTATGGTGAGCGCTGTGAATTGTGGAAGACTGATGAATCACAGACCTGTACCTCTGAAACCAATAATACATTATGTGTTAAAAAAAAAAAAAAAAGATAGTAGGAAGGGAAAAATGAAGGGGGGGGAAATTGGAGGGGGAGACGAACCATGAGAGACTATGGACTCTGAGAAACAAACTGAGGGTTCTAGAGGGGAGGAGCGTGGGGGGATGGGCTAGTCTGGTGATGGGTATTAGAGAGGGCAGGTATATTGAATGGAGCACTGGGTGTTATACACAAACAATGAATCATGGAACACTACATCAAAAACTAATGATGTAATGTATGGTGATTAACATAACATAATAATAAAAAAAAAAGAAAAAAGAAAACCTCAAGAAGGAACTACTAACTACATCACTTCCCCCAGAAATTTTTAGCATACATTATTAAAGGTTTTGAGAAGCCCTAGAATAAAAAAAAAAAAAAAAAAAGAAGTACTAATGTTACTAATGAGAAAATAAATGACTGTCAGATTATTTGGTAAATCCAATTCTTTGCTTTCCACAAAATTAATAGATTACTAAAGATAAATTTTGGTAATAGATCACCATGTAATTCTCTATGTATAACCAGAAAGAGTTCAGTAATTGAATGACACTGTTGTAACTCAAGTCTTCATCTTCTAGTTCACATCTATAAAAGTGGAAAGTCAAAATAGAATTAATACTAAATTCTGTCTCATTTTGGCAATAAGTAACATTGTTCCAAACGTAGAGGAATTAAAAGAAGGCCATCTGTCACAGTCAGTACTGCATTTCTAATAAAGTTGTATTTTTTTGTCACTAACAATTTTTTCAGAATTTGAAATACAGTTACATAGTTTTGGTCAATTGTGCATTAGTAAAAACCATGTTGATTAATTCTAGAAGAAAAAAAATTAACCTTTAAACCTTACAGCTAAAAGAAATTTAAAAAATCAAATTATATTTTATAACTAAAAATATGATAGAGTAATAAGTTAAATACTTTCAAGCATAAGTTATATAATAATAGGTTAAACATCCATGGGAATACAAATATGAATTCAAAAGAAATGAGAACTACATAAAAATTTTTAAAGTTTTACAAGAGCTATTTCAAATATTTTTAAGTGGATAATAATGACCATGGAATCTCAATACTATTCAGACTCTTAACAGTGATAGAACAGATTATTTAAAATGTCAAAATGTGCAATGTGCTGAAAACTACATCTTTTGCAGCTATTTAAAATTATGATGAATTTGTATGTCGATTCATAAGTATATGTGAGGATATGTAATTTAAAAAAAATCTTTTGGGGATTTTTAAGAAAAAAGGTTTGAAAACCACTAGTTTAGGCCATTATCATCTCTCATGGAGGTTACTGTAATACCTTCTATATTCTTCCTGCTTGGCATCCATGCTCTACTCAAAAAGTTTTCAGAACTGCTGCCAGAGTTATCTTTCTTAATCTTTCTTAATGCAAAAATTCAATCAAGTCACTTCTCTACTTAATATAATACAATGGCTTCTCATCCTCACTCCCTCCCTTCACTTCTCCTTCCACCATCTGCCCTCCTCCTAATTAGTTCCTAATCATCAGTCAGGTCTCAATTCTGAAATCCATTATTTCTTTTTTTTTTTTTTTAAAGATTTTATTTACTTATTTGAGACAGAGAGAATGAGAGACAGAGAGCATAAGAGGGAGGAGGGTCAGAGGGAGAAGCAGACTCCCTGCTGAGCAGGGAGCCCGATGCGGGACTCGATCCAGGAACTCCAGGATCATGACCTGAGCCGAAGGCAGTCGCTTAACCAACTGAGCCACCGAGGCGCCCTGAAATCCATTATTTCAAAAATATTCCTTGGCCCTCCAATTCAAGTTAGAAACCCCCTTGATTTATGTTGTCATAGCACATAACTTCAGATTTAGAAGAAACATAAATTATAAAGGAAGCTGAAAGCTTTCACGTAACTCATCCTGCTTTTGCTCCTTGAATCCTCATATTTTAAATAGATACTTGCATGACAGTCTTTTTTTTGTTTTCTTATTTCTCCGGCTAATTTCTGATCCAGGTTTATAGACATATAAATTTAAGTAATTCACATCTTCATAGAACAAGATGAAATTTGTAAATCTAGAAATATGAGATGAACTGAGGCTACTTTCTGATTATTCCCTTGTGCTCTGGCTTAGATAAATCTTTATCCTTCAGGATTCAAAATAAATCACATTTCCAAGAGTCTTTCCACTGTCATACAAATTAGCTCTTACTCACTTTTACCCAACAAGGAAATTCTATACTTCCATAAACTCCTTCCTAGCATTTATAACAAGGTGACAATCTAAAATGGATCATATATCTATTGTTTACCATTGACCTTCCAATGCCAAATATAGCATCTCACATATAGCAAGCATTCAATGAATAGATGCTGAATGAGTGAATTAAACTATACCAAGACAATGAACAAATGAGTGACTGTTTCACTAATTGTTAAAGATAGTTTTGATGTCATTGGTCTAATATAAAGTGGGCCTTGGATTGAGGCCTCACTTGAGTTTCCCACAACCTTTACTAATGACTAGGTCCATTCAACAAGGATCCAGCCTCAGTTTCTTATTCTATACTTAATTAGCCATGCAAAATGGAGCCATTCTTTTGAGTTTAAATGAACATAATCTTTTGGAATACAATCTACCTCTGCATTTCCCTTAACTCTTAGTGTCAATGGTTTGGACAGTTTAATATTTTTCAACTTCAACTTTCACTTTGTTCAAGTCCTGTCATCCCTGGTAACAAAACCTGCACACGTTAAGGCAAATGTAGGTAAGTTCTGCAAGAAGTTCTAAAACTCAATTTTTCACAAATAATTTTCCTCATTAAGCTGAAAAAGTACTGGGGAGAAGTCATGAAATATAGGTAAGTTTGAAGACAGCAATGTTTACACTAAAACAATGCAGAAAAGATGCTCCAATGAACTAAGTTGTTATTGAAACACTTCAGTAACTATTTAGTGAGAACTTTGAAAAACTCATAGATATTAGATCAAATTCTCTTAGAAAACTATACAATGAAAATTATCTTCTCAGGAGGAAACTAACCTCAAAAAATACATTTATGAGTTTAGGAAAATTAATAAAGGAAGATTTGCCAGTGGTTTGAGGCAATTATAAGAACAGAAATAATGAAAGGATTTCAATCCTTATATAAAGTTTATACATCAAAGTAGAGAATTTTTTTTCAGGGAGAAGAGAATTCAAAGACAAATATAAATGTAGTAAGTTTTCTAAACATAGGGGGATGCCCGGGTGGCTCAGTCATTAAGTGTCTGCCTTCAGCTCAGGTCATGATCCCAGGGTCCTGGGATCCAGCCCCGCCTCTGGCTCCCTACTCAGGGGGAAGCCTGCTTCTCCCTCTTCCACTCCCCCTGCTTGTGTTCCCTCTCTTGCTGTGTCTCTCTCTGTCAAATAAATAAATAAAATCTTAAAAAAAAAAAAAAAAAACTTTTCTAAACATAGGGATGGAACACAAAAAACCGTGCCTTATCAGTTCTAGTACATTTGTTTTATCAATTTAATTTCAGATTTTTTAAAAACTCATTGTGGTATTAATTTTTGTGGCATCTTAATTTCAATAACATTAAATTGAGGGAAATGTGCTATTTAGAATTGAAAAATATGCTGCTAAATAAGGAAGGCACATGTAATTCATAAAATATTAATAATTTTGGATAAATAATATGAAATCTAAAGAATCTGGTAAAAAGCCACAATCATACCATGTACAGAAAGAGCAATGTCCCAGAGAGAGCTGGTCTAGATTAAAAATAAGTATTGCTGCTGAGCCTGGTGACATTTATGAAGCCAAATTTTCTGAATCTTTCCTCATTTATAAAATGGTAATAGAAATAACTTTCATACCAATCTTAAGAATAAGAAAATATTATGGGAGGATAAGATGTTTAACAATTTGCAAATTAATGTTTGATTTACAAAAATGAGCATATAGTTCTATAACAAGACTAACCCAAGAGAGCCCAAAATGTGAATGGTTGAAAGCTATCCCAGGGAGCTCCCGAAATGTCGATGGAACTTTCTTTTTGATGGTATATTTCACATGAAATATCTACTATTTTGTGAACTAGGATATAAAGCACAGGTGCATGCACACATGTGTGGATAAGTACATACATATATATACATATTTAGCATATATACATACATATACATATTAAGCCAGGGCTTTCATTTTCAATGTACTGGAAAAAAACAAGGAGCATAAGAAAGAAAAAGTGAAAAAAAATATGTAAACTAAAGACAGAGAGTCATCCCTACTTCTAAGGTCTGTTTTTACTAAAGTATTTTTTGATACTCTGAGCTCTTGGGAGTTTTGTCAATACCTGTGACGAAGAACATGAAGGACAAAGAGTCCCCATTTCCATCATTATTAGAAGTCTACTCAAAGGCTATGGAAAACACTTTGTAGCAAATCAAAGATTCACTGCATGGCAATACAATCTCAAACCGAATCCCAGCAGGAATATTTTTATTTTATGTGCTAAACTCTAAAAGTGATCTAAATGATCTAGATGTCCTTTTTAAAGAACTGAATGGACAAGATCATTAACACTGATCATTTTATCATGCTTATGCCAAAAAAGGGGGGTGGGTATTTTAAACCTCAAAATGAAAAAGAATAAAATGGAATCTGGATAATTCATAATTGGTTTTGGTTTAGTACAATAATAATTGCAAAGATGAGTAAATAGCCTCATTTACAACTCCCGTTAATAATAAAAAAATAGTGTCAAATCAATTGGTATATATATGAACCAACTATAATCTCAGAGACAGCTGAAGAGTACAAAAGCTATCTATGCTTATTCATCTAGACATGCAAGTTACTCAAGACTAGCTCATATTTTGATATCATCACTTTGGGTAATTTTGATTATGTCAGCTGAAATAGGAACAATAATAGATTCAGACTGTGTCTGCATCTTCTGAAAGCTTTTTTTTTTTAAGATTTTTTTAAATTTATTTATTAGAGAGTGAGAGAGAGAGCGCAAGAGGGGGTAGGGTTAGAGGGAGAAGCAGACTCCCCGCCGAGCAGGGAGCCCGATGTGGGACTCTATCCCAGGACTCCAGGATCATGACCTGAGCCGAAGGCAGTCGCTTAACCAACTGAGCCACCCAAGCTTTTTCTAAAATACAAAGCAAGATCAAGAAATAGGTTGGAGGCTTTAACAATTCCATTTTGTTTTATTACACATAAAGGAGCAAAGTTCAGTAACTCTTCACTCCTCTTATCACACTTGTTCTGGGCAGCCCCCGCAGGACATTGGAATGCATCTAACATAACAGTTGCAAAGTATTGAATAAATTCAGACTCTTGTCTGAAAAATCAACAGAAAGAAAAATAAGAATTCTGACCCAATTCTTAGAAGATCCAAGCTAAATGACTGCAAACTGTTAAAAAATATGAAATGAACAAAATTAGATTTTTATGAGTTAATTTCATAATGAACAATATAGATATATTTGCAAGGCATAATCCATAGTAAGAGAGTTCAGAAAAAACAAGCAAATTGTCAGGTGCCTATGTATAAAGCACAATTTAATTTAAATAGAAATCTATAAGCAGTACTTATAATGCTAAAGATGTAAGTATTAACAAATATACTACTTAAATATCATTTTTTGAAGAGTTGATTAGTTGATTGATTCTTCACTGGATTCATATACGTCTCCCACTAAGGTAGTATTCTATGTCTCACAGGGAAAAAAATAAAGAGGCTTTTCCTGATTTGAGTTTGTTTTAGTTACATTTGACATGGCTAAGAAATTGTTTGAAAATATTTTAATAATACAAATCACTATTAGATATTAACAGTTATTACAAAAGTATCATATAAGATATTGTTAGCATTCTATATTTCATGGGTACTCAGTCTCCTTAGTAGAAATTCTACAGATGATAGAGAATAAACCAGAAACTCCAGCATAACCATGAAACTCTATATTTCATGGATACTCAGTCTCCTTAGTAGAAATTCTACAGATGATAGAGAATAAACAAGGAACTCCAGCAATTATATAGCACTGGTTAACTCTGTTTCTCCACGTGTTTCTCCACTGTTTCCCAACCAAGTTTCATTATTGGTACTTATGGAACAAGAGGATAGATGGATAAATTGGATTGAAGCTCAACTGTTTGAGTCAGTTTTGCAGGAAATGGTTCAAAGACTGTTTGTTTGGGGATTAATCACTAATATAGTTTTTGCATTTGTTTATGTTTTACTTTCCCTGAATGAATGACTTTCTTTCTTCATTTGTTCATACATTCTATTTCTATTTATACATGATATAAAATTTACCTTTTTATTTTTAAAGATTTTATTTATTTGACAGAGAGAGAAAGACAGCAAGAGAGGGAACACAAGCAGGGGGAGTGGGAGAGGGAAAAGCAGGCCTCCCGCCCAGCAGGGAGCCCGATGCCGGACTCAATCCCAGCAAGCTGGGATCATGACCTGAGCTGAAGGCAGACGCTTAACGACTGAGCCACCCAGGTGCCCCTAAAATTTACCTTTTTAATCAAGGATGACGGTTTCATTGTTGCTATTAATATTTTTACTTTTTTCAGTCTTTATACTTGTTTTTAGGGGTGTAAAAGTACTAACAGTTCCATGAATGCTTTATTTGTACTGCACAAGCAGTTAGAGAATTGGTGAGATCAGATATTACTAATTCCCATTTTAAAGATTAGTAACCTGAAGCTTAAAGGGATTAAGCCATTTGTCTAAAACCTCAAGGGATAAATCTCAAGGTTTTCTGGTTCTTAGTTCAGTAGTTTGATGACACTACCCCACTAATATTTATTGATCTTTCTAATTGTGCAAGGATGTTTTCTTTTTATACTTCATTATGTATTGCTTAATATGGATCTATCACAAATTCTATCACATTATAGTTCTATATTATATTGGATTATTTTATCTGAGAAGGCAATTCATGGAGCAAGAAGTGATTTTTCTCCTTTATAATCCTAGTGCCTTTTTTCAGGAAAAAAAGTTGATGGTTTACATTCTATCTGTACTACATGACTATAATATATCATTCAATAAAGTATAACTTCAGTAGGAGTTTCATCTTTGAGATCTAAAGACTAGGTACCAGCTGCAAGACTTATGGCACATATTCTTGAAAGGCCTTGAAAAAAATAATTTAATTGGGGAAACATTTGAAATATCACTTCTTCTTTTTATTATATCTGTATCTCTTTTAAAGAGAACTGGATGTGGTCAGATTAGTGTTTATCATAAATACAAAATAGCATTTGGATCTCTTGACTCATCAAAACAGGTGAGAGTCTAGATGCTAACTCATAAATTATTCACATATTTGTTTGTTCATTATATACATAATACTTCCAAAAGGAATTTGTGATAGCTTACATAGTCAATAAAGCTTCATAGTGATAACGAATGAGACTCCAGCATGAAGGGAATCAAGTAACCTAGCCTAGGGCACATTACTTATGAATTGAATAGAAAATTTAGCTATAAGCTGCCTAGCTGCCAATGCAAAGTAAAATAAAGGGCAATCAATTATATAGCTCATATTGAATAAAAGAAATAAGAATAATTTTTAATTAAATTAAAACATTTTCCCAGTATGAAACACTAAGAGAAATTCTGAACTTACAGAAATGTCACTGGGAAAAAACAATTTAAAAGAAACATTTAAATGAATATTAGATGCATTCTTCATAAATTCTTATATTAATTCTGAAATCAAATTGCAGCCCTTAAAATCCATTCTATGTAAGCATAAAGCTTATTGTTCCTCTGACAATAAAAGGTATGAGTTTAGAAGCTCTAGAGGAACAAGTCACTCCTTCCTGCTGAACTAACACTATTGCTCCTTATTTAAGCATGCACCTGTGCATAACTAGTAGGATATAGTTCCAATTGCTATCCACATTATCAATTCATTGTTTTTCAGCTTTTCTCTAAAGATCTCTGAAAATAATGAAGTTCAAATAATTTTCAGCTCACATTTTTAGTTGTCATAAATAGGCCACACAATGTTTGAAAGTGACACAAATTGAAAAAGGAGTAAACATTAGGTAATTCAGTTTTTTTCTCTGAAACATGCATGTAAAAAAAATAGCTCTGGCTAATTTGAGTCATTTTGTTACAGATACTGGAAAAGAAAAACTGCTCTCTGGGTGATGATGCTTAGGAAGAAATGAAAGGAATACTTAGGTCTGCAGGAGACTTCATGGAAGCATTTGAGTTCTTAACACTCTGACCCCCATCGCTGCCATCTTTTTTTTTCAATTACAGATAGATTTGCTCTAGGGTGTCTGGGTGGCTCAGTCGGTTAAACATCTGACTCTTGATTTCCAGGTCAAGGTCTTGGGATTGTGAAATTGAGCCCCAACTCCAGCTCTGCCCTGGGCTTGGAGCCTGCTTAGGATTCTCTCTCTCCCTCTCCCTCCCCCTCCTGTACTCCCCAGTCTCACGTTCTCTCTTTCTTAAAAAAAAAGGAAAAATTTTGCTCTATTCTTTTCATATCAATTGTCCATATGAGTTTACTGTTTTTCTCTAACTTCTACTGAAATGTCATTGCTAAAGTAACTTCTTCTAACACCTATAAACTGAAACTTTTCCATTGATTTGTTTGCTGAGTTCATTTTATTTTTTTAATTTTATTTATTTATTTGAGATATATAGAGAGAGAGCAAGCAAGAGAGCAGGAGCAGAGGAGCAGAGAAAGAGGGAGAAGGAGAAGCAGGCTCCCTGCTGAGCAGGGAGCCCACCAAGAGGCTCCATCCCAGGACCCAGGATCATGACCTGAGCAGAAGGCAGACACTTAACCAACTGAGCCATCCAGGCGCTCCTTGCTGAATTCATTTTAGATCAGACTCTGAAGTCATCACATGATTCTATTTCCCCAATTTTCTCAATTTGCATATAATCATTTTTATTGCCTACATGGAATATTTAATTTTCATTCTACTCATATGCATTTTTGTTATTTTTCTTTATAGCTCAGACTTAACCACTCCATTCTTAACTAAATAATAAACAAATAGAAGGCTGTATTTCTTTGTAATTGGTCTCATATGCAATTATGTAATGGTTTATAAAGACTAAATACTAAATTATCTTTAAATAGGAATCACATATATGACACATATATGACAAAAATATAATTTCCAGACAAAATTAAAATGTTGGGTTTTATTAACACAATAAAACATGTATATTGTTACTCCAGTGCCAGCATTTAAATAAATATGAAAAACACTTACACTGCCTAGCACAAAGTATAAAATGAATAAATGTTGGTGTACCCGTTTCTCCCTTTAAATAGTGCTTTATTATGTCAACAAAACAGAGTAATTTTACTGTGATATAGGTGATAACATCTTCGGATAATTAACAAATTAAATTTCTGTTCTTCATTATCCTTATTTTACCATTTCCTAGATCGTATAATCTTCATAGTTCTTCTGTAATATCTATCGCATATCTACACTTTGCTGGACTATTTTAATCCTAATCAGTCTTCCATATGAGAAACGGAGATTTATACAACCTCCTCCATTTTATCTTTAACACATTTACTCTTGTTTCTTCCTAAATTACAAGCTACTGAAATTTTTGTTTTTAATAATATAACCAAAGCATTTATTTTTGGCACATTGATTGCCACATGACTAACTCTTTTAAAGAAGAACTAAGTTTATATTGACACTAAGCATGTCTAAATTAGTACCCATTTCCTATTCCATGCTCATGAATTTCTTATAACATTATACTTTTGTAGTTAAAAATCTAAGAATTCTACATGTTTTGAATCACAGAGGAATGATTTTCTTTCATTGAAGTTTCCTTTCTTTTCTTAAGAATTTCTCAAAACAGATAATTTAGAGAAGCAAAAGAGTTCATTAAAGAACATTTTCCCTTAAACTAAGAAATTAATTTTATGAAGAACATTAAATATGAACCAAGAATCCTACAATTAAGGAAAAAATTACTGTAATTTTTATATTATAATTCAATTTCTAACTAGGATGCTTTGAAACTTTTTTTCTATATGTAGGTATGCCTAAATAGTAGATCCTTAGATAATAAGCCTCAATCATCAGAAACTCTATTTCCACATGTAAAAGTTAAAGATTAGTCACAGTTTTTTTTTAAAGATTTTATTTATTTGACAGAAAGTGAGAGACTGCGAGAGAGGGAATACAAGCAGGGGGAGTGGGAGAGGGAGAAGCAGGCCTCCCACCAAGCAGTGAGCTGATGCAGTGCAATCCCAGGACCCTGACATCATGACCTGAGCCAAAGGCAGACACTTAACAACTGAGGCACCCAGGCGCCCCGAAGATTAGTCACAGTTTTTATATGACCACTTCCAACTCTAAGATTTCATTTTATTCTTGATGAGGGACTAGATGGACAAATTCTAAATAATCTTTCTCTTGGATTACCAAAAATATTTTTCTCATTACTGTAAAAACATCAATTTAAGTTCAATTTAAATGAAAGGAGGGATTCACTTAAAGGCATTAATATTTCCATAAGTGAGGACCACATCCTATTGCAATAAAGAACACAGAAAATAATCATATTTGTATATTATATTGTATTTCATAACTTCAAAACAGTCATTATGACAAAGCATTTTTTCCCTACAAAATGGTTTATTTAAAAATCAACAATATTTGGCATTCATGCTCCCCTGTAAAGGTCTCATCCAAATATATCTATGTGCACAGTTGGCCGTGTTTTTTCTCTCCTCTAATTGAGTATTTTGGCACAAATAATCTCATCTTTCAATAACTTTATTATTATTTATGCTTATTTCTACTCCCCTCATAAATTTTCTATTTATTTAACATCTTTAGTAAGTTCCAAAGAAACAATGTACTATTTCAAGTCAACCTTAACAACATGAAACAACCCTAGACTCAATAAGACACATTCTTTATGGCCTAGATCTCTGTTTATCTTGCAGGTCATTTATTTCTAAACACATTGTTTTATATAATTTGTCATTTAGCTATGAATAGGTCACAATATGGAATATATTCACCCTTTCTTAATACTTCCTTAACAATGCTACTGCCTCATTGTGATTTATTTTACTATAACTATTATGAATTGATTACATAAGCCAATAAGACCTTATTATCAGTAAATTAATGACAAATATTTGCCAACTGTTTACAATATGTCAGGCAATGTGCTAAATGCTGAAGATATGGACAAAAACAGAATGATAATTGTGCCTATGGAGTCTGAAAACATTTTGAATATTATTTAAAATAGTTGAATTATTTTCATCCCTGTTATTGACATAACTTCTACCTAACACATGATTTCTCTTTTATTAAAATATCCACAATATTTTTGTTGGACAGAATATCTACTCACATTTTAAATCACCAAATACTTTACATTAATTTTCTAATCAATAACATATTAAAAAAAAAAAACACTGTATATTCATTCCAGCCGCCTGAACTTCCCATTTACAAAATAATCCTTGTGAAAACTATCACAAAATATACTCATGGGTCATGGTGGTAGGAAAGAGGATGCTACAAGACAGAAAGATTTCTAAATCTTGGTAGCCAAGCATGTTCCCTAAGGAATAGCAAAGTTGTTCTTCATTGAGGTTGAAGGCCACACTCATAAAGAAGCTACCATTGTTGACTTGATATTCAGATCTCCAGGTACAGGTGTACTTTAGGTCAAGATAGATTTTTGTCATAAAAAAAATAATCCTACTACTACAGGATTCATTTTACATCCAGTATGTACATTTACATAATAATTGTGCTCCCCAAAGTCTACTAATTGAATGGGGTAACTTAAAAATAATGTCTTCAAATTAATAAAATATAACATTAATTCATGTGACCACTCACTCATCACATACTTATTGAACATCTACTATGTTCATGGCATTGTTCTAGACGCCAGGAATGCAATGGTAAGTAAAATGGAACTGATACTCTTTCTATTATTCAATTATATGTAGGAAACTCACCTGGCTAATATCACATTTTCCCCTGAAGTACTTAAGAAGGATAAAAGCTTCTAAAAGCATCTCTCAGGGAAAAGCACTATAAAATTATTCTTATCAGTAATTTACGTTTTAAAGGACACAATAAGGGCGCCTGGAGGCTCAGTCGTTAAGCGTCTGCCTTAGGCTTGGGTCATGATCCCAGTGTCCTGGGATCCTGTGCCGCATCAGGCTCCCTGCTCAGCAAGGAGCCTGCTTCTCTCTCTCCCACTCCCCCTGCTTGTATTCCCTCCCCTGCTATGTCTCTCTGTCAAATAAATAAAATCTTTAAAAAAAAAAAAAAGGAAACAATAATAAACTGGTTAACATAAATGTATTGAGAACTCATTACTCATCAATCTACTCAATGATATTTAAGCTGGTCCATATATTAGATATCTCGTTAAATGTATTTTCTCGTGTCATTTTGTTCTTTTTCCATCAGTCAAATTTTCCATACTTGAGCTAAGTGACCTTTTATTTTTAGAGGATATTTATGGATGGTTTATTTTTCAAATTATATTTGACTTTCTTCTAATTACAAATATCTTAATAAAAATTAACTTGTAACTTTGCACCAGTTCCATTATATCCATTTTAGTTAAATAAATGATAGATGAACAAACCTATGAACATAGGAGTCCAAAATCTCATTGAATATATACATGCTTTGATATTTGAAGGTTCCTGCAAAAATACCCAAAAAAACAAAAAACAAACAACAACAACAACAACAAAAAGCAAATTATGGGGATATAGCGGAGAGATTTTAATATCCTAATCCTAGAGTTTTAATAACAGTGTAAACTCAATCTCAGTTTTCTAATCTTTAAAGTGAGACTCTCATAGTCTTCTAAAAAGGATTAAATGAGAATATGCATTAAAGCAATTATCTTAGCATCAAACACATAGCTTGCTTCCTCTATCCTTTCAAACTGTGTTCATTAACTACCTTTTTTTAGTGTAAGCCTCTAAATTTTCCAGTGAACACCATTTATTTTATAACTACACTGAATAAACCATTATACAACTATTGAAAAACCATTCTAACTATCCTTTGATTGCTGCATCCAGGAAATTATTCTTGATGCCTTCCCTTACTTTTGGCTAAAGACCAATTTATATGCACTTATTGTTCTTGGTTTACATCTTTACAAGAGCTGTCTTCGTCCAATAAACTTTCTGTTTGCTCTGGTCTCTTTTTCAATAGACTGTTTTGGCAATAGGCAATAAACTTCCCCTTGCATAGCCATTGCACATAGAAGGGGCTTAATAAACATATGCTGAATTAATAAATTAGTTATGTTCCATGACCTCAAGAGATTAACAACTATGTAGGATAATATACATATCTATTACCCATGGATAAAACATCATTCCATCTATTAAATTGTGCCATAGTATCTGGTATATATAAATCTGTTTATTCCACTAGAATATAAACTCCTTGATGGAAAGATTCATGTTTTATTCATCCTTGTATCCCCAAAGTCTGGCATAGTGGCTGGCATATGTGTAGAATTTGCCAAATGTGGTTTCCCAACTCAAGAGAATTACTTAGAACTTGGGAAGATATTGCTGCTAGCCTTGTGCTCAAAAGTTTAATTCAAAGGATTAAAATGGCAACTACATGCATCACTTAAAAAAAACAGTCAAACAGCCCAGATAACCCGTGATAAATCATCCTTGCTTCTGTTGTGTGGGATTAATTGGAATGCAGATTTTATTTTTTTAAAGTAAGCTCTACAACCACATGGGGCTTGAACTCCATGACCCTGAGATCAAGAGTCGATGCTCTACTGACTGAGCCAGCCAGGTACCCCAGAATGCAGATACTTTAGAAATGATCATACTGGCAATAAACATCAAAGTTTCAGGCATATTGGCATAAGGGCTTTGGCTAGTAAAATAGATAGCAATGGATTGACCTGAGAAATATGGTTGATGTATCAGAAAAATATGTTTATAGTTTAGATGGAGAACAAAAGAGTAGTATTAATTCTAAGTTTATATATGTGACAAATAGAAGTATCTCTTCTGCTAAGGACCCATATATCTATCTGAAGGTCAATCAGAATAACCATAAAGCCGGGGCACCTGGGTGGCTCAGTCGGTTGAGTATTGGACTCTTGGTTTCAGCTCAGGTCATGATCTCATGGGTCACGGGATCATGCTCCAAACTTAGTAGGGAGTCTGCTTGAAGATTCTCTCCCTCTGACCCTCTCCCCTACCTTCCCCACCATGCATGTGCATTCTTTTTCTCTCTAAAATAAATAAATCTTTTTAAGAAAACGCCATAAAGCCAACACCCTCATACAAACATTACTATGCCTGGCACTTTTTTTATGGTAACACAATTGTTATGTTTTCATGTAAAAAGTACTTAACTATGTTAAATAATTCCACTTAATGTTTGTAAGCATAAATAATTATCTAAGATTATAGTGATTTAAAGGTAGATAAGTCTGAAGACAGAAAAGAGAGTAGGTGACTTGTAATCATCTGTATGTTTACTGAGGTACTGCTACCACCACTTTTAACAGACAATACAATATATGGAATTTTTCTAAAGATACAATTATATTCAAATTTTCTATAGACTGACAAATTCTTTTTGGTAGGTGTTAAAGTTCTTATTCTCTACTAATATTACCCCTCAGTATTATCTTGCAGCCAAATCCTCAAATATTAGCTAAGCCAGGGCCAGAATTCAAATACAGAAAATACAAAATTAGGAAATAAAAAATAAATTCCATGCTCACGATAATTTTATAGAATAATATTCCTCAGTGGTAAGAACTTTTTAATTTTCCACTAAAATTTTTCCTCCATAGAACATGACTGTTGATCATAATTTCAAACATTTAAAAAATATTAATAAAAGTCATTTCCCAGGTTCACATAAAAGCAATTGTAGTTGTTTTCCACCATTCTTGCCTATTTGTTCTGGAACTTGGGTGCCCTCACACTGACCTATTTTGTTTATTACTGGTCCATCCAATTCACCTCTTGGCTGCCTCCTCACCCAGTTCTTCAATAGATCCTCCTGTTTGTCACCCAGCTTTTCTTCTTGCCAACTAATATATCATCTTCCATCTGTTTAAATTCCTATGTTCTTTCTGGCACAGCTCTGCCTCCAGATTCCCTCTCAGCCACCTACCTTGCTGCCCTTCCATCTGCTAGCATGACTAGTATCTTTTCTAACCTATTCTCAATCTAAATCATCTTCAACTTTCTACTTGAATTTCTTTATCAGAAGTTCATATCTTAAAGGACTACTGTGATTGCATTCACAACATAGCATATACTCTTGGAGTAGGAAGGGAAGTTAAAAACCATTAAGTTCAAACATGCATTTAAGTTTGTTTTTTTTTTTTAAGATTTTTTAAATTTATTTTGAGAGAGAGAGAATGAGAGACAGAGAGCACGAGAGGGAAGAGGGTCAGAGGGAGAAGCAGACTCCCTGCCGAGCAGAGAGCCCGATGCGGGACTCGATCCCGGGACTCCAGGATCATGACCTGAGCCGAAGGCAGTCGCTTAACCAACTGAGCCACCCAGGCGCCCCTGCATTTAAGTTTTTAATTCTTCTACCCTTCAAAGTCATTTACTGTTCTCAATTTCTTTCAGTGATAGTGTTTTGAAGCAATACAGTGTACCACTAAAAGATATCAATACTGTCTTTTGGTATATATTCTTCAGAGCACTACCTCTGTGTGGCTCAATTCTTGTTAGTCTTGTGGTTAATTGTGCTTGGTTCATTGTTCCAATGTTTGGCATTTACTGATTAGCAACAAGCTCTTCTTGGACACCACATTTTCAAGACAATTCAATTCAATTTTGTAGGCTTAATGTAGCAGAAATATTTCTTAATTAGGATGTGTGTTGCTTACTGGACACCAAAGACATTATATAAACAACACTAGCATTTGCTTATTACAGTTTCAGAATTTGATATTTTAGGAGCATAAGGTGGCATTTTCCCTTGACATCGATTTAGTTGCTGGATAAGGTAGATGCTTGTTTTTATGAAGCAGATACGCCACAAGTTAAAACAGACTCAGGAAAATATTTAAACTTTAGACCTATGTAGCTTGTCATTAGACTGAAAACTTCTAATTGTCCATTCATATTTCTGGAGGATATACCCTCCCTCTATCAACCACAACTTAGAAAGGAGTTAAGCTTATGTTTATAAGAGGTTCACTTAGGATTTATCCTTAAATCTGAATATAGCAGTTTAATAAAACAGTAATGATTTTTTAAAAAAGACTTGGCTGACTTATTTTAAATACTGGGAATATTATTAACATTTCCATTGATGTTAATTGGTGTTAAAGATATTAAGACATTCTCATGTTTGTTTTTTATATAGGTTTTATTATTATATAGGTTTTATTATTATTTTGGTATGGTAAAACCAATAGATCTGATGATGTTTGCCATTTAAAACATAGCTGTTATACTCACAGATCCCAAGAGCATACCATGCCCGGGGGCACACAGGGAATCTTGGGGTCAGGGGCCAATCAGGAGACAGAAGGAGGGAGAAAACTATGAGCAAAAGCCTTCATTGTGGTTTTCTCAGAAAGGAGGCAGAATAAGTGGATTTAGGATTGGCTAGTTTGAATTACTTGAGGAAGCTCTGGGGGCACTAGAACTGTCCCTAGTTGTCCCGCACTTGTCCCTGGGGAGATTAGAACAAGAAGAAATTGGCCAGATGTGAGAACCCTGATAAAGAAGGAAGTTTAAGGTGTGGGTTCCTGGTTGCTTGCTTTGCATTTGAAAAGTGAACTCAAGGGTAATTGGTTCACTAATGCTAGTAATTAGCTAACCTTGGGAAGGGCAGTCCCTCCAGGGTCAGCAAAGCATGAGAATACAGACTAAAAGGCAAGAATATTATAATATTTAATTTTGAGTTAACAATCACTAAAAAATGTTCAGCATTCATCTGATTCAAGGGTCAGAAACTTTTTGAGCTTTAAATGCCTCCAAAGGGATTAAATAACATATGTGAGTGCCTGATGACTATAAAACCAAGTCTAAATTCTTAATTACCTGCTCCCACCCTGTTTATTCTCTACTATACTTATGCAATTCCTTTATTTCAGTCCTGGCACTAGAATATAAAGTTTTGCTTCTATGCCTTTATGTATATATATTCTTCTCCTGGACTTCATTTAAAAATTTTGAGTATGGTTCTTTACTTGTCCTATGACACTTAAACTTTTTACCAAATATTTTGGATGCTGCTATATTATAATTTTTTCCTACATTTCAATTATTTGTTCCATTGAAAGCACTGCCCCTCATCTTTTTTCATATCTATGAAGCCAGAATACCTAGCAAAAGCACACAGGAAGATCCTTAAATAAATGCTTCTTCATTATACCTAGTTGTCTTATGAGAGGAAAGTGATTAAAATGAAAAACACAGTGAAATTTATATTTATAATCAGAGGAAAGAGATTGCTAAAACATGCATGAAGTATTAAAATGACACATCCTCAGAGTCAAATTTCAGGAGCATTTTTGAAAGGAAAATATTTCAAAAACTAATTTCTTAGGGAATATATTTTAAGGAGGAACTAATCTTATTATTTTTTCCAATGAGAGAAAAGAGAAGATGCAATTTCTTGGTATCACCCTCTATTATAAATTCATACTTGAAAAAATTTCTGTGAATCTTACAAAGCTTATAACTTATCCAAACTATTTACTAAAAAATACGGCGGTGGGGGGGGTGTTGGTGGAGCCTGGGGGGCTCAGTTGGTTAAGTATCCAACTCTTGGTTTTGGCTCAGTCATGATCTCAGGGTCCTGAGATGGAGCCCAGTGTGGGGTCCATGCTCAACAGAGAGTCGGCTTGAGATTCTCTCTCTCCCTCTCTCACTGCCCCTCCACCCACCCCCCCTCTCTCTAAATAAATAAATAAATAAATCTTAAAAAAAATACAGGGGGACTTGTCACAAAAATATAAACTCAGATTTAATCAATTTGTGTGTTTTAAGTTTGGAAAACCCTTTCAAATTCTTTTATTCTCCTACTATTCCAATAAATGATTCATAAGTTTTTTATAATCCTAGTTTATGGCTAATGCTGAATACAGCACATATAGAGATATACAGGACCTATAGAGAATTTTAGATATAGATGGGTTTCTACTTAGATTTTTTATATCCTATGTGCAAACATTAGTATAAATATTTATACTAAAAAGAAAATTGATGGCTTACCATTTTGAAATATTCTTCAACTGATTTCTCAGTCTATTAAGTCATCTTCAAAATTCATTTTTAAAGTAAATTACTAAGCCTTATATTAGTGAATCATAATATTTCAGAATTCTTATAAATTGATTTTAAGGGGCACTAATAATATGTATCAACTATTCATTAGGTACATTTTTCTTTCAAAATCCTGCATTTAATATTTCACTGCTATATGGGTTTCTCATTCCATTTTCTCTTACCTTTTATTATATCTTTTTTGGATCTTCAGTCTCCTTCCTAACTGCATCTAATATGATTATGCTTTGCCATAATAATCATTATCTAATCTTATTTTGGTGTTTCATCTCATATATTGTGGTTGATATTCAAATATCCTCATTTATCTCTTGTTAGTTTCTCCCAATTGACAATCTATAAAAATTAATTACAACTACTGTGGGAATTGGGAACTGAGAGCATCTCATTCCAGATTTCCCTCACATGATCCAGGAAATATTCTTTATCTAACCATCACGTATTTTCAATGATATTTAGTAATGGCTAGGGTTAAGTTTGAGACTAGAATGATGACAGAGAGGTTTAACAAGTGCAGTGTTACGTGGACCCCTTTGTTTATACAATCTCACCATGTTAATCCATTAATTTTACTGCTATGATCTTGTCATCCAGCATGGGGGGGCTTCTTCTCCTACTGTCATATCAGCAACTTCCAACAAGTAGTGCTGCCGTTATACTCATTACTCAGAATTTAGTATGCTGTTAGACAATAAATATCTCTAAGTTTCTGCCACCTCTATTCTTTCTCATTTTCCTTTCAAATCCATTTTACTAGCTGTTAATGGGCCACCTCAGCCAGGGGGCATTTGAGCAGAACTGAACACCATGACTCAGCATCAGAAGAATTCTAAAATGTATAGGCAGTTACTTCTTCCTATCTTCCCCTCCCTAAGAAAAAACTCAATGTGTGAGTTTCCTCCTGTACCTAAACTAGCTCAGCTTTGCAGATTTAAACACGTTCTACAATGTGAGTTCTGTGCCACCATACTACCAGGCAATTGAAAGGAAACTCGATAGAGTAATACCGCAGCAGAATTGAAATACATTGTGAAATCTTGAAAAGTAGTTTTCCTGTGCTCTTATTATCATTGCTCTGTATTTCTTTCCTTTTTTTATAAGTGATGCCTACTTCACAAAGCATACTTAGCATTATCTATTACTGGGTCATGATAGATTATTTAGCAAACATTTTTAAAAACTTAGCATCCTACTTGAAGAAATACATATACATACATGTTATATTGCACATATTATGTTTTACAAATTATATATTATAATGTATATATGTGTGTATAAACATATATGTACATATATACATGTGTGTATATATACTAATAGTGTATATATACACTAATAGTATATATTTACTGTTTAAAATCATCTTTAAAACATTTTACTATACCTAGATTTTCTTACTAAATGTTTTTTTAATGCTATTTTCCCACTCTAAAGAGAGGTTGAGGAATTCATATCATACTGCTCATCATTTATATATTTTTTAATTATTTGCCATGATATTTAAGCAAGCAGCTTTAATTCACAAAGACTGGCAAATACAGTAGTATATTACTTTTCAGTTTTTCAGAGTTTTTGTGAATTTTATTCAGCTTTTATATAGTAGGTTCTACAATTATATAAGCTTAATTTTTAAAACCTCAAGAAAAAAATAAAACTTTTTTGGCGTAAATTTCATAATATACCATCTATCCATTCTTTTTTAGAGTAAGGCACACTGGGCAGGAGGAAAGAAAACAAAACACTCCAGGTAGAATTCAAACTGTTTTCTGACAACAAGGTCTTCCTTCAAGGACATGCTATTCCAAATTATTTCAATTCCATCTGTTCAATTTGTATGCAACACAGTGTTTGAATTTGAGTTACCTCAGTGCTATCCTCTACTTCTGGGAGAAGGACTGAACATTCTGGGTGTCTACCAACATCTTTCACCATAATGTGAAAATGTTGACATAAAGGAAATAATCTGAGCCAAAGGAATACCACAGCCTTGCTAAAACTTCTCCAGAAGGAGTTAATTTTTTTATTGATTCAGCTCATGCTCAGTGCTGCCCCTCCCCAATTTGCAGGCTATCTATCCAAGACACACACACATCTAAGCTCTGGTACATTCTTGAAAAGCTTTTGCATGCAAATAAAATACCTTATGGCACAATACTGTCAAAAATATAAAATAAAGTCACTTTTCAATTAACAAAACAATTCAGAACCCTGACACTGCACTGCAATACTGAGGTCTGAGTCAACCTTACTAATACTGCATCACCATTATCCTAACTCAGCACATTCTCACAATTACCTAACCTAGAGAAAAACCTTGCACTTACCTGATATGCTGAGTTGTCTGTTGTTCTGAGTATAGTATTTATTGCAAATTGTCCATTTCAATAAATGCAGTGACAGTTATACCACAATACGCCTCTCTCCTGCAGCAGAAAGCAAGTTAAAAGGACTTCAAGCTGTGACCTCAGAGGCAGGCACAGCCGCTCCCATCCTTCAGCCAACCTTCTGGGGAGAGCAGGTTAGATGACAGTGAAGCTGTCTCCCTACATAGCAATACTTTCAAATAAAGCATTCTGTGCTAGGAGCTGGGGGATTTACATCTTGCAAATTCGGCTGGCCCGAGTCAATGCTGCTTCTATGCCTGAAAATATTAAGCATTTCACTGCAGTCACTTAATGCAAGAAACTATCTGAGGCGACTTCACAAACCCTGTCATTCTGTTTGGAGACTGAAGAATGAGCACCGCATGCATAATTCATGCATTAAAATCTTCAATGCACTTCCTGTAGTCACTGTTCTATCCAGTAATGGGCTATTGATCACCTCACCACTAAGACAATTGAAGCTCAGCAATTGGTTTATTTCCACAAATAAAATTACAACCTAAATCACAGGCAGAAGGCTCCAACCCTGCAACATCCACTCGGGTAAAACACTCACATAGACGAGATAACAGTTGCATACTGCAGAATGTTTAAACTGGACTCTCTCTTTGGCAGAAACACTGTCGTATCTGTCTTCTTTTATTCAAAAGACATACTTTCTGAAGATTTAGACTGAATGTTGTACATTTTAAGTGAGATATACAGAGTTGTTTTTTTCCCTGCCATTTCTGAAAAATCAACAGGCTAAACTGAAAATTAAGAAAAAAAAAAAAAAACATAAAGAGAGATGTATGGCTACAAATCATAGGAGATTTTTACCCGGATTCATATGGATAACCTTTCTTAGAAGACTTTAATTTAAAAATAATTAATTTTTCATTTGAATAACATGGAAGAGATTTTTTTAAACATCATAGTGGGTACATATGTTCATCATTGTTAAGTATTTTGGATGGTAAGCACCTTTTTTTCTGGGAGTTTCAGTAGTTCTGAGAGTCCTTTCTTTTAGAATTTAAGCTCCTAAGGACACACCATGGTTTGTTTCTATTACTCTTTTTTCACTACCTCAAAAAAGCAGGCTTTAAAACAAAATGTGCATTTCATTATGCTAATATTCATCAAAGGAAAACACAGGTAGCATTTTAAAATGTCATAATGATTTTTGTGAAAATACCAAAGTGGGAGAGCCATGTAAAACAGCAAATGTATATAAACGCTTGTCTATTTCCCAAAGTATCTTCAGTGTAAAAATTAATTAAGCTTTATTTATCCACCAAAAGAAGATTAAATATGATGTTACTGAGATCATTTAGAAACCTAATGTTGTCTTTCCAAAGCCTCTTTTTATATCCACATAGGTACCACATACACACACACAATTATCTTAGTTCTATGTTGTCACACCTGACTATTTGTAAGACCCAAGTGAAATCTTCAAGTTCATAGCTTGGGGCTAGACTAGAGAAAAACTGTCAGAGTATAACCAAGGTTTCCTTTCTAACAGTTACACTCTACAGGGAGCAATTCAGCCTTGGAGGAAGCATGATCACAGTGACTTTCAGTCAATGAACCAGTAGCAACTGAGATCAGCCTGTGAGGGTAGTAGGAGTGCTGATGACAACAGGGATGGAGTTTAGGGATGTTCAGAGAAATATTTCTTCTTTCCAAAGCATGTAAGAGCATGACTGCTAGGTCATAGAAAAGATAATTGCACCTACTTGATCAAGATTATACTAAAATACTCTAAATGGCAGTCTAAGAAATTAACTATCCAATTACTATGTGTATTATATATCTCATATTCCATAATATTTTTTTCTACCCCAGAAAGATTCTATTTGAACACTTGTATATATTGCCTCTAACCTAATATATTTCAAGTGAACTACCTAGACCTTATTTTATAATATTTATCTGAGTAATATTCTTTATTCTTTAAACAGAAGTTTGAAAGACCTCAAACATTTAAAAAATTATAGAAGCTATAGCTAAGGATTAATATCCTGCCAAGAATTTTATCAGTTTAATCATCTACAGTAGCAATTTTGTATGAAGATAACACCTCATTTAAAAATAGTAGAAAATTTGAAAACTTTAAAATGTAACTTATCAGGTATGGGGATATAGAGGATAGTTATTTAGGAGCTATAAATTGCTGACATAAACTAAAATAATTACACATGTAAGCATTAGAAATTTAACTTCTCTGTAATAACATGATTGAATAATGCATAACTAGGCGGATAGGAAGAACTTAGTTCATCTCTCCTGCAGTGAGCAAGAAGAAAGTCAGTATCTTTTCTCTGATACAAATATCTAAGACCGAAGTTTAAAATGTATCTTTGTATCTACTTGGTGCATTTTCAAATTCAATTGTCTTAAAGGTGGGGAGAAACACACACAAACACTTCATGGACCTAGAAGAGAACAACACTAGAAGTCTGCAAAGAAGAATATGGCATAAGAAAAGCTATAGGGGTGATGAATCCCTAAAACATCACAGAGGGAGCTGCAAACAAGCCTTGAATGGGAACAACTGGGGGAAAAATAGTCAATTATTCTCTTACATAAAACAAAGCCAAAAACTGTAATAAGAACCAATTTCCGCTTTCCAGAGGTCTGGCTATGCCTAAGAAACACACTTAACCGATCTTTTCAAATGGATGGAAAACAGAGATGGTGATTTTAGATGAATTTGATCTCTTTGCAGATCAAGAGGTTTTTCCAGTATTTTGAATCTATAATGCATGTAGAATATGAAGTAAACTCTGTAATGTACAATAGGGTCAATAAAATGAATCAAAATTTGCAAATAAATCAAAGCATATTTAGTCTGCTAAATTTGTGGTATCTATTAAGATATATAACTAGACTATCTGACTACTGCCATTTGGAAAAATGCATAATTTATATCCATTATAAGAAAACATAATGCCATGTAGCCTTAGGAAAATAATTCAGCCTACCAAAGTTTCTCCATTTCTAAGCTCAAGGGATGGAGGAGCAGACTGCTTTTTTTTCTCTGAGATTTAAGAAATCCCTTCTTCTTTTCTTGCTCTGTCCTACCAATACTATAATCATCCCCTAATCATAACACATTTATTTAATTAAACATATTTATTATGTACCTTCTACAAGAAAGGAATTGTGCTAGGTGCTAGGAAAATAAATATGTACAGATCAGTGGCTGCCTCCAAAGTAGTCATACTTTAGTGGTGGAAATAGGTAAACACATAGATACAGAGTGATGATTATAATCACTTTGATATATATTAAGATATGCAAATGAGATAATTACTAAAGGGTACTATGCCTGTATGCTAAATGACTTCTAGGTAAGTATTAATTCTTATTTTTACTCCACTAGATGAGGCATAGTAAGAAGAAATATTGGCATTACCAACTGCCCATAGTGTATTTAGGAAATGATTCATGGCGGTGGTGATATTTAAAGAAACTGAGTGGTATAATGGAATTAATATAGGCCTTAATGTTTGACAAATTTGAAAATAAATTCAGGCTTCATGTGCTAGCCACACTCCATGAATATCAGCTTTATATTGTTTGTATAATACAGAAATAAAATTAAATATCTTTCTCTAGCTTTCTGTGAGAATTAAATAAATAATTTAGAGCACAATAGTTATAGTATAGTTTTTGTAGTCATCCAGATGAGAGTTTAAATTCTTCCTTGATTTCTTCATATTTAAAATGGGAATGATATGAACATCTTAGAGTTATTAGGAAATTCAAATATTGCAATGTCTTTATGTCACTTAACACAGTTCTTGACACAGTAAGGATTTTAGAAACATTAATTCATTTCTTCCCAAAGCTCAATCTTGAAGAAAAGTCTTGAAGGAAAAGTCATTTTCAGTAAAGAGAACAACATGCATTTGTAGGGAGGCAAGATATCACATAATATGCTTGAGAAACTGAATTGTGTGTATTATGAGAATTTGGATAAATAGACATTTTGTCAGGTAATAGGGAAAAATTATATAAAATCTGACTTATATAAGGCTCTTTCAAAAACTCTGTTCAAATTCCGATTATATAGAACATTTTTTACACTGTTAAGGAGTTTGAAGCTATTCTACAGAGAGATTTAAAAATTTCACCAAGAGAATCATATGACTAGATTTTGTAACTGAAAGACAGACTGGGAGCAGTAAACAAATGAAAAATATATGTTTAATAGAATACCATTTGCAATCCACCAGAAGTGATGAGGACCTAAACAAGGCAGACATAGGGATGTGGATATATGGAAAATATTCTAGAGATATTTAAACATTAGAGTCAGTAGGACTAAGTAGTATGAAGAGGTTGGGAGGAATCATGGAAGACTTTCAGGACTTGGTAACTCAGTGTCCTTCTGTCACTCTTATCCAAAGAAAAAAGAACTACTGATATCATAAGAAGATGGTGAGATGAGATTATAGTATTGCACACAGCAAGGGAGGGGTTGGTAAGGAATGGATACTTATAGAATTTCCAAAAGACATATTGATCATGAAGCCATAACACACTTAGGTGTTTGGATAGCGACCAGAATTGTTTAAGGTATGGAAGTCAAAGAAATAACTCAGGGTTGAAAGTGTGCAATGAAAAGTAGGTGGAGAATGAAACCCTGAGATGTAGATAACGAAATGAACTGAAAGCTCTATGTTAACTTGCTATCTTGACATCATTTTTAAATTGATTGCAAAATGGAAAACTTTTAATATATATTAAAACAAGTATTTATACATATACATATATGTATATATATTAAAACATCTCTTTGGTCATCAAGAAATAAATTCATGAAATAAGGAGGAAGAAAAAAGCTATAGGGAATAGGTATCCTAATATGTCTCAAAAATCTGAGGTACTTCTACATTGTCCCTGTATCATTGGATTCCTGAGTTCCATCAAAATACCCACCATTCTCTCAATATTCAGTTAGCTTACAGATATCAGTATATTGCCATGGCTTCCCAGGGGTCATAAAAAATGACCCAATTGTAGTTCAATATCTATGTAAAATGAAGATACTAAGAATCCTACTAATGGTTACAGGTATAATTGAAAAATATAATTTAAAGCCTTTTAAGTCTATGAAGGTATTATAACTCCCACATAATTATTATAATCCTTATTTAATCCTATTTACTTTTAGTTATTTTAAGAAAAGCAGATCTTTTAAAGTTTTTATTTAAGTTCCAGTTAGTTAACATACAGTGTAATGTTAGTTAACATACAGTGTAATATTAGTTTCAGGTGTATAATATAATGAATCAACACTTCATACATCACCTGGTGCTCATCACGAGTGCATTCCTTAATCCCCATCATGTGTTTATAGCAGTTTTTCTTTTTAAGTGACTAAATGCCCTTGGAGGAAGGCATATTTAACTTCAGGTCAAGAGATATCAGCAACCAGTTCTACCCCATGAGATTCACTGAACAGCTCTGGGTATATGTCAGTCTCTAGATATACATTAGGGAAGAGCTTTAAAAATTATATTCTTCCTGTCTTCTCTAGTAACAAATTAAAATATTTGCAAAATAGTTTGTTCCAAATATATTTCTAGTCTCAAGATAATTTAGGCCTACTTCACTGTGTCTCAATTTTTTAATTGAACAGAAGTCTGTACCCTCTTAGGTCTTTTAGGATTTTTAAGCTTTTGTAAAGAATGATTCAACCCATGAGTCACTTCTTCAATAAGGTTTAATGGGGAAACAAAGGTTTATTTTATGAATTTATGTATGAGTAAATGCCAATGACAAAATAGATGATACATTAACTACAATATTTGATTGTATAAAACCTTAAAAATACAAACACCTTTTACGGACTTTATATAAGTTTTTGCCTCACTATCACTAAAAAGGCACTTAATTAAAAACTTCTAAATACATGTATTTTTAAAATAATCACATCATAATTATAGGGCACAAGTATATATTGTGTATATTCATGTGGGATGTGCATACATGCACAAATATTTTAAAACTTGAATTATACTATATTTCACATTAGTGTACAGAGGTAACTATACAACTTGCTGAATTTCCACAAACTGACATAGCTATCCCACCTGCACTCTGATCAACAAAGGCCCTTTATTCTCCCCTCCATTCTCCACCCAAAGCCACTGTTCTGACTGCTAACAACATAAATTAGATTTTTTTACACAACTAACTTGTGGTGATGCAGAATTCCACAGATGTAGAACTATTTCAAAAATAAATTTGCACAAGTGTTTCCTATTCACACTCTTCCCATTCTTATTTGACCATAGTTTCAAAATGTAAAATGTAACTGTTATATTTTCATTTAATAAAGCAATTTTGTATAAGTTCCTTTTGAGATGAATACTTTAGAACACATTTTATATTCTACCAAAAGCTAGGTCTCAAAGCAGGATATTAATGTACCAGGAAATTCTTTTGTGAAATATTTGTTTTTGTGGAGTTATTATATACGGCCATCAACTTCGCTTTTTCATAAGCAGATTTATCTTTAAATTTGCAACTGTAATTTCCTGGATAAGATTTCATCACAGGTGTTTGTCCTATGAAATTAAAGAAGCACTCATAAAAGGGAGTGGATGTAGGGATCTTAGGGAACAAAGTGATACTTTAATGAAATGTATGATGATTTAAATTAAAAACAGACAAGTGATTTAAAGTAGGGACTACAAGTTCGAATTTATAAGGATAACATACAGTCTAGACTGCCTTCTTAGTGCGGAACTATCAGATGCAAACTCTTGGCTACAGAGGCCATTATATAAGCCAGTAATAATTATGTTTGGAAAATAATCCCAATTAGTGACACAAAGAAAAACAGATTTGTGAAATGGAGGGAAGAGAAAAATTAGTTTGGGGCACACAGGTGTGAATGCAAAAATTACCTGGCTTTTTTCTGATCCAGCTAATATTGACTTGAGCCCTTTCTTTCACAAATATTCACTGATGTGGGCTATGGATCAAAATCCAGTTCAGTACTGGAAATTTAATGGCCCTTATCCCAAAAGGTTTAGAATCAGTGGTCTATTGGAGCTAGCCCATACCAACTTTTAAACAACTATTTTAATTTCCAGAAACTTTAAGCCAATTATTAAACACAGTTATTATTTATAATTAAATGATATGAATTTACATTTAAAGAAATTATATTTTAAAAAGACAAATACTCAAAATACATCACTTCCTATACATTTTACTATTATCAATGCTTTAGAGATTGTTTACACCTATTCTATCTGTATGGTGGAAATGCTATATAATAGTGTGCTGTTGAGCACCTCTAACTCCACGTTCAATAACATCATGTTGCTAGGTTGAAACCATGGTGAAACTAGTTACAGGACCAAAATCAGCAAATATGAAAAACCAGGGCCTTTTCTTTTCCCCTGGAAAGCCAGTTGTTAAACATTTACCAGCACTCCTCAGCTTGGATTTCAATGTCTAGAAAGTTGTAAAAGCAATTATCCTTAACCAACTCCACCAACACAGTTTTCCAATTTTTAAAAAAATTTTTTTTTAAGATTTTATTTATTTATTTGAGACACAGAGAATGAGATAGAGAGAGCATGAGAGGGAGGAGGGTCAGAGGGAGAAGCAGACTCCCTGCTGAGCAGGGAGCCCGATGTGGGACTCGATCCCGGGACTCCAGGATCATGACCTGAGCCGAAGGCAGTCGCTTAACCGACTGAGCCACCCAGGTGCCCTCACAGTTTTCCAATTTTAATTTTAACACTATTCCCTCAAAATTTCAACTAATGTTACCAGTATGGACAGGCAAACGCTGAGTTATAGTAAACTCTCTTGGCCAACTGAACAATGATTGAACTTAAAGGAATGTCTGAGAATATTTATCCTAAAAGATCTGTACTTTTTTCCTATTAAGAATTGGGAAAGGGGCACCTGGGTGGCTCAGTCAGTTAAGAATCTGCCTTTGGCTCGAGTCATGATTCCAGGCCCTGGGGTCAAGCCCCCCTGGGCTCCCTGCTCAGTGGGGAGCCTGCTTCTGCCTCTCTTTCTGTCACTCCCCTTGCTTGTGCTCACTTTCTCTCAAATAAATAAATAAATAAATAAATAAATAAATAAATAAAATCTTCAAAAAAAAAAAAAAGAACTGGGAAAAAATTCAGGATATTTTCAAAGGTGGTTATATCATCCAGGTAAACAAGAGTTTAGAAAAAATATTGAGGTTAACATCCCTTCATCAAATCATAGAAAAATGTTACATAACATTAGCTATAAATGTTTTTAACTATCTGATTGTCTTTCCTTCTTCCACAATATTAAAAGAATTTTTAAATAATAAAACAATTACAAATATACTTATCAGTCCCAGATGTGCATTTTTGCTATAGTTGAATAGGTTAGTAAGGTGGGTACCTAAAAATATATAACAATAATTTAAGAATAATGCGATCGTTTAAGAGAGTAAGATCAAAAATAAGTATTACAAATTCCACTTGAGAAAAATACAGGAACACAGAATGATAATGAGATTCTGCCAGTATATGAGAAGGATATTGGGGAGGTCCACTCCTAGTAAGTCTTACTTAGGATCTTCAAATCCCTCTAAATTTGGAACACTTATAGGGCTACCTCAGAATCTTTAAAATTGACAGGCTTTGATGTGGGTACACAGAAAGCTTCAACTTGAGAAGAGGGTGGTACCAGCTTTTGGACAGACTAGAACCATCTTTAGGTTTTCTTAAGCTAATGTCTAACATTAGAGCTCTGTTGGAGCTCTGTATACTCATATCTTAAGTCCTATCAAAGTTAGTCTTTTTCTTATCCTTTAAAACATCTGAAATTAGTTGTGAATTAGATTTAACCAAAGTGGCAATAAAGCCTCCATCTGGATCAACTCTAAATTACATCGACTCATGTCCAGACTAAAAGAAGGAGCATGCTTTATTCTGGTGATAAATATCATTACTTTAGTCTCTATTGTCCTTTTACACACAACCTACAGTGTACAATAAAAAAATACTGCAGGATATAAAAAAAGGAAGAAGAAACTGTGTCCCGTATCAAGAGAGTAGTCAATAGAAGCAGATCCAATAAAATAGGGACAGGATATTTTAGGATTGGACAATGTCTGAGGAGATGAGGCTTTAAAATGTATATTGTAGCCACTTAAAAAGGGGGAGGTGGTGTCTGGCTGGCTTAGTAAAGTATGTGGCTCTTGATCTCAGGGTCCTGAGTTCAAGACCCACATTAGGGGTAGAGGTTACTTAAATAAATAAACATTTATGTATATTGTAGTCAAATGGTGAAAATAAACTGAATCTGAAAGGAAACATTGATTATAAGCATAAAGAGGCAAGAAGAGATCAAAGAGTTTTCTGAGGTAGAATTGATAAGATTTGCTGACTGATTCTATGTTGGGGATAGAAGAAGCAATGTTTGGAACACCTTGAAAACTCAGTGGATGTTGACAACAACAACTCAAACTGATTATCCAAAAGTTAGAATAAATATAAAATGATAGAAGACAGTAAACTGTATATGTCTACTTCTCCTCTTTCTTGACTTTTCAGTGTTCTCTCTAATTTCTAATAGCCAGAACATTTATTTATTTGAATCCTGGGATACCATACTCTCTTGCTTACTTCCTTTGCTTCTCTGGCGTTTCTCTCTCATCATCAGCTCATTTACTTTATTTCCACTTAAATATCTGTAACTCTAAAGATTTCTCTCTCTTGTCATGTCCTGTTCTTTCCTCTCCCCTCATCTCTTTTTCTCATTTTTTGCTAAATATTCTCATCTACTCTCATAACTCAATAGATTACATGTAATGAATTCAAACTTGTATCTAAGATATTTTTTCCTGAACTCCAGATCTATCAACCCTCATAAGCCTAATGTTTATACTTGGGTATCTCACAATTATCTCAAACTCAGGCAGTTCACAAATGAACTCAACTTATTTTTCCTAAGATATTTTTTCCTGAACTCCAGATCCATCAACCCTCATAAGCCTAATGTTTATACTTGGGTATCTCACAATTATCTCAAACTCAGGCAGTTCACAAATGAACTCAACTTATATTTTCAATTTGGTTTTCCTTTTTACCTCTCTATGCTAGGAAATTGTACCCTCATCCATTCATCTGCTCATGCCAGAAGCTAAGATAGCATCTTTTATACTTGAAGATCATATATATGTTCATGAACTCAAACTTTTTCTCTAGGCAAGATCTCTTTTCTGAAGTCTAGACATGTCAACTTAATATTCCCACTTTGTTATTTCACTCTGAAGTAACTGAATTCTCAATATTTTTTCCCCCCAGTCCTTCCTATCCTGGTGAAAGGCACCACCCTACACCATGTACTCATGCCTAAAGTCTATGGCTACAACTCTCTTTTCTACCTCCTAACTACATAATGAATTTATCTACTTCTTTCTGTCTTTACTGTCAATAACTGAAGTTCAAGCTACCATCATCTCTTGCTTAGATTACTGAAGCAGCTTTATAGGTGATCTCCCCAATTCTACTCTTGTGCCTGCTATTCCATACAAAATACCATATGAGAACACCTAAAAGAATCTTTTAAAAATGTAAATGTCATTATATTGTTTACTGGCATAAAAACATTCAGTGTTTTCCCACTACAATTAAGATAATATTAAAAATCTTCAACATTGCATATAATGTCCTATAGTCCCCAAACTAATCCTCTAGCTTCACTATGTTCCAGCCACACTGGTCATCTCTGTTTCTTCTTATCTTTAAGTTAGGAATGCTTTTTTTCCAAATATTTGTTTTGCTAATTGACTCATCTTTCAGGCTCTATCCTTTATTTAACCCTTATGCAAACTGGGATAGTTCTTTCTGTGATTCATTCTCAAAATACTCAGTAACTTTCCTTTACAACTGATCCAAATTGTAATTAATTATGCATTTAATCCCTATCTTTCCACTATAATGTAATTTTCACTACAGCAGAGACCATATTTGTCTCATTTGCCTTTCATTTATCATAGGTCTGGTGTTCATCACTGTGACTGGCACATAGATGATATTTGCTGAATGCATGGACAAATGAATCAATGGCACAGTGTGTGCTTGTATCAGAGGGTATAATTCTTTAGGTTTGAATTATCAGTCACTGTGATAGAGTTGACCAGATAGAACTGAGCCGCCTGCCTTTGAATAAATGGATCAATTCCAACTTCAGATCTTTGGCTAAGAATACTTGTGTATTAAGCTTTTTTCCAAAAGTCACTACTTGTCTCTGTCCCAGGATTTTGCCTCCCTAGCTTGTCAAACCTCTACAGGTCACTAGACTTTGACCTGTTGTTACTCATGCCGGACAATCTGCTCTGATTCTGTGTCCTAAACTCATTTATTCTTAAGTGGGAAAGTTTTATTCTCTCCACAACCCTACCTACACCCTGACCTACTTGAATTCTCAGTTGTCTTATATTCCCACTTGGGTTCAGTCTAAGACAGAACATTGATTAACTGTTATTAATTCTAATAACTCTAGCTATTGTTTTCACTTTGCTTTCTCCAGGGAGATTCTCCTCAGCACTTCGAGAATTTTCCTAGCTGGCTCCTAAATTTCCAGTAGTTTAAAGCTAATGTGTTCAAATCTGGTGTGGAGATGATTGCCAGAGATGTTGAAAAACCCTGATGTCTTTAACTTTTCTAACTTCTGGTTTCCAGGGTGTGATCTATTTATGTACTTTCAACAATTAAACTGTCACTTTCCTTCTTCATCAAAACTGGGAAACCTCAATTGGTAAATAAGCTTTTAGTAGTTTTTTAAATTTAATAATTTCACAAATAATGCTTAACAGTAGGATTGTTGTTTAAAAAAAAGAAAAATTAAAGAGTATTTTTCTCCTAACTTGTATTCATATTTTAAATTATATCTTCCTTTCCTTCCCAATGAGTTGTAAAGAGAGAGAGGCAGTGTATTTAACAGATGAAAGGATAAATTTTCATTTCTTACATCCTGATGTTTAGCATTATGTTTTACACTTACTATTTGTCCATAGCCAAATTACTTAACCTCCTAAAATCTCACCATCTTTGTCAGGTGAAAATATTACTACTACTACTAATACTTCCATCATAAGAATACTGTGAGGATTGATTAAATACAAGAACATGAAAAAAAAACAACCACCCACAACTTTACCTGGCATAGTGCCTTAACATAGTGAGAGTTAAAAGTTGTTAGTTACCATTATTTCGTAAACTCCCTGAAAACTAGCACCATGCTTTATGCTGCTGGGTTATATATATCTAGCACAGGGCTTGCATAAAATAGGTTTATAATAAATGTTTATTGACTGATCAATAAATTCAACCAGATTTTCTGAGTGCTTTGGTTTTGTCAGGTCTTAATGACTCAGAAAATACTGTCTCTCACTAGGAAAATCATTCATAGGAACACAAGGGTTACTTTCTGCCAAAAAATGATACAAACACATTTTTAAAGTGCTGATTAAGAAAAATTTTTTTACTAACTCCTTAATGCTGAAGAAAAAAACCTTCTTATCAGGGATTTAAGGTAATTTAAATATTGAACGTAGTATGACCCTATTTTAATACTCCAGCATGGTGAAACAGATCATCTTAATTCAAATTCTAAAGCATAGATTTTATTATATATATGTTATTAAGTAACTACTCAACAATAGATTTTATTGTGCATACAAATACAAATTATGTATAAAACATCAAATAATAGATTTTATTATAGGTAACAGATTTGATTACATATTCATTATCAAATAATAATAGCTTACAAACATTGAGATTTACTAGTGCCAGGCATTTTCTCAAGTACTTTATACAATTTATCAAATCTAATAATTCCCACAACCAACCCCCATGGACTTCCTTTAATAATGTTCCAATAACCTCAGACACATATTAACTTAATTTACTGATGTTTATTTATAAATACATAAAAAGTTAGAAAGTAGGTTAGAATGACACTTGGGTTTATGTTCATACTGTTTTCAGCTTCTGATCTGAAAGTAATGTGGATAAAATATGGACTTTAGTATTATGGGCTTCTGTACTGCATACCTCCAGTGAATACCATCTGGTATCATTTGCCTTCTGCCTGAAGAACTTCCTTTGTCATTACTTATGGTGCAGGTCTAATTGCAATAAATCTGTTTAGCTTTAGTTTATTTGAAGAAAAGTATGAATCTGCATTTTTGAGAGATATTTTTTTGCTAGGTATAAAATTCTAGATTAATAGGGATTTTCCCCCTTTTTCTTTCAGTACTTTAAAGATGTTAAAGATGCAGGTTTTATGTGGGAGTTTAGAGAGAAGATGTTAAGAATGACACTGAGGCTTCTGACTTCAAAAATTATCCATGGGTGTGGACACAATAATTGAGATTGACGAAGAAAGTATAATCAATATACAAAAATAGAGGGTAGTAAATTGGTCAGTTTCTTGCACTTCACTCTTTTTAACACCTTGGCTCTCTGTCACACATTTACTGACTACTAACTCGGACATTTTTCCAACTGGTTTCTGGGACACAAACTTATTTCCTTCGCCTCTTGCTTCTTTGTTCTTTCCTTTTCAGTCTCCTTTGCCAGTGCAACATTTTTATTATCAACCTTAAAAGGCTAAAATATAAGAAATCTCTTCCCTTTCCTTCTCTCCTCCTTGGTGTTTTTATACCCTGTAATAACTTGACCTATCATGTGTAATGAATCCAAACTTACATCTTCAGGCAAAATATCTTTTCTGAGTTCCAGACCACCAATCTACTGATACACTTTAAATTTACACTTAGGTTACTAACAGGCATCTAAAACTCAGGCAGTCCACAATTTAATTCATGACTTTTCTCCCAAAATGTATTTCCTCCAGTTCTCCCTATTCTAGTTAATGGTACAGGTCTCTATGTACACCAGAAACATAGATGGGATATTTTATATTTTCTTCTTCCTCTAGCTTATTGGTTTGTACTTGGTAAATATATACTGAATCTATCTATTCCTTTCTCTTGTCACTGCCATTAACCTAATCCAAATCATCATGATCCCTTGACCGACGTATTACAGTAACTTCCTAAAAATATTTCCCTATATAATCCATATCAAATGCCCTAAAAGGATATATTTTTTAATAAAAATGTCATCCTATATTTACTGATTTAAAATCCTCCAGGGTTTTCCTACTTCAATTAGGATGCTATTCTATGTCTTCAACAGCTCTGTATCATCACTAGTCTCATCTCGTATTATTCTCCTGTCATTCACTACATTCCAATCACCCTGGTCATCTTCCTGTTCTATCTTAATGTACACACTCTGCACGGACTGCTCTCTTGGCCTAGAATGCTTTTCCCCCAGCTCTTCATCAACTTCATCTCATCTTCGAAGTTGTACCTTAAAATTTACTTCCCCAGGAAATGTTCCTCTGGGAAATCATCCTCCTAACTCTCCTCCTTTTGGGCTAGGTTAAGTATCTTGTGATTCGTTCTCATAATACCTGTACTTTTTCTGGGTAGCATTTATGGCAATATCACTTACTTGTATAATTGCTTATTTAATGCCTAACTCTCCTGATGGCAGAGATCACATTTGTCTCACTTACATTTTACCTTTGTTTATTTATCACTGTATTTGGCATATAGAGGATACCAAATTTTTTTTTGAAATCATGAATGAATGAATCAGTGGCACAGTTTGTGACTGTATTAGCTACTAATTAATTGTATTAGCTATTAAGACCTGATTCTTTAGGATGGAAAATTGGCAAATATTTTAGGTTTGCCTGAATATATCTGGTCTTCCTGCCTCCAAATAGTTCCTGTTCAACTTCAGACCTTTGACTATGGATTCTTACATCTCCAGTTTCTCTCTAAAATAAGCTATTCCTTTGTTCCAGCATTTTCCCCTCCTTGCCTTACCAAGTCTGCCCTAATCTTTAGTTCTGCTTTGATTCTTGATGTTTATCATCCTGACCTCTTTCACTAATGCTATGTTACCTGTTCTGACTTTGTGTCCAAACACATCTTCACTCGAATGAGAGTTTCATCTTCTCCATGTCCCTACTTAAGTTCTTTCCCTCTTGAATTTATTTTGTCTCAGATACTCATCATGCATCTGAGCCCAAGTCAGAACATTGATCAACCATTATTAATTCTAGTTAACTCTGGCTTGATTGCTTCATTCTACTTTCCTAGAGAAGCTCACCTCAGCATCACAAGACCCTTCTTTGCTGGTCCCTGTTGCTGTAGTGCAGTTCTTTTCAAACTTTATATGACATGGATCTCTTTAAAAGCTCTTTTAAAACACAGTCTCCCAGGTCCCACTCTGAGAAATTCTGATATATATAAAATCTGAGGTAAAGCCCCCATATTTGCATTTCTAGCAAGCTACTGGGTCATGCAGATGCTGGGAGTCTTAGAATAATACTTTGAATAGCATTACTGTAATAGTGTGAGACAAGTTTGTTAAAATCTGGTGGAAGTTGACTGTCAGGTTTTGAAAATGCCATGATTGCTTTAACTTTCCTAGAATCTGGTCATTGTGATCTAAGCTGCCTTTCTACTTTTACTGTTTAAGCCATCAACCTTCTACAACCTATGAACCCCCCCCCCCGCTCTGTTTAAAGAGTTTTTCTAGCTGTTTGATATCTTTTATGAATATTTAAAAGCATAGTTTTATTCTGTTCACTGATCATTGACCACAGGAAAATTGTTTTACATTAGAAGACATGCATTTTAGTGGCTAAATATATAACGTTTCATGTGCTGCAGCCTGGAGTTTGGACCTGAGCCTCACATTTAATAGCTAAAATTTCAGTTTATTCATCTGTCAAATTAGAAATATAATAATAGCCACACTAATAATACCTATCTCAGAGGAATGTTGCATTGATTGGCTAAATGAAATAATTTGGAAAAAACGGCACAGTTGCATGCCTCACAAGAGCACAGAAAATCACCAAAACTGGCATTATGTATTACGCTTTGTTTTACTCCATAGCATGTAGCAAAAACCTGGCATAAATTGGTGTTCAATAAAAGCTTAAAATTATAAGACTTAATGAATGCCACAAAAGTTATAAGCCCAGTTTTGTTTAAAATTTTTAATAACTCCTGATTCAATCAGGGGGCTCCAGAGAAACAATAGAACCAACTGTATGTATGTATGTGTACATACACACATATACCTACACACATATGATGAGATGTGTGTATGTACAGCATATAGTATATGTATAACATATAAAATATATATGTATAATATATAGAATATATGTATGTATATTTAAAGAAATTTATTTTAAGGAATTGGCTCACATGATTATGGGTGTGCGGCAGACAAGTAAGAAACCCCTAGGGTAGAGCAGAAGGCTAGAAACTTGGCAGGAGTTGATGCTGCAGATTTAAGGCAGAATTTCTTCTCTGGGAAACTTCAGTGTATTTTCTTAAGGCCTTCAACTGATTGGATAAAATCCCCGACATTATGGATGGTAATCTGCTTTACTTAAAGTCAACTGATTTTAGATGTTAACCACATCTATAAAATACCCTCTCAAAAACACGTAGACTAGTATTTAAAGTGGACACTAAGCTTAGTCAATTGACACATAAAAAATAACCATCACAACTCCTTTATAGCTATAGAAAAAAAAATTCTCTCTTGATAGTTAGGGATTTCCATGATCTAATTCAATTTCTCTCTTCAAATTCCTCCATCCTCATTTGTGAGACTCATTTTTCAAGTTCCATCATTTTGTGAAGCCAATTATTCATCTCCATGGGAAGCACTTTCTTTTCTCTGTTCTCATAGTCATTGTGACTTTCCTGTATCCCTCTGTGTCATAATCCTCTATACATGAGATAATTTTTCTCTGTTTGCTAAGAGCTCTTTGATTACGGGCACTATGCTTTCTTTTTATTTTTATTCCCCCACAGAGACTTTTCATATGGTACTCAAAAGATAAGTGTTGAACTTATTAAATTATCTCCCAGCAAAAACTTTCAAATAATGGCTTTATCAATGATGTAAAATTTAATTCACTTCATCTGAAGGAACAACATTTTAAAAGTGTAACACACTAGCAAACTGCGCATCCCCAGTTTAAATAATGTTATGATTTACTAAAAAATAAAACATTTAACAAATATGACATTTTATATTTTTGGCAATATATCATATGGATAAAATACCAGGTGGACATATTTTTTAATGACAATATTATGAGTACAATTTTATTTAAATGATATATTTTCTCACTATCCATTCAAGAAAAAAAAAAGGCAGTTATTCATTTTCAAATTCAAGGGGCAGAGTATAAAACAGCAGGAACTCAGGCAATTCAGCAATCCATCTATCTTGAGAGGAATAAAACACTATTCCACTCTGTACTGGCTGGCACAACTCTTCACCAACAATCCCCCATTTAGATATAAAAACAAACTGGCCTTTGTATTTTGTTTATGCTGTCACCGAGGCATTGCTCTCAAAGCACTTCAGCAATACAAAAATAATGTTGCTGTCTCTCACAGGCAAAGCTAAAAAATATTCACAAAAAGTGCTGCTCAAAGAGCATATTTATCTCAGTTGGTTTCTTCATTGTACAATGATAAAGATATTAAACTAAATTCTTTATTTTTGTCAAGATACTGAATATTTTTCTCATTTTATGTACATCTAAGTGAAATCCTGAATTGCAGAACATTTATTAGGTATGTGTAAGAGAAATAATCTAAATTTACCCACATGAAATTCCTCCGTCCCCCTCCTCCATTGTTCAGTATTTAAATTTCTAACCTAATAGGGAGAGATATGAACAGAGGCAATAAAGTATTATAGGTGCAATGATAAGAATAAGTACTGAGTTCAGAGGAAGCAGAAAGGAGAACTGGTAAAATCAATCTGAGAAGGGGGGGAAGAAGGAGGTCAGGAAATGTTTCATTCAGATGAGCATTAGGACAAGAGTAGATATTTTCCAACTAGATAAGATGGAGGATGGAGGAGTTATTCCAGGAAGAGGAGGCCACTTAAAAGCATTAAGCAATGACACAGTCTGGCTCACGCTGTTGAAAGAACCATAGAGCATGATGTATGCCTTAGAGTGGAAAGGAGAGAAAGGCACTCTTCCATGCCATCAATATCAAAATTTGATGTTGCAGCTTCATGCAACATGCTTCATGATCTGGTTTCATGTTATCCATACAACCTGAATTTATTCACACAGTAGGTGCTGAATAAATATTTATTTAATGAATATATAAATGAATAACATTTTCTAAGGATCGATATGCAAGAAACTTTGCCAAAATTTATGGAGAATAAAAACAAACAACTATAACCGAAAAAAAAAAAAAGCAAAATAAAAGTGGTCAAGACCTCATAGCTAAGAAATATGACAATTCAAAAATGACAATGACAAAATCAAGATAGAAAGGAGGTCTTTGGAAATTAAGAATATATTGTCTCCATTGCTCCATAGGTAAGCCTGTTTCCTCAGTGCTGTCTTCCCTTACTCTGTTCATTCCTACCTTGTGTTTTGGTTTACAATACTTTTCCTTCTCTACCTTCTTGAATAGTTTAAGTTCCTTCCTTTACATATCCAGATTTTAGCTATCTCAAAGAAAAGAGGAGAATGAGAAATTGATAGTGAATGAATGTGTTTTGTTTTGTTTTTTTTGCCAAGCACTCTAAGTATTTTATATAAAACATCTTATTTAATCCTCACAGCTTTTGAAGTGAGTAGACATTGCTTCCTTGTTTCACCACTATACCCATGCATAATTCAAAGAGGTTAAGTAATATTCCCCCCAAAATATAAAGGGTGAGTGGAGGAGCTGAGAGCTGAGCCCAGCTCTATCTCCTCTTTCAAAAGCTCAGCTCACATGTTATCTTCTAGAGGAATCACTCTCTTAGGACACCATCTTCTGAATTCCCAAGTTCAGCATGCTGTTACACCCTAACCGTTAATGTTTTTCTAATTAATTCTTCAGGTTAATTCTATTCCCTTACATGGATTATGAGATCTTTGATGAAAAGAACCACATTTTATGTTCTTATGCATCACCCATGAAACTTCAAACAGTGCTGATCACATAGCAAGTGACTTGCAACATCTGAGGGCTGATTAGGCTGCATCTTCAGGAGTTTTATCCCTTTTTTCACTTCAGAAGAACCCTCCCCTCCTCCCATAATGAATCATTGACTATTGTCAGTGCTCAGTGAGAAGATGTAGGTAGGTTATTTTCTGACATGTAGTATACCATCAGAGTCAATTCTTGTATATCTTAACAAAGTGGTTTCTGTATTACCTTATAGTTTTACTACTAACGTTCTGTGAGCCTGCACAAGCTACTTATTTCACAGGCATTTTGTGAAGATTAAAAATGATTATGTATGTAAATGAATGCTATAGACTTTAGAGTAATGAAATATAGGTTTATGTTTATAATATTTAGGAAATAATCTACTTGTGCTTCTTAGTTCCTACCAAATTTATCCCTGCACTAATCTAATAATTGAATCAATGTCCGTTTCAAATGAAAACAAAACAAACAAACAAAAATAGTGCCCATATATTTTTTAATTGGCCTGCTAGAGAAAATGACCCAACTTTGGTCACAAGAGCATTGATAAGTGAAACAGTGAGAATTTGGATGTATTGAGGTGTAATAAAGGTAGGCAATAACACAACCTATACTTACTGCTTGAATAGGTGATAAACCATTTCTGAAGGTAGTACAATGACATGAGTTAGGTAAAATGAAAGATAATTGAGGCCATCTCAAAAGTGATCACCTTTTCAATTGTTAAAATGTAAAAAGGTAACCAGTTGATAAATTACATACATATCATATGCATCAATGTGTGCAAATAATTCTAAATTTGTCCAATATGGCACCTAAAAAGGGTAGAAAATTGGTTCTAATGGCAACAAGCAATAAAAATTGTTGTAATAAATAAAAATAAAAATTTGAGAAAAATGTTCCTTCCTAACCTCAGCCATAGACTAGTGGAAAGCCTCTCTTATCAGTTGTGTCAAAAAGAAAAAGAGGGATTCTGTGGCGGAAAGGCTACCTGAGAATAAAGGCCCAGCCTATTATTTGCTGCAAAGCAGCCTCCCTCAAATTTGAGTGAGGGCGCTGTTTGTTGGGAAACAGGCAGAACTGGTTTTCTGGGATCTTTTAACAGAAGAAATTTAAAAAGAAGCTTCAGAAAAAGAGTTGGAGAGAAGAATTCATGGTGAAATAAGAGATTCATTGCTCCCCTTCTTCTGTGGGGTGGTCCTGGGGTAGGAGAGGTAGACAGAAAACCCTCCCTTGAGATTTGCAAGTGATTTTGAATGTGAGATGCTGGCTCTGCTTTCCTGCTTACAGGCTACTGAGCAGCAGAATCCCAGATATTTCCAGTGCTGCCAGGGCCTGGGGACTGGAACTACTGTGAGATGGCCACGGGGCACAAACAGGAAGAAAAGGGCAAAGTCTGCTTTAGGTTTCCATGGGACTCAGTGATGCACAGAAAGAATGGTGAGTTTCCTGTCAGGTTAGGTAGTCCACAGACCATGACTGGAAGCTCTAACTAGGGATCAAGTCTTATAAGAGGTATCCTGGCAGAACGAAGGGATAGTATTATAATGGTGGTAACAGCTCACTTGGCAAAAGAAAGGAATGTGGCCTCCTATCCAATAAGACTGTCTTCCTTTAAAAGCTGTTAGGTATTTACCCCAAAGATAGAATTGTAGGGATCCGAAGGGGTACGTGCACCCCGATGTTTATAGCAGCAATGTCCACAATAGCCAAACTATGGAAAGAGCCAAGATGTCCATCGACAGATGAATGGATAAAGAAGAAGTGGTATATATATACAATGGAATATTATGCAGCCATCAAAAGAATGAGATCTTGCCATTTGCAACGACGTGGATGGAACTGGAGGGTGTTATGCTGAGCAAAATAAGTCAGTCAGAGAAAGACATGTATCATATGACCTCACTGATATGAGGAATTCTTAATCTCAAGAAACAAACTGAGGGTTGCTGGAGTGGGGGGTGGGGTGAGAGGGATGGGGTGGCTGGGTGAAAGACACTGGGGAGGGTATGTGCTATGGTGAGCTCTGTGACTTGTGTAAGACTGTTGAATAACAGACCTGTACCTCTGAAACAAATAATACATTATACGTTTTTTAAAAAAAAAAGAAGAAGATAGCAGGAAGGGAAAAATGAAGGGGGAGAAATCGGAGGGGGAGACGAACCATGAGAGACTATGGACTCTGAGAAACAAACTGAGGGTTCTAGAGGGGAGGGGGGTAGGGGGATGGGTTAGCCCTGTGATGGGTATTAAAGAAGGCACGTACTGAATGGAGCACTGGGTGTTATGTGCAAACAATGATTCGTGGATCACTACATCAAAAACTAATGATGTAATGTATGGTGATTAACATAACATAATAAAAAAATTTTTTTTAAATAAAAGCTGTTAGGGAGACTCACTGGCTCTAGCAGTTCATTTGTGTCACTCTTACAGGCAGCAAAGGGCATTGGCTGGATATGTCAAGTGCCAAAGACCAACCAAATGTGGGCCTCAACAGCAGAAATCATACATACTGTACAAGTCTTTTCATGTACTAAATTTCCAGCTATGAAAGAACCTCAGAAACATGGTGAGAAACATGCCACTCCTTTTCTGTTCTATGAACACAATGTGAGGCTAGCTTCATTAGCAGCTGATGCACTGTGGTAGTGCATGTAACACTTCCCAAATGTACAGCCGGTGTCCAGTCCGATCCTTACCACCCCAATTAATAGAATTTTATTTTCAAGTGTAAAAGAGGAAATTTTGTATTTATTTCTGAAACATTTTACCTTGTTGGTTTGAGCTCAGTGTTATAATTGTTGTAATGAGTTTGAATGCTGATTGTGTCATCTAAAATATTAGCTACTATTATATTATCGCATTATATTATGACAGTTTTTTGTTACATTTAACTTTAATTTTCCCAGGTTTGCATTGCACTATGTAGGAGCTGATTAAGCTACCATTTCCATTGGATAAACCTAAAACTATAGCTCTGACACCAAATCTAACAAAGGACAAAAAGGAAAAAATATAGATGTAGTCGTAGGTGCTAATAAGTAAAACCCTAGCAAATCAAGCTCCAAAATGACTTAAATTAATACTCTTTTGGGTAAAAGGATGGTTTGATGTTAGGAAATCTATGGATTTATTATAACACTGTGGTAAAGGGAGATTAATGTGGACTATGGAGCAGAGAGAACAATTAAACTGAGTACGGCGGGGGCGGCATGCAGCCACTAGACTCACGCAATCGATAATGTATGTGCTATTGACGATAGCCCCGGGAAGCACTCCAGTGTGAACTTCTATAAAATAATAGCTGTATACAAGTCATGGGTCTGTAGAGGTATTTCAAGTTTAGATGGATCCAGAAATGTTAAAGTAGAAAATATCAAGGGTGTAAATATAAAAAGTAAGAATCTTACAAATTTTCATAGCTTATATTCTGGGAAAACATACACAAATATGGGAATATTAAAAAGATGTTGAAATAAATATTATTTTTAAATGAAACATTAGAAAAATAACTTATGTAATCATGAGAAATGGCCAAATTATATAAGGTATGACATTAAAATAATGTTTTTGAAGAATTTGTGACAGGGAAAGTTTCAAAATTCAACACAATGTATGATGAAGTGAAAAAAATACCATGTTAAAAATTTTGTACATATGACTTCAAAATATCTAAAGATGTTAATAAAAAAAGCTTATTTCTGAGATGTGAGATTATGAGTTATTTCTCTTGTTTTCCAATTTTTTCAAAGTAAGGGAATTCTTTAAGTTAAAGCATCCTATTAAAGACATATTTTCTCTAATTGTTATAAAAATCTTTCCATTGTTACCGCTTTTGCCATATGAGTAGCATTAAATGGCTTGACTATACTCTTACAGGTGTGAGTGGAGACCTAAAATTCAAATTTAAGTTTCTTTAGGTTCTTTTCACTGCAGTACATACAAATGTATTCTTGCCTCACATTTCTGAGAAGGAAACCCATCATTTCAAGTGCTCATGAAAATTTCTAAGCAATTTAAGTGTTGTTGACTGATAGCTGATTCAGTAATCAAAATGCAAATATATGGATTAGAATTTTATCTCCTCTCTTTGCCAAGCTTCTGCTCAGAATAATAACATTAGTATGATAGCAGAAAATCATACCAGGAAATTTTAAAAACAGATTATGTTATCTACATATGGAAAAATCAATCTTAAAGTAATCACTAAATCAATAATTACATAGCAACTGGTATTTATCTATAGGGCATTATGCTGAATAATCTGTGGAGGTTTGAAAGATGCACAAGACATAACTCTCTTCCCTTATGTCTTATAATCTCACTTGGGAGATATATATGAAAAAGAAAAGAACAATAAAGGTTTAGCCTAAAAATTAAGAATACAGGACAAAGGAAGAAATTAAAATGTATTAAGTGTCTACTAGGTCGTAGGCACTGATAGGTGCTTCATGTATGTCACCTCATTAATTCTCATGATGTATCTGATGAGGCAGAACCTAAAAGGAAGAGAAGCTTCTCTAGTGAACTTAAAAAGTCAACTAGAGAGAATTTCTTTTTAAAGAGTTATTTTCTTTGTCTTAGCAACCTAGTAGGTACTTATTTCCCTGGGGAAAGGTAACAATAGCACATTTTATGACCTGTTAAATTATGGCTCACTCCTCTAAAAGAGGGTCACTGAGTAGATTTTCCAAGAGGTTATTTGGGGTCAGAGAATGATCCTTTTGTGACTTAATGTTATTGGAACCACTTTGAAGGATTTCTGTTCTTGAGGTTGTTGTCAGGAAAGGATACCAGGAGCCTCAAAGGGATCACCATGAGGCAAGGGAGAGCATGGCCATAACCCAAGCTCAGAACCATGGTTCAGAGACTCCTGAGGAAAGGCTGAGGCTGGCAATCTTTCTCCTGTCCTGACTATGGTATGACAGTAGACATTGCAGGAACAATGGCTGAACTTCTTCTAGATGACAGATGGAATCATGAAACCCATGAGTGTGCAGGGATTTATTTTAGTCAGGACCTCCCAGTAGCAGTGCAAAATCATCATTTGGAATGTGCTGGGGCACCAGTTTTCCATAGTAACTCCATGTGTAATGACAAAAAGCACCAGATGGACTTCTTTCTGTCTGCTTGGGATTTGGAAGCAGGGCAGCCCATATCCGATGGAGTAGTCTTCTGGGAATCTTGGACAATGAAAGTGGGCACAGAGAAGACTTCAAAATGGAAACATTGGTCATCCTGCTAATATAGGCATGCTAATTCAAAGTTATTTAAAAAAATAAAAGAGATATGACTGCATTTGAATTCCAGTTGTTTTTATTTTTTTATGGTGAGATAAAGGCTCACAGAAGATTTATACCTTGTCTAAGGAGTCATACCTAGTATTGCAAAGCTTGGATTCAAACCAATTCTGTTTGACACTAATATTCTGTGCTCTACAAAAGAGATGTCACAAGAAAATTATATATTTTCCAGATAAAACTATATATCTAGTAAGACCCAGTAAATTATTATTTGCTAATAGTTAGTAAAATGTTTTCTTAAACTCCAGATAAACATCAGTGTGCAACTCTGAAAGAAAATAAAGCTTATGTTTTCATTATGAAAAGTTACAGTCATTTTATTTTATTCTTCACTGAATCTCAGGCACTAAATCCCCTGTGCTGTCTTGGATTCCCTTTTATTGAATAAGGAATTCTTGTTCTGATGAAATGGAATAAAAAGTCATGATATTTTCTTACATTGGTCATGCTTGAAAAATAAAGCAATAGCTTTTAATATGTATTCTACAATTCATTCTAATATAATTGATGAGGAACTCAACTTATTAAACATCCAAAATAATTCAATTGTGTAACAGAAATACAACAAGGAGAGTCTGCCAAGACTTACTATAATAAGTAGGCTTTAATGACACTGACAGATACACTAGGGCTGTAATGCTTTTCCCAGTGTTTGGAAAGTGCCAGACGGAATAGTGAGCACAATTTTGGTGCTAAACAAATTACTTTTGATTGATGATAGCTGCCAAGTCCTATATAAACTGTAGCATTTAGGAGAGTCCATGGAATTGTTGAAAAAATCATATAAGATACAAGTTACACAGATATAAAGGTTTTTAAGTGACAAACAAATGAGAGAAGTCATCTTACAAATAAGATGTGCTATGGTGAGCGCTGTGAATTGTGTAGGGACTGTTGAATCACAGACCTGTACCTCTGAAACAAATAATAAATTATATGTTAAAAAAGACAAAGAAGATAGCAGGAAGGGAAAAATGAAGAGGGGGAAATCGGAGGGGGAGACGAACCATGAGAGACTATGGACTCTGAGAAACAAACTGAGGGTTCTAGAGGGAAGGGGGGTGGGGGGATGGGTTAGCCTGGTGATGGGTATTAAAGAGGGCATGCACTGCATGGAGCACTGAGTGTTATACATAAACAATGAATCATGGAACACTACATCAAAAACTAATGATGTAATGTATGGTGATTAACATAACATAATAAAATTTTTTTAAAAAATATTAAACAAAAGGCATGACTATACTTACAACTTCTAACTGATGAAAAATTGATATAAATAGATACTATGACAGAAGGATAGATTTTTTTTTTTTATATCCCCAATGCCTGGAATTGAATCTGGGGTATAGTGAACATCACAGTGAACTGATAATGATTTTCTGCTGAATAAATAGATAAATATGTTATACATTTATGCTCATATTTGTTAGATATTAGATATTATATTGTATTTAAAAGTTAGATGAAGAAATACAAATAAGGCCTTCACAATAATACATAATGGGAAGAGAGAAGTGGGTAGAATGAGGTAGAAGCTGTTCACAGGGAAGGGAATCTTCCAGATAGATCCCCATATCCCCAAAACTTCTGGCTTCCATTTTAGCTATTTAGAAGTCAACCATTAATCTAATTACCTTTCCCTTAGCAGAGCAGAGTCTCATGTTTTCCTAGCTGCTGCCAGTTCTTTATTGTTGGGATTCTGTGGTTTCATTTTTATGTGTTTAGATGTAATTTTCTTGTAATTTATCCTGTTTCAGTTTCCTTGTCTCCCAGGATATGACAATTAGGTATTTTTCAACAATTCTAGAAAATTCTCTGCAATTACTTCTTCAAATATTTCTTTATCTTCCTTATTTCTATTTTCTCCATTTAGAACACCAATTACACATATTATATCTTCATTCTGTTCATCATCCGTTCCATGGTCCATATTTTCTCTGGGAATTTCTATCTTTTTTCTCCTTGTGATGTTTCTCTCTTTGGATCACGAATTCTGTCTTTAGCTGGGTCAATTCTACTAAACTGTTCTTTAAGTTTGTAGCTTTGATTATAATGTTTCATTTCTATTAGATTCTTTTCCAAAACTTCTTCTCATTTTTATACTCTTTAGTTCCTTGCTCATATTTTCAAACTTTTTTTCTTTAAATATACTTTTGGTAGTTAGAATAATGCCCCCCATCCCCCTAACCCACCTCCCACAGGATGCCCATGACCTAATCTTCCAAACCTGCAAGCATGTTACTTAACACAGCAAATGGGACTTTGCACATCTGATCAAGGTAAACTCACTTGAGATGGTGAGATTTTCCTGCATTGTCTGGATGGGCCCAATCTAATCACATGAGCTCTTAAAAGCAGAGGAGAAAGGCAGAAGAATGGGTCAGAGAGATGAAATGTGAAAAGGACTTGGCCCACTGTTGTTGGCTTTAGAAAGATAAAGATGGGGCCATGAGCCAAGAAATGCAGCAGGCTCTAGGAGCTGAGAACAAACTTCAGTTTATAGTCAGCAAGAAAATGGGAACCCCAGTTCTTATAACCATAAGAAATTGAACTCAGTAATTTGAATGAGCAGATAACTGATACTCCCACAGAGCATCGAGAAAGGAATATAATCTGCCACTCTTAGTTTTAGCCCAATGAGAACTATACTGGAGTTCTAATCTATAGAACTGTAAAATAAGAAATTTGTGTTGTTTTAAACCATTAAGTTTGTAGCAATTTATTAGCAGCAGTAGAAAATTATTACAGATTTCAGTATCAGAAGTGAAGTGTTGCTGTAACAAATATCTAAAAATATGGAATTGATTTTGCTATCAAGAAGCAGGCATAGGCTGGAAGAATTCTGAGAAACACGAAAAAAAGTCAAAATTTCTTTGAATAGACTGTTAACAGAAAGATGGACGTTGAAGACAGTCCAAGAGGGCTCAGAAGGCAATGAGAACATGTTATTGGAAACCAGAGGAAAAGGGATTTTTTTTACAGTGGCAGAAAACTTAGGAGGACTGTGTCATGCAATTATGTGGAAAGCAGAGCTTGTAAGCAATGAATTTGAATATTCAGCTGAAAAGATTTCCAAGCAAAATGTTAAAGGTACAGACTGATTTTTTTCTTTCTCCTTAGAATAAAATGTGAGAAAAGAGAGATAAATTGATGAAGGAGTTATTAAACAAAAAGAAACCAGGACTTGAAGATTTTGGAAATTCTTAACCTCTCTGTATCACAAAGATGCTAAAATTAAGAGATTATTTTGAATTTAATTTTTATTTAAAATGAAGAGATTAGTTTTCTGAGATTCTTCAGAAAGATCAAAAGATCAGAGTATTCAGGAGCAAAAAAGACTCTTTGACAAGATTAAGGAAATGACCATAGATCCCCTCAGCCATCTCAGCAGTAGCCAAAAATAGTGAAGAAACTTCCTTGGAAAGATCTGATTGTGAGCTGCTTGTCTGATGGAGTGAATCCTGTGACATCCATGGAAGACCCACAGAGTTCCTGAGAATTTTCTACAACCAAAGATACTGCTAACTTGAACTGAAAGGGGTCAGAAAGATATGATGTGAGAAGGTCTCAACCTGTGATTCCTGGCTTTGAAAAAAGGGGGGGGGGGCACCAATGCCAAGGCATGTGGTAGCAACTGGAAGCTAGAAGAAATCCTCAACTTAGAGCCAGCAACAAAGCAAGGAGCTCAGTCCTACAACCACAAGGAACTGAGTTCTGCCAACAGCCAAATGAATAGGAAACTGATCCAATTCTCCTCTGGAGCCTCCAGAATGAAATGCATCCTGCCTACAATTTGACTGTATCTGGTGACACTTGTGCTAGTACTAGATTACTAACTTATAGAAATGTACAGTGATCAATCTTGCTGTTTTATGACACTAAGTGTGTGGTAATTTGCATTGGAAACGATAGAAAATTAACATAATATTAAACATATTTCTTTTTTTTTTCCAAATCTGATCATTCCAGCATAATATACCTTTAAAAACTGTATTTTCTGTCTTTTTTCAGCCTTCTTTTAAATCCATTTTATTCTATATGCTTTGTAAGTTTTGAATTAACTAATTTATCTCAAAATTTATCTTTAAAATATTGAATTTAGATTCATACAGAAAATTATTTCTTTTGCTCCTTCCCACCAACTATGAATCTGGAACCATTATAAATTATTGGATGAAGTGTGTTGGATCAGGTGAATTCTACAACCAAACCTCAGTGAAGGCAGTCCAAAAGTTCTGAATTCAAAGGGCAAATCCATGTCACTACACTCAGTGTCAAAGTCTACATAGGCATGTTTTTGATGCACGTTCTTAGTGGTAGGTTTATTTCTTGTACATCCTTACTCTTGGAGTGTTGTCCTTAAGGACCCTGGTTTCCTGAGAGATTCTTCTATTAGATTCCAACTTGGACTAGCCCTAGGCTTCACCTTCTGTCCCCAGCTTTAGCCTTGGTTACTTCTCAGGATTGCTGCTTTTGCTTTGTTTTTGTCCTCTTTAGAGTCTTTCTTTTCCTATCATCTCAGAAAAGCATTTAAAAAGAAGTGTTTTGTAGCTATGTTTTTAGAGTTTTTCATTTAACAACTGCCAGAAAATGAACTCTCTCTCTATTTTTTTAACACCTACCCAAATTTATTTTTATAAATTGAAATAATACATTTCATTGCCGGTATAACAAAGGTTTTATTACCTTAAGTAAAACTGTTAACAAAGTGATAGCTTTTCTAATCAACTTCTTAATACATTCAACAAGTAGCATTCTTTTTTTTCCCCTAAAGATTTTACTTATTTATTAGAAAGAGAGCAGGGAGTAGGGGTAGAGGGAGAGGGAAAAGCAGACTCCCCACTGAGCAGGGAGCCTGACATGGGCTGTGGGGGGGTAGGGAGGCTCGATTTCAGGACCCTGGGATCATGACCTGAGTGGAAGGCAGACACCTAACCAACTGAGCTACCCAGGCACCCCAACAAGTAACATTCTTGATGGTACTGTCAAGAAAAATAAATAGTAAATCAGAGGCAATATGCTTCACATTTTGAATGCCTACTTGCTAAAAATAGATTGATAGTACATTATATGAAGACCCTCCTCCAGACTCAAAATGAAGAAAAAAAATCACATCTTTTGAGAATTAAATTCTAAGAAATCTAAAGCCTACTATTAGTCTTTGTATTAACTTTATATTTTTCAAAAACACTGATTAAGCTTAAATCTAAATTTAGAAAGTACATCTTCTTATAGGTTTATAAAGATCTACATTCCCTTATTGATATTTATGAGCAGTCCTGATCCACTGAATCAGAAGTAATCCTATACCTTGTGCTTCTATAGCAAGGAATTATACCATGCTATAATAACTTGTTTATACATTTTTTAAACTAGACTGTGAGCCTCTTGAAAAGAGAAATTATATTGTGTAAGACTGATGAATCACAGACCTGTAGCTCTGAAACAAATACTATATTATATGTTAAAAAAAAAAAAAGAAGATAGTAGGAAGGGAAAAATGAAGGGCGGGATATCAGAGGGGGAGATGAACCATGAGAGACTATGGACTCTGAGAAACAAACTGAGGGTTCTAGAGGGAAGTGGGTAGGGGGATGGGTTAGCCTGGTGATGGGTATTAAAGAGGGCACGTACTGAATGGAGCACTGGGTGTTATACGCAAACAATGAATCATGGAACACTACATCAAAAACTAATGATGTAATGTATGGTGATTAACAATAAAATAAAATTAAAAAAACAAACAAACAAAAACAGAAACCTACCAAAAAAAGAAAAAAATATTGTGGTAGGCCCAGAATTTAGCACTGAATTTAGGTACTGAGTAAATATCTGATGAATTTAATCTATGAGTGAAAATGTTTAGTAAAATGTAAGAAGTTTATAATTCCGTAGTATGTATCATTTCAACTTGTCCTTTTTTAACCAATTCTAAGAAAAAACTGTTATAGTGTTGTAAAAAATATTATAGTATTGTAAGCCAGCCTTAGTGGGACATCTCTCCAAATGAATTAACTTGTAGTCTAGGTAGAGCTTCCCTTCTTTCTTTCTCTCCTGTTTGTCATCTAATTCACATGTTTCAGTACACAATGAATGAAGTTTTTATTCTGAAATAAAAAGTGATTTTAAATTGTATTTTACCTGAAACATTGTTAACAAGCTAATACCCAATAAAAGAAAATCAATATTTTCAGCACTTAAGATAAATGTTTTCTAGAGGTGAGTTTTAAGTAATTTTCATTTACTTTCCTTAAAACAATGAAGATTATATTGCCAAAGAAATAAATCCCAAACAAATAAAAACTTTGAGAATTTAGAGAGTTTTGAGAGTTTAGAGAGACTATTATACAGGTTGCATCATCTCACATACATTTTTCAGGCTTACATAACTATATTTTATTTTTAAAATGTTCAACTGAAAAAGGTGTTTAAAATATGAGCCCTAAAAGGCATCCAAACTGGTAAAGGAGAAGTAAACCTTTCACTATTTGCAGATAACACAATATTATATTTACAAAACCCTAAAGACTCCACAAAAAAACTACAAGAACAGATAAATGAATTCAGTAAAGTCGCAGGATACAAAATCAATGTACAGAAATCTGTTGCATTTCTATATACTAATAATGAAGCAGCAGAAAAAGAAATTAAGAAAACAATCTCATTTACAATTGCACCAAAAAGAATAAAATACCAAGAAATAAATTTAACCAAAGAGGTGAAAGACCTGTACTCTAAAAACTATGAAACACTGATGAAAGAAACTGAAAATGCACAAAGTAATGGAAAGACATTCCATGCTTACAGATTGGAAGAGCATATATTGTTAAAATGTTTATGTTACCCAAAGCAACCTACATATTTAATGCAATCCCTATCAAAATACCAAAAGCATTTTTCACAGAACTAGAACAAACAATCCTAAAATTTGTATAGAACCACGAAAGACCCTTGAATAGTCAAAGCAATCCTGAAAAAGAAAAACAAAACTGGAGGCATCACAATTCCAGACTTTAAGTTATATTACAAAGCTGTAATAAACAAAACAGTATGGTATTGGCACAAAAACAGACACATCAATCAATGGAACAGAATAGAAAACCTAGAAATAAACCCATAATTATATGGCCAATTAATTTTTGATAAAAAGGGAAAAAAATACACAATGGGAGAAAGACAGTCCCTTCAACTTTCCCAACTGTAGTGTTGGGAAAACTGGACAGCTGCATGCAAAAGAATGAAATTGGACTACTTTCTTACACCATACACAAAAATAAGTTCAAAATGGTTTAAAGACCTAAATATGAAACCTGAACCCATAACAATCCTAGAAAAGAGCACAGGCAGTAATTTCTCTGACATCAGCTATAGCAACTTCTTTCTAGATGTCTTCTGAGACAAGGGAAATAAAAGCAAAAATAAACTATTGGAACTACATCAAAATAAATAGCTTATGTACAACAAAGGAAACAATCAACAAAACTAAAAGGCAACTTATGGAATGGGAGAAGACATTTGTAAATGACATATCTGACAAAGTGTTAGTATGCAAAATACATAAAGAACTTATACAACTCAACACCAAAAAAACCCCAAATAATACAAATAAAACTGGGCAGAAGAGATGAACAGACATTTCTCCAAAGAAGACATATAGATGGCCAACAGACACATGAAAAGATGTTCAACATCATTCATCATCAGGGAAATACAAATCAAAACTACAATAAAATATCACTTCACACCTGTCAGAATGGCTAAAATCAGAAACACAAGAAATAACAAGTGTTGGAAAGAATGTGGAGAAAAAGGAATCCTTGTTCACTGTTGGTAGAAATATAAACTGGAACAACCTCTGTGGAAAACAATATAGAGGTCCCTGAAAAAGTTAAAAATAGAGAAGTACCCTTTGACCCAGTAATAGCACTACTGGCTTTTTACCCTAAAAACACAAAAACATGAATTTAAAGGGATACATGCACCCCTATGTTTATTGCAACATTATGTATAATACCCAAATTATGGAAGCAGCCCAAGTGTCCATCAATAGATGAATGGATAAAGAAGAGGTAGTATATATATAATGGAATATTATTCAGCCATAAAAAAGAACAGAATCTTGCCATTTGCAAGGACATGAATAGAACTACAGAGTGAATGCTAAGTGAAATAAATCAGTCAGAGAAAGACAATTGCCACATTATTTCACTCATATGCAGAATTTAAGAAACAAATCAAACAAGCAATGGAAAAAAGAGAAAGAGATAATAAAAAAAACATAGAAACAGACCCTTAACTATAGAGAACAAACCAATGGTTACCAGGGGTAGGGACGGGGTGATGGGGATCAAGAGTACATTTATCATGGTTAGTACTGAGTAGTGTATAGAATTGTTGAATCACTATATTGTCCACCTGAAACTAATATAATGCTATATAAAACCACACTAGAATTAAAATGAAAACTTAAAAAAATTAAAAAGAAAATTAAAAAAGAAAAAATATCAGCCCCGTGTGCTTCTATTTTTATACTAATCCTTCTGTAGTTATCACCCACTCTAAAGTGGATGAAATTAGAACCCAATCTTCACCGCTTTTCTTCATGTAACTTTTTATGTTCTATAGGATATATGAATGTATGAATGTGGGGCCTTGTTGATATTTCAGGTGCAAATAAGTGAAACCAAACTCACTCTGTTCTCCAACAATATTTCCTTTTCATCAGTTTTGCAATTTTCTTTTTTCTATAAGAATAAACTTGAAACATCTCTGCTCTTCCTTTCCCTTTATTCATTTTATCTAATGTATCATGAAGACCTGTCATATTTGTTTGCTTTCATGTCTTCTGGTAATAGTATGCCTCTCTATTCCACTGCCTCTATCAGGAATAGGCTGTCATTTCCTGCCTTGAAAGGACTAAATAATTTTCAATGATCCCTCCTAATTCTAGCACTTTATTGCTAATTGTTTTTTTTAACTCGTTATCTGACCAGATTGTGGATTATTGTACTCAACTACAACAGTAAAAATCCAGTTTAGTAGTTTTTAGCTAGAGGACAATAGAGATGAAACTGGAACAATCACTTAGTATTATCCACCAAAATAGATCCACAACCTCCATCTGCTCTGGCTGTACAATTTTTATTACATTTTCCTCAAATGCTCTTCATTCCAACTTGTCACTCGAGCACAAATCTAGATCATCTTTCACAATTTTGTTAAGTGGTCTTCATACTGCAAAAAATCCCCTTCTCATTGTCCTATCAATCCAAAATTCACAAAATGCTGAACTCTTATATTCTCTAGGCAGTTTATATAGTGGGAGGAAACCAAAACTTGGTGTGGGATAGACCTCAGCTGATAACCATGCCACTCACTATCACATGACTTTAGACATGCTTCACGTTTCTCATTATAAAATGAGATTAATAATAATAACAAGAATAATAATACTTTGGCTTCAAGAATTTGTGAGGATTGTATGATATAAAGCATTTCATAAAGTGTTTAGTAGAGTGCCTAGACGATAATGTGAGGTAAATAGTATTATTATTGGCACTGTTGTTATTATTATTAATTCCATTACATGTCCCCATTACTCAGCTCACATTTGATAACTCATCCCAGCATCTATTATTTTTAAAGATTTTATTTATTTATTAGAGACACAGCAAGAGAGGGAACATAAGCAGGGGGAGAGGGAGAGGGAGAAGCAGGCTTCCCGCTGAGCAGAGAGCCCGATTCGGGCTCAACCCCAGGACCCTGGGATCATGACCTGAGCTGAAGGCAGACGCTTAACAACTGAGCCACCCAAGCGCCCCTCATCCTAACATCTATTAACTCAGCAACATTGAGCACTACACTATCTGGTATTAATTTTTCTCTAATTGTTTTGTATATTTGCACAATGATTTACTCATATGGGTATTAGCAGATAGGACTCTTAGAAGACATTACTAAGCAGTCATCAAGCAGTTTATTGTATGTTTTGATATTTTTTTAATTTTTTATTTAAATTCTAGTTAGTTAACATATAGTTTAATATTGGTTTCAGGAGTAGAACTAGTGATTCATCACTTACATATAACACCCAGGGCTCATCACAAGTGCCCTCCTTAATACCCATCACCCATTTAGCCCATCCTCCGCCGACCTCCCCTCCAGCAACCCTCAGTTTGTTCTCTATAGTTGAGAGTCTCTTATGGTTTACCTCTCTCTTTTTTTTTTTGATATTTTTATAAAATTGAGAAATAATACAGAATGTTAAAATGGAACCAATATCATTATCAATATCCTTATTTTTATTCTTTAAAACACATGCACGCACACACACACACACACACACACACACTCCAAGTAAACAGCTTACCTTAAGATTGTTCTGAATTCAGCTTCAGAAATGATCCAAGTTGGATATCTGCAAATCAATAATTATGAAATTACAGTCAATTAGCTTGAAGATAAAGATGTTTTTACTTTATAATTTTTAACATTTTTTACAAAAAATTAGTTGCATTTTAATCCTCTACAAGTTTTTGTTTGTTGCTTTGACCATTGCAGTAAAGTTTTAGCATATTTTTAAAATACATTACAAAATCAGTAAACACTTTTAACTTAAAGGGATTTGACTTTTTTTATTGTTTGCAAAGCCTATTGATGGTTCATAGCCCAAATACCCTCTTATTCACCATTACTGAACTGAACTAAAAATTAACATTTTAAATAAAACAGGATAAGAACTGCTGAACTGGTCCCATTTTATGATAGTGAACACTAGACTGGAATTTATTTTAGAGAAACCTGTATATACACCATATTCATCACACATATAGCGTGTATGCGTGTGCATGTATATGCCATATATATGTATGCATATTGGTAGATGGCACATGAATAGTCATACACATACAAATTTAAGGGAAAAAAAACAGGTAGATCTAAACATTTCATAGAGGAAGCCAAGTATTTGGGTAAAATCAACTGGATTAAATTCAACCTAGCTCAGGTTTTAAATGAACTGATATTTTGGTGATTTTAATAAAAATAATAGCAACAAAAATTGTGTGTTAAGTTTGATAGTTTATAGAATACTTTTCACATTCTTGTTCTGGTCTTCAGTAACCCTCATAGCCATAAATGTGTTCCCTCCTAAATACTGTTAGGGTAAACTTGGTCTCAATTGACACAGAGGTAATTACATAGAAAGCTTGTCCCATCAAATGCACATTCTGAGAATAGCCTTTCCATTTAAAATACAGACTATGTCATGTTTCCTCATAAATCAAACAGTTGTAAAATCTAGCTATTCATATGGCTGAACCTATTCATATGGCCATTCATATGGCTCATATAGTACTTTGAGTGCAATGGGGATCCTGAATTGGTCTGAGGGAATAAAGGAGAGGAATAAAATTTGAACGGAGAGTTACTGGGTAAAGACAGAGCAGAGAGAGTTTCCATTTAGAAGAACTGGCAGGTGCAAGGTGCTAATGCAGGAAGGAGCGTGGCACTGTTGAAAAGCAGAAAGAAGGCTGTTAAGGTTAAAACACAGAAATGGAGTGTTGTGTAGGTGTGCGTAAAGTTGGCGAGGTCAGGCAGGGCCATAGCAGGTTAGAGGGAGGTTAGTTTTTATCTTACACACTACAGGAGGTTACTGCAAGGTTTATGCAGAGGAGTGAGGTAGTTAGATCTCCTTGAAGATGGTAGCTCTGGTGAGGAAAGAGAAAGTGGAGGAAGAGTGAATATAGGAACTGAGCAAAGGGTATTGTTCTAGTTCAGGAAAGAAGGATGGTGGCTTTGACTAGAATATTCGCAAAATAAATTGATAAAATTCGTTTGTTTTAATACGTTTTGGGAGATAGATTATAATCAGTCTCTCTCACTTGAATGTCAGCTACATGAGGGCAGAGACTGCATGTTTTACTGATCATTATATTCTCTGCCACAATACTTTGCACACAGTAGATACTCCAAAAAAAATGTTTTCATGAATGAATGGTAGGAAAAGGAGAAGAGAGTGGAGATATGACTTAGGAAAGCATAACTGTCTAAAGCTCAGAATAGAGATCTTGACTGGATATATAAATTTGGAAGTCATAGGAATATTGGTAACATCGAAGCCATGGGAGTGGATACAATATCTATGGGGAGAAAATAGCTTAATAATGATAACTGAATTTTTGCAGACTCTATGTATCAGTCACTGTTCTAAGCATTTTACATGTTACAATCCAGTTAATCCATACAATAACCCCATAAAGAGTACTCTGTTTTTTATATCACTTTAAAGATGAGAAAACCAAGGCACAAAGGAATTATATAATTTTCCCAAATTCACATACCTAGTAAATGGCAGAACTAGGGTATGGTAGGCAGAATTCTAAGATGGCCTCCAACATGTCCAACTTCTGGTGTTCAAACCTTGTACAGTTTCCGCTCCTGTGTGGGGCAGAACCTATCCCCAAATGCGATGGGAAAAAATTCCCATGACTTAGTTATTAATAAATTGACTTTGAATTAATCAAAATCAAAAGGGAGATCCTTGTGGGCCTGGCTTAATCAGTTGATCCATTTGAAGGAGATTGGGCCCTCCCTGACATCAGAGATTAAAAGTGTGAGAAGGCCTATGCAGAGGCCCACATGGTGGAGCATTGGGAGCAGCTTCTAAGAGCCGAGAATAGCCCTTGGCTAATAGCCATCAAGAAAATGGGGAATTCAGCCCTACAACCACAACAAGTTGAATTCCGCCAACACCAGTGAGCTTAGAAGAGGACCTCAAGCCTCAGATGAGACCTCAGTCCTAGCTGACTTCTCAGGCTTGATTTCAGCCTGTTGAGACCCTGAGCAGATGACCCAGATGAAATCCATCCAGACTTCTGACCTACAGAATTGTAAAATACTAAATGAGTATTGTCTTAAGCCATAAGTTTGTGGTAATTTGTTATACAGCAATAGGAGACTAATAACACATGATGAAACCTGAGTAGTTGGTTTACATAGCCTGGGCTGCTAAAGTCTGGGCTACATTGCAGAAGGCAGAAGAGGTGGGAAAATGAGAAGAGAGGTTAATAATGACAGAACCCCGAGGAATGTAGACATTTAAGAAATGGGCAGTGGAAAATGAACCAGCAAAGGAGACTGAAGACAAACAAACAAGCCAAGAAAGTCCAAGAGAGCATGGCATTAGAGAAGCAAAGAAGGATCTGTGGAAGGACAGAGACTGACTGAGTAAGAGTGTACAGTGCCACAGAGTGCAAATCAGATGAGGACTGGAGAACATTTCTTGGATTCAATAAGATGGAAGAGGGTGATATTGGCTTTCCCCTGGCCAATTAAAAAAGCAGAGTTGGCATTTTAGAACCCCTTTTGTTTTTTTAATTTATAACCCCTTTTGTTTTTTTTTTAATGTGATGGGCTGGGGAGAAAAAATATTTTCCAGACATTTTTATTATCCAATATTTTTATGCAGAAGCATTATAAACCTCTTCCTCAAGAATTAGACACATTTTGTTAATTACAGCAGGCTTAAAAAGTAAATCAATTAAGATGTTTTGTCACAAAATTGAACTTCAAGGATTAATATTTTTTTAAGTTACAAGGCAAAATTGTACCCAGTAGTATTCTAAAGAATATTTAATCTCATGAGCTGACTAATGAAAAATAGTAGAAAGAGGAGAATACAAAAGATAGCATTCAATTTCTAAAACTCATTTATTGGGCGCCTGGGTGGCTCAGTTGGTTAAGCGACTGCCTTCAGCTCAGGTCATGATCCTGGAGTCCCAGGATCGAGTCCCACATCGGGCTCCCTGCTCGGCAGGGAGTCTGCTTCTCCCTCTGACCCTCCTCCCTCTCATGCTCTCTGTCTCTCATTCTCTGTCTCACAAATAAATAAAATCTAAAACTCATTTATTTTGTTTATACCACCCACTCTAAGGGAAAGTTATTCTTTTCTCCTAAGAAAATATGAAATCAGATGCAGAAGCAAAATGTAAATAGGCATTAAGCAAATCAATAAAGATCCATTTTGACTATAATAGAGTACAGTTGAGAAGACAAAGTGTACACACAGAGATAATTAAATTTATGACTTTTTATGCTGCTATATTCACCCTTTGATGTTGCTTTTGGGTTCTCTTGTACCAGTACTTCACTTTGGTGACAAATTTTATGGGAGGCAGGAATAACAATGACAACCCTCCCCTTATCCCATATAAAATAACAAAATAATACAATTCAAACTACCTTGTTATTCCTATACATGGGGGGATATACTTGTCTCCAGTGGAAACCTCAGGAAAGGAAAGGAGAGTTTATCCAGGGATCTCTGACACATAGCCAACGGAGGAACAGGGCCATGTTCAATGGCTCAGCCTGAACTGAGATTTAAATTTTCTATTTTGAATGATAAGACAGATGTACAGTGGGATAGAGACCCAAGTGCAGGAGTGTAGTTTTAACGTGTCTTCTAGTGGCTTACATGAAATTTTTCCTCCCTTTTTCTCATTTGAGGCTTTTGTCCCAGATATGGTTGTGAGTTCAGCTGTTCCTAACACTTCACTCATGCACAGATGGCTTAAGAGTCCTGATACAGTTATTGCTTATATTCCCAAGATTACCATTTGTTTTGCTGTTCACTTACATTTTAAGGATCTTCAATTTGTTTCACATCCAACTTATTTTCATGTATTTGGTTCCTACCTTTAGTTGTTTATGAAAAAGCCAGCTCTTACTAACAGAGGTAACCTTACTAGTGAGCATATGACTGCTTTCTAGTGTAAGACAAATCTTGATTCATTAATGAGTCACACCATCTTCATAAAGAAAAGTGACTTTTATCATCCTGGCATAAAATTCTTTAAAAAAGAAAATTTCACTTATATGTGGAATTTAAGGAAAAAAACAAATGAGCAAAGGGGAAAAAAAAGAAAGAAAGAGGTAAACCAAGAAACAGACTCTTAACTGTAGAGAACAAACTGATGATTATCAGAGGGAAAGTAGATTGGGGGGGTGGGTTAAATAGATGATGGGGATCAAGGAGTACATGTGTGATGAGCACAGGGTATTACATTAAAGTGTTGAATCTGTACATTGTATACCTGAAGTTAACTAACTGGTATTTAAACAAAAAATGTTAAAAAAAAAAAAAAAAAGAAAGAAAGAAAAGTCTACCACCCATTAGTGTGATCAGTCATTCCAGGAAATAGATCACATCTTCCTAGTCTATGAGTCCTGAACCTCTAACCAAAACAAGAAGCTTGAATAGAGTGCTTATTTTCTTTAAAGTCCTTCTCTTTCAATTCATGGAATTTTGAGATGAACCTTAAAATGAGGATTGGCCATTTTTTTCTCAAACAACAACAACAAAAAAATACCACTCTCTGTGAAAATATAAGACAAAGATGAGTATGAGAAATCTTCTCAAATTTTACTTTATATGTTGGTTATCCTAGAATCATATTGTAGTTTCCCATAGAATTGACAACTAAATAAATTCTTGGCTGATGTTTCAGAATTTTCATCTCAAACATTCCAAATCCCTGATGGCCTTAAACTTCAAAGCCTAATCATTCAATTGATTTATTATCACTTTTCCCAGTTGGGATGTACAAGCAACAAATCTTTCCAGTAGTAGTAGGTGCCCTAAAATTCTAACTTTTAACTCCTTATATTTGCTCCAAAACTACATTGACTTTAGGGAGATTTAGATTTCCAGTTAAAATGAGTCCTCATGGGGCGCCTGGGTGGCTCAGTCGTTAAGCGTCTGCCCTTGGCTCAGGTTGTGATCCTGGGGTCCTGGGATCGAGCCCCGCATCAGGCTCCCTACTCAGTGGGGAGCCTGCTTCTCCCTCTCCCTCTGCCTGCTGCTCACCCTGCTTGTGCACTCTCTCTCTCTTTCTCTCTCAAATAAATAAATAAAATCTTAAAAAAATAAAACATATTACAAAGAATGTATTAAGTGATGGCAAACTTCTTGGAGAATGTACTATAATTGAGGTCCAATCCATAGCTATTGGTATTTAGGACATTGGAAACCTTGACAAAAAAAAAAATAATAATAATAAATTTCTTAAGGGTTGCTATATATTTTTGTGCTTCATAAATAATTATACTTTCAGGTATATCTACATATCCAAACACTACCAGACAACTAGCTTTTAAATTATAAATCTCCTTGGTGGAATTCTTTTAAGTGGCAGGTGAAAAAAGGTGAGGAGAGTTAAATTTTTACTCATTTTTAAAGAATGAGAAGTAATACACAGAAGGAATTAAATAATTTAAAAGAAACAGATGGGAAATTGTGTGTTAAATAGAGTTTCTGAAGGATAAGTTGAATTAATTTGATATATTTTAGTTAATGAACTTAATCTTTACAATAAAAATGATAGCTACTATTGAGAAACAATTATTTACCAAGTTTTTAACATACACTATTATATTAGAAATCTTGCAAAATAGGGATTATTTTCTCATGTGAAAGGTATGGTTTCAACCACTTGCTTTAATGAAAATAGGTACTAATAGAATTCCTCAAGTTCCAATCCAAATTTGTTTTCAACAAGGAACTGAGTCACTCACTCTGTCATCAAATAGATGGTTCTTCTAACTATTAAATGGGCTTTTCCCCACTATCACTCTTTAATGTCAAAAGAAGGGAAAAGATCAGTTCTTAAAAGCTTATTTCCTATAGGAAACATTTTCTAGGTAATGCCAGTAAAATCTGGTGAAAAGGAACAGGTTGTTCTGCCTTAGGGTTTTTTCATTTGTCTTGTTTTGTTTTTAATAAAACTTAAGGAACTGTATGTGTTTAGGCAGCATCGAGCTTTCCATTGTTCATTAATAAAAGATATTTCGGAAGAAAAAATAAGACTCACCATATTCCAGATCAATACAGTCTTTGTTTTTTTCTATGTGTAGACTTGAGCAAAGTGGGAGTTCGAGTATGTTAATATTTTAAAAAGTTTGAAAAGGTAGGGGTCAGAAAACTTTATATATAAAGGGCCAGATGGTAAATACCTTAAGCTGGCTGGACCAACAGGTCTCTGTCACAACTACACAATTCTACCATTGGTTGGTACATTGGGAAAGCAGCTTAGACAATACATAAATGAATGTGTATGGCTGTGTCCCAATAAAGCTTTATTTACAAAAACTGTACCTGGACTGGATATGGCCCAGGGCCTGTGGTTTGCTGACCCTGAAATAGGAGAATAATAAAATACGATCATAACATGGAAATGGTGAAGCCAAGACATTTTCTCATAATGTGTTAAAAGCCTTCTCATTGCTTTGTTCAAATAGTTAGCAGCAACATTCAGGTATAAACATTAGGTTTTAGGCTAGACCTTTAGTCATGGAAAAATAGGCCAACTATTCCTTTAGTTCTTTTGGAACGTCCTCAAATGAAATATTCTCAAATACAAAAATTTTAAGGACTTATAGTAAGCTGTCAAAACCAACAGTATTTTCATCTCCTCTTTAGTGTAAAGAATTTCACAATTTGGCATCTTATAATGATGTGTGCCTTTGAAGGAGAGACTGAGAACATCTGCAGGTAAATTTGAAGTTTCTAATTATATATAATTTTTCCTAACTTACCCTAAAAACTCTCTGAAAGAGATAGTGTTATAAGTCACCTTTTATAGGTCATGAATATGAAGTTTAAGGTGATTTAGTATACTACCAAGGTTACATAGATACTAAACTATAAGGCCAGGATTTGAACAATGTAGTCCTATACTTAGAGCTACTATGTATGGTTGCGCAATTTATGCACCCCTTAGAACATATAAGGACATAGATCGTATAGATTTCTATGGTTATTGTAGAAATTTTCCACAGGTGAAAGTAAATTTTATCTTACAAAATCAGTATTATGACTTTTTTAATGAAAGGATATATATTTTAGAAGCACCCTTTTTTGTAATTCACAATAATGTGCCATATATGACAGCTCCAATCCTGGGTTAACTCTAAAGACCTTGTTCTTTTACATTATACCAAATGAACTCAGTGGCAGGACAGCCACCTGGAAGGTTACAAAGAGTAAGGTCTTGAGGGAACTCTGTGTTCCTACACTGTATATGTAACATTGTAACATTAGCCATTTCCCTGCCTTTAAGTCCTGGGAATCGTTAATTACCATGAAAACAAATATAGAGAATGAAAAAGGAGATAGGAATTAAAGATACTCTGAACATTAGAGCATGACTGACTAGATGTAGAAATATATTATTGATTAAGATTGGGAGATAGCGTCTGGAGGAAGAAGGAAGATGACTTATTTTTAAGGCTCAAAGGATACAGATGGTGGAGAAATCAAAAAGAAGTTGAAAATATGTACCCCAAACTAAGAGAGTGATCAAAGCTAGAGTTAGGGATTTGGGTGTCATTTCCATAAAGGTGTAAGAGCTAATGCCAAGAGAATGAGAGAACATAGGTGGAAAGAATCTAGGACTGGGAGAGGTGGAATCTACAAGATGAGCCACAAAATAAAGAGAAAGAAAAAGTGTGATCAGAGAAGAGATATGACAAATTAAAAATAGGACCACTGAAGCCAAAAACAAACAAAACATGTGTTAATGAAGAGTTTCATAACAATGTCTCCTACTTCAAAGAGTTCTAGGAAGATGAGAACTGTGCAGAAATCACTTCAGCTGGCAATTCAGGAGTAACTAGTGAATTCTTCAAAGTCAGTCTCAATCCACTAGTAAAAGAAGGGGCTGGAATAGGGTGGGGGAAAAGGATGTAGAAATAGAGTGTGTGGACTATTTTTTTAATCTAAAATTTAGAAGAAGGCAGAAAAAGAGGAAGAAAGGATAAAGATTTGCTTCATTTTTTAAAAATTGTATTTATTTATTTGACGGAGTTGTTTCATTTTTTTAAAAGAATGGAAGCTCATTGGAAATTTTTGAAGTTGGGAAATATAAAAGCGAGGGATAAATAAGTGACACTACTATATGTTATAGAAGACCCAAGAATCCCAAGTCACAAATAATTAGTGGCTGCAAGTAAAATCCTGTCCTGGTTCTATCTATTGTTTTAAGCAGCTTTATTGAGATATAATTTATATGCCATAATATTGACCCATTTTAAGTGTAAATTCCATGATTTTTAGTATATTTGCAGAGGCTTTAATCTTACATGTCCAATAACTGACATAATCGTAAGAATTCTTAGTCTTATCTGTCTTAGAGTATTGCAAGAACACAGAACCTCATCATAAGAATAGAAACATAAAACAAAATAATAGAGACACATCAGTGTGATGGGCTGCAATAAGATTACAGCTTATCATGTGGAATGAGGCAAATGCCCTAAATAGTTGCTTTTGTAGCCTTTACAATAGATAATTAATAAGCCACCTTCTATGAATCAAGTAAGCTTTTGTTTAATAACATTAAGAATCTATCTAGATCCATAATTGACTCATAAAGTAACTATGCAGTAACATATTACTTAGAGTACAGTTTTGCCTCATATTGACCTCTCAGGTTTTTGTGTTTTGTTTTGTTTTTTTAATTTGTTCACTTGCTTGTTTTTGGTCATACATCCCAAGACAATTTCATACCATTTAAAGTAGCCATTGTGTTAGTTCTTTGTGTTTAACCTCAATCTTGGGTTGTGAAAACTTGCTGGTGCCTACAAATAACAAACATCATGTAACTATCCCTTTCTGTAGTCTTTTGTGAAATTCACAAATTTAGATACTTGCATACTTGGTTTCTGAATGATTTCCAGACTTACAGCATATTCATGCTTTACCTAAATTGAGAGAAAAAGCTCTTCGAGTAAGTAAAAAATAAACAGTACAAAAATGAAGATAAACCATGGTTTACTCATAACATACCTACATATGTTACCCCCCATCAGGATATCAGATTACAGAGATGTAATATGTACTCATTTTATATTCAAAAATATAACAGAAAAAAAAAAAGAATTGTAGAGCTAAATCTAGACCACCCAAGCTTCTAAGTAATTATACCTCATATCTAAAAATTTCCCCAAGGGCGCCTGGGTGGCTCAGTCGGTTAAGCGACTGCCTTCGGCTCAGGTCATGATCCTGGAGTCCCAGGATGGAGTCCCGCATTGGGGTCCCTGCTTGGCGGGGAGTCTGCTTCTCCCTCTGACCCTCCCCACTCTCATGTGCTCTCTCTCTCTCTCTCAAATAAATAAATAAAATCTTAAAAAAAAAATAACCATGAGAGACGATGGACTCTGAAAAACAAACTGAGGGTTCTAGAGGGGAGGGGAGTGGGGGAATGGGTTAGCCTGGTGGTGGGTATTGAGGAGGGCACATTCTGCATGGAGCACTGGGTGTTATGCACAAACAAGGAATCATGGAACACTTCATCTGAAACTAATGATGTAATGTATGGGGATTAACATAAGAATAAAAATAAATAAATAAATAAATAAATAATAAAAATTTCCCCAAGATCTAGAGAAGGAAACCTACCTAAAGAAATATATGTTATTATATTATAAAATTATTATAACTATAATGTAAAATTATGTTGTGTAAGACTGATGAATCACAGACCTGTACCTCTGAAACAAATAATACATTACATGTTGAAAAAAAAATAAAGATAATAGGAAGGGAAAAATGAAAGAGGGGAAATTGGAGGGGGAGATGAACCATGAGAGACTATGGACTCTGAGAAATAAACTGAGGGTTCTAGAGGGGAGGGGGGTGGGGGAATGGGTTAGCCTGGTGATGGGTATTAAAGAGGGCACATACTGAATGGAGCACTGGGTGTTATATGCAAACAATGAATCATGGAACACTAATCAAAAACTAATGATGTAATGTATGGTGATTAAAATAACATAATAAAATAAAATTTAAAAAAATTATAACAATATATATTATTAAAACCATTTAATTGAACCCATTTGAATATGTTAGCTCTTTTTCAAATACAATATGTAAAGTTATTAAAACAAATCTCTCCTTCATATAGTAGACAAAGAAAAATAACCACTTTCTTATTAAACATTAGAAAGATATATGTAAGACTTACTTTGCTCTAACCTCTTTCTCATAAATTTTAGTAAACACTGATTTTTTAAAAAGCTAAAGAAAAGTGAAAAAAAAGCCTAAAATTAGAAGAGTATAAATCTAATTTATATGTTTCTATCATAACAAAAAATTAAAAATAACTAAATTATATGTTGAGATGGAGTTAAATGTGTGATTTCTATAAGTATTCATGAAATTAAACTGGGTAGGAAGAGATGAAGTACTTTTTCAAAGCACTGACTTTATCATCTTTAGTTTATCTGTTAAAATTTTCACAGGAGTTGACAATCGCCATTAGTTTTTTCCTCCGTGAAAGGAAACTATTACCAGCTCAAATGCATTTTCTGTAATCATTATTCAACCATCTGTTGTCTTGTGAGATTGCAAATTTTCTCAGGGATGATAAAACTACTGATAGATCCATTTCTTCCTTTAATCATCCAAAAATGAATTATGGTCTTTGAAATTCTTCTGACACAATAACCATTACTGTCTTCTTAGAGTGCCATTCTAACCACACAAAACCTATACCACTTGGGAATCTTTCAAGCAACTCTTTCAAATGTAAAGCCACTTCCATCAACAATCCTCATTTTTAGATCTAGTTTTGAAAGAAATTGTCCCATGTCCAAATTGTTTTCTACTCACCTCTTTTCACTGATCAACTCAGCCCACCTACATCAGTCAAGTGTTTTATCTTACAGTCCTCTTGTTTTGCAATTCTGTGTTTTTGCTGATGAGATTCTTGCTACCTTCTGTAAAGTAGTATCGACTACTAGTTTCCAATTACACTCATATAGGATGGGGATGGTTTTAAAACCAGAGAAGGAAAAAACAACATAAACATGCAAATCTGAATTGATAATGTTGAATATGAGTCAACACTAATGAGAGAGGTGAAAGGAGAATGCACAATAAAATTTCATCAGTAACTACAGAATAAGAATTTATGTTAAGGATAATAAAAATCATTAACAGAAGTTTATTCAGCTCATTCTATGTTCCACACACTTCTGGGTATTGCAAATACAGTGATAACCAACAAGAACAAGTCAAACACATCTTTGCTCCCATTGAGCTTAAATTTTAGGGAAGGGAGATATGAAGTGTGCTGATAAAAATAAGTGCTATGAAGATTGCATTTGATCAGGACCATATCTGAAGTCCTCTGTCCAATACTAAACACATGCTTCTGACAATTACAGATAAAATATAAATCATGTAACCTAATGTTTGCTGATAAGTAATTGAATTTGTTTGAAATTGTTTGTAATTGTTTTCTATCTTTGGGGCACAATTTCTTTCTTAAGAACAGAGATCTGTATCTAACACTTAGAATAGCAACATCAACAGAGCAGAGGTCAGAAAAATCTTTTTTTTTTTTTTAAAGATTTTATTTATCCATTCATGAGAGACAGAGAGAGAGATGCAGAGGCAGAGGGAGAAGCAGGCTCCCCGTGGAGCAGGGAGCCCGATGCAGGACTCGATCCCAGGACCCTGGGATCATGACCTGAGCCGAAGGTAGACGCTTAACCGACTGAGCCACCCAGGCGTCCCAGAAAAATCTTTTTTAAAGAGTCCTGAGCACTATCATAAAGCAAACATCTTTTTTTTTTCATTTCAGTTTTGATTTTCAAAGTCTCTGTAGCTTCCCACTGTGCACAACAGCACATTATTTTTAAGTGATAGAGTTGTTAACTTTATTGTGGACATTATTTCACAAATATTTATGTGTATCAAATTATTACATGGGATGCCTTAAACTTACACAATGTTATATGTTTATTGTATCTCAATAAAGACAGGAAAAATAATTTCAAGATGGTAACAGCAGAGCATAAAACTAAGCATGTCCCCTTCTGAGCAAAGGACTTTGTGTCACAGCACTGATGTCAAACGTGTGAAGCTGGCCCTGGTTCTCCCTACAAAAACAAATCTGAAATCTGACCACTTGTCACCATCTCCTCTGCTAACAACCTGGCCTGTGCTACTTACCTGGGTTACTGCTCTAGGCTTTCAAGTGAAGTCCTTGCACAACAGCACAAACTTAACTTTCTGGAAGTCAATAAAATGTATAATAAAATTATTTTCTAGGTTTAACATATCTTCTTATCTTTTAAACAAATATAGCTTTTTTGCACGTGAGAGGATGGAACAATATCTGAATCACCACTGTTCCAAGGGATGAATATAAAAGTAAAAATTAAGTGCATTTAACCATACTGCTATTTTTTTTTTTCAAATAGAAAGTGCCAAGCCAGTCACTGTCAAAAGGAAATAGGCTACAGGTTTACAAAGTGTTTGATCAGAAGTTTGTGTCATGTAAGTCTGGAATTCGGTTTTCTGAAATTCAGGTATTAATTTTCATGGAGTTAAATTTTTTAAAGGCGTTACTTTATATAAACACTAATATCAAAGTCAAGAGATATGGTGGCTACATTGTACCGATCTTTAAAAGAGATGATATTGCCACGGGGTAATGTGTAATGCACATTTGCCTATAGAAGATCAATTTCCAATAGCTTGTGCTAATACATACATAGAGATATACATCTATACAGATAGATAGACACAGATTCAGATAAAAGTATAGATACAGGATCTGTTTTGTTGTTAAATATTTTGAATATCACTCAGATTATATATACACATATATTCTTAGGGAAGAGGAATCACTTAAGGCATAAAAATATCTATTTTGGCACTATAAGGTTTTTCATAAACTATGTAATTAATTAGAGTAAGCTGTGTGACTCAAAATTCCACAAGAGGAATACTTTTAGAACCTTATATCTTAGGTAGAAGAAAGACAAAATATTCTGGCCTGTTTTGACTAAGAAGAACATAAGGAAAGTGAGAAAGCAATCAAAGAAAGGCAGCACTACTGAAGCAAGGAAAATGAGGTTCATCTGATTTTAGAACAATGACTCTCAACGCTTATTCTCTTTCCTGTCCACAACTTTGAATAACAGAGAAAACCCAAAAACACACAAATAATGTTTAGGACTCTGCCCCTCATCTACATTTAAGTCACTCCACATAACAGGAGTCAATTTAGATGAAGTCTGGGGGATATAATATAATAATATAAATTTCTAGCTTCTGAAAGAGGGAGCTTGAGCCTTTGCCTTCTATTTCAGCCTTACATCACTCTTCTTCAAACTGCTTCACTGCCCCATCACACTATAGGACTCCAAGATCTCACATGCCATCTACTTCTTAACACTACAGATGGCTCCCTCTTCCCTCCCTGCCCTGAAAGTTTTCTCATCAAGGTGGATTGCCTAATGACAAGTAATTCAAAAAATACATGTATTTTTAGTTCTGATCTTACTTAACCTTTATGTAGCTTTATTACATTTTAGCCCTCTTTCTGTTTGGAAAAGCTTTCTTCATTCAAGCCACACCACACTCTCCACACTCTCCATAATTTGTCTCTCCTCCTTGGTTTCTTCTGTGAGCTCCTTTGCCCATCCTTTAAGGAAGACACTCCTCGGAAATCTGTCTTGGGTTTTATTTTCTTCTTATGCATATTTCCTATGGACAATTTTACTCACTTCCATGGTTTTAATGGTCAACTCTAGGCTGATAAACCCAAATCTCGACATTGCTAGTTCAAGTCTCTTTTCTGAGTTCCAGACATAAATACAACTCCCTGCTGATCGGTTTTACTGACGGTCCATAGAGATATCAAATTTCACAAATCTAAAACTGAATTCATTGCTAGGTCATTACCCCTCCCCAAATTAACCCTCTTTTTAGGTTTTCTGGTTTAGCTGTTGGCACTAAGTTTCATCCTGTTGCTCAAGCAATAAACTTTGAGCACCCTCCGGCCCCTTCCTCCCTCTCAACTTCATATATCCAATAACAAAGTTATATTGACACTTCAGTTCAAACATCTCTCAAGTCTATCCACTTTGTCTTTATCTCCATTTAAGCAATCATAGCCATTTCTTCCACAGCTCACATCTGTTTCTGCACTAGCCTAGCTGCTTATAATTGTTACCAGAACAAATCTAGTATCCTAATTGCAGTCAGTGTGACCTTTTTAAAATGTTATGCTAGTCATTTCACTCTCCTGTTCAAAATCCTTTAACTGGCCCCCCATTGTTTCTTTCATTCATTCACTAAACTCCTAGTCTATTTACAGAATGTATATTATACTAGGCACTTTGCAGAGTGCCAGGGCTACACTGACCATAGATATTACCCAGCAATACAGTTTTGTCCCTGAAACAAAGAATTGGTTCTTCTACTAACCCCAGACTCCAGATTCATGGTATCAGAACTTTTCATTAATCATCATTGTTCATTTATCTTAGTGATAATGATGCACTTACCCAGAATTTTTCATCCTATAAATGTTACTGATATTTATTTCTCTGCTTTGCTTCTGTTTTACCTCTCAATACCTTCCAGATTGACCTTGGTTAAATAATTGGTGTTATCAAATAATAACAATAGATTCTATTTTTTATTTTCAGTCAGCTATGTTACAAATCCACCACTCAACCCAAGCCAACTTTGATTTTATAATTGGGCATTCTCCTCCCGGATAATGAATGCTCTAAGCAAACACAGCCCATAGTTGCCCATCCTGCATGTTAAGTCTGTAGCTCAAGTGTTCACAAAAATAGCAATACAAATTTTTCTTATTTATTAATATCATCATTAATTAACCCTGAACTGAGGACTTCCTGCAACAACACAGATTAAAAGTTCTTAGGTTTCCTAATTCTGAACAACCTACACTAGAACATATCCTCTTAAATATATAGTTTCCCATCTCTAGCAGAATATTTGCAAGAATAACATTATAAACAAAATAACACTAGACTTTGACTTTAGTTTAGCTGAAAATTAAGCTGCTCAGTAAATTATCCTCAAGCCAGTGTAGAAAAAATGTGCATATTGATCACTCAAGAAAAGACTACAGGGAGTCAGGCTGGTGTAGAAGAAAAACATCTGGTTTGTTATCCATGAGAAGTGGTTTTAGCCTAAATTCTAATATGTTCTAATTGTGATTCTAAGTAAGTTAACAAGCTTTCACAGGTGTCACTTTTTGTTCTTCTTTTTTTTTCTTTTAGATATAGTACAATGAGATTTATTCCTAATGTGATTTCCTCTTGGAATAACACACATGTCTAAGGGTTTCATGAGACCCTGTTGGATTTCTTTCCCAGGTTTTCCTTGGAGAAGTCTTCTCTAGTATGTGCACAAAATATTTTATTAACAAATGGAAATGCACTGAGGCTTCTAGCTTGATAAGCAAAGTAAGATCCAACTCAGAAATTAAAATTGCAGTCCTAATAAGGATGTTTCCACATCATTAGTTTCATAATGTATCTGCTTCTGCTTATTTCACTGTCACTAGTAAAATTTAATTGCTTCATATTTCATATTTATTATTTTGCATATAGTATGTGTTTCAGATTAGAAAAAGTAATAGAAAAAGCAGTAATCAAGCCAGGCCAGTCTCAGTCTTTTTTTACATGGTCTCTGATCATCCTCTTTTATACACACATTTGAGAAATTCTTGTGATTATATTTTTGTTAATTATATGTTATCTCTTAAGCCTCCTATACTCCTTATGGCAGCATCTAACCTCTAAAATTCCAATTTGAACTTAATACGCAAATTGGTATTAATTATATAGACAACCTTTTTTTTATAGACAACCTTTAAACACTATTTTCATGGTCTCAATGCCCAAAGCTCTAAAATACACACATATAAATAGTTAATAAAATCTGAAGGAAATATTTAAACAATTTTGAGATACAAAATTTTTGTTTTCCTTTTTATATACTTTTCTAGTATACATTTAATTCTTCTAGCACTAGTTTTATTTCCAGTTCCAAATAATATCACACATAAATGGCTCTTTAGAAAAAGCTTAAAGGGACCTTAACTACTCCCTCTGAAAATTTTCTGAATGAAACACTGGTCCTAAGAGCTACATTTTTCTCTCTTTTTTTTTCTCCTAATAACATTGTCTCAAAGGGATATTACAGACAACTGCTTAAGATAATGGGCAAAAAAGAGGTATATTTCCACAAATAATGCAATTTATTATTGCCCTAAAAATATCTAAACATGGTCCAGGGCCAGGCCCATGATGATAATAATAAGGCACTTGCCAGAAAGGCAAAATTTAAGTGCAACCCCCCAAATTCAGTAATCAGTATAAGTAATATTTTAATGGAATATTCTAAAACATAAAAATTAGTGCAAAAATTCCTGGTGAACAAAATATTAAAATTTTAAATAAAGAAAAGATATTATATGCTATATCTAGCTAAATAAGCCCTCACACTTGCCATTTGTTTTATCTTGCATTAGTTAATTGTAGAGTAACTACTTTTCAACTCATAAATGTCAGTACAAATATCATTAAACACTAAAGCTATAAATATATTGTTTTTCCATACTTGTAATTTTACTTGTTGGCCATGGACACTCAGGAGATGCACTTTATATTCAGCTGCTATTTCCAAAAGAATTTTAAGGAGATCCAATTTAATATAATGTTATTCTTCTCCCCTTCTTAATAATAATTAAATTGTTCGTGTGCTTCAGGTAAAGATATTATTACAACTAATGTCACCTTGATGGAATTATTCCACCTATTAAGTTTTTTTTTAAAAGCATTTGAATCCACAAATAAAAATAACATAATAAATTCTTTATACTTCCATACAGAAGCACTAGTGAAACTGTGTAATTTATAATAACGAATTACAACTGGAAGACAACTTAAAAAACAGGTGCTTATGTGCAATAAAATAAAAATAAGCAGACCTTGATTGCAATCAGCATGAAGTTTTCAATTATTTAAAATTCGAGAAATGTAGATAATGGGCATCATAGAGATAATTTCTTGCTGAAGCTCCCCTTCCTTGTCTAAGTTTACCATTTTGCATTAGAACAGAGGGGGCAGTCTTTCAGCTGACCTAATGAAACACTGCTGCAAAAATAAGAGGCCAATCTGTGTGCAATTGCAGTTCAGCCAGAAAGAATGCTAATTCTTCAGTGCTTTCTTTAAAGAAATTATTCAGGCTTTCTGTGGCATGGAACACTGTGACCAGCCAGGAACTGTTAGAGATGAAAATAACCTTTCTTTGTTATGACTCCCAAAATGTAGTATTTGTTTCAGTTTCATAGGAGACTCTTGTACCTAGTTTTTTTAAAAAGTGAGGGGTAGGATGCAGTGTGGAATTAGTCATGCCCTAGACATTTTCCATAAAGGATATAATTTCCTAACTTAGAATGTGCTCCCAAGGGACTTGTAAGAAGAGTACAAAAATATGATATCATTTCAAAATTGCTCAAGTATGGTCAAAGAACTCTGGTTATAGAGGAGGAGGAGGAGCTGATTTGAAGGCCCTCTCTACCCTTACTAGCTGTAGGACACTGAATTCTGATTTGAAATATCCTTTTCCATAAAACAGCGTTACTAATACCCATGTCACAGAATTGTTGTAAGGATTAAGTAAACTGACAACTATAAATAATCTATAAATTATGAACGGTTACACAAATGTCATGAAGGATTTTAAAAGATAACAAAATATAATAAGAATATAAATTAGGATTGTAAAGCCAATCTGGAAATAAAGTTAATTTTTAAATTATTGTTAGCAGTCCATGGAAGTATAAGCTAATAAACTGAGATACTGCAATGAAATCATTTCTTACATTAAGATTTTCCCTTTTAGGAACATGAATTCAAAGACTAAAGAAATATTAATGATCTTTTCAGTTTTTATTAGCTTGGGAAAGTCAATTAATTTTAAAAATACACCTTAAAAGTTATTTTCACTTACAAGAATAAAACAGAAAAAAAATCAGAAAAGCAGATGGAAAATTACTTCAGTTTGATAACTTTCCAAGTGGTTTTTAAGTAACATAAAAATAATGCATACTAAAAATAAGACAATTCCATTATAAAGGAATAATTGAAGAGTAAAAATTTTACATCATAGTACTATTTGACTACTAGTAATAACCGGAGTAGATAATATGTAAATTAAATTGGAAATTTTCAAATAATCTTACCAGGTATATTAAAAAATGTATATTTTCTTGAATTGTTACATTTTGTTTCCTTAAAATAACTTTATAAAACACAGACATATTTTGTATGACAAAAGAATTTTGAATAAAGCATATAAAATTCTTAAACTTTATTTTTTATCTTGATCAATTTCTCCTTTCTCTTTATTCTACTAACTCTTCTTTTTTTTTAAGATTTTATTTATTTATTTGACAGAGAGAGACACAGCCAGAGAGGGAAGAGCCCAAGGCAGACGCTTAACGACTGAGCCACCCAGGCGCCCCCCTGCTAACTGTTCTTGAGAAATGTTACCCACTTCGGGTTTTCATTACTATTAACATATGATTCTCAAATCTATTTCCATTCCCAAGCTCTCTTCTAAAGGCCATAGTCCTATTTTCAGTTATCTACTGGCCATGATACCTGGATATTTCCCATGGGCCCCTTAGCCCCTTCCAAAACAAACTCAACATCTCCCACCCTCTGACATCCACTTCTGTCTCTGTATTTCTGTCTGATTAAGAAGAACTGCTACCCACAAAATATGCTTTAATGTCATTTTTCAAATGCCAACTTGAGAGCCAGTAATCAAAAATGACTGAATCATATAACTTAGAAATAGTTTACTAAAACTTCACAGGGGGAAGAAAAGGAAACTGCAAAGTAAAGGATAGAAGTACTCTAGTATTGAGAAAAGAACAAAACTTATCATAATTCCCTAAGTCAAAGATACTTTAGAAAGATACACTCAGGGCGCCTGGGTGGCTCAGTCGTTAAACGTCTGCCTTCAGCTCAGGTCACAACCCCAGGGTCCTGGGATCGAGCCCCACATCGGGCTCCCCGCTACGCGGGAAACCTGCTTCTCCCTCTCCCACTCCCCCTGCTTGTGTTCCTGCTCTCGCTGTGTCTCTCTCTGTCAAATAAATAAACAAAATCTTTAAAAAAAAAAAGAAAGAAGGATACACTCTACTATTTTATGAAAAAATTAAGTGCTGCATAAATAAAAGGAAGTGTTACTATACTAATGTATAGAGTATATTTTTCTAGGAATTGATACAAATGAGAAATGTTAAAAATTTGAATGTGTTTTGATAAATCTGTTGATAGTTCCACAGTAAATGTATTAAGTCAATATCTTCCAAATTGTATTTCACTTAGAGATGTTAATGTGTTTATTTGCAGAAGGGTTAGCTATCAAATACATTTGTAAAATTCTGCATGTAATTTTCTCTGAAGATTATAATGCATATTTCCAATAAACCTGTTTAATTTGACTAATCCAATTTTTTCTAAACATTTGCAGAGTTATTATTTTTCCAAAGAAACAATTCAGTGTCCTGGAGCTTACAGTTTGCATAAAGTTGAATTCAGGGAAGCCAAATCACAGAGTACATCCCTAACCTTTAACTATGAGATCAAACAGGAAATGCTGTGTAACATACCTCTAATTAAAACTAGTAACATTCTGATTGTATTGGCCAAAACTGACCCCATGTGGTAAACCTTATATTAATAGCGATTAATTAAATAATTTGAACTGGAGATCATTTATATCCTTATAAAATAAAAACAAAATACAGGACAAGTATCAAAAGCTACAATGTAAAAACATTTCCTGAATAAAGGAAAAAAATTGAAACTATATTTTGAAAGGTCATACTGCATACTTTGGAAAATAACTTATCCCACCCCAAAACACATCCTAGTAAAATTATGAGGCTTTAAAGAAAATTAAAAAATCTTTTGGGCAGCCATATACAATGGCCAAGTCACTTATTAGAGAAAGAAATTCAGACTATCATTTCAATAGCACCTTTTAATGTGTATACATATATACATATATACATACATATATGGCCACGTGTGTGTGTGTATATATACATATATATATATATATATATATATATATATATATATATATAGCCCACCTATGCTACTATTCATCTACTAAAATATATAGGCATATATTTTTAAAACATATTTGTAAAAATGTAAGTATAAACTATTTTTTTAAGATTTATTTATTCATTTAAGAGAGAGAGAGAATGCACAAGCAAGGGGGGAGGGTGGGAGGGGAGAATCTTCAAGCAGACTCCCTGCTGAGCACCGAGCCTGGCACCTGGCTCAATCTCAGGACCGATGAGATCATGACCTGAGCCGAAACCAAGAGTTGGACGCACAACTACCTGAGCCACCCAGGCATCCCAAACTATTTTTTTAATAAATAAGTAGATGAACAGAATAGAGTGCAGGACATGAACTACAAACTAGTTTGTTTTTTTTTTAATATAATTTGTTTTGTATTTTTGTCACTGAACCATGTAAATATTTCAAGTAATTATTAAACAGAACCAATTTTAAAAAAGAGATTCTAAAATTAAAAAGTAAAGCAAAACCAATGAACCCAAATGTATATCCAGTTGGTGGCATTGCCACACTGAGAGGAACCAATGAGGAGTTGTTAATCAACAGGCATAAAGTCTCAATTATGCAAGACGAATAAGTTCTAGAGACAAGCTGTACAATATTGTCCCTATAGTGAACAATATTGTATTGCTTATAAAAACTTAAGAAGATAAATCTTGTGTTCTTACCACACACACACAAAATTAAATACACACACACACATACACACATAGTAATTTGACTGCTGATTCCTACTGGGCTAGTCTATGGGCAAAAGGAATTTAAAAAATTACCTGCTATCAGTAATAATAATATTGGTGGTAGTATTTTTATTGTACACATTGTTATAGGTATAATGTTGGATGAAATAAATGTGTGATTTTTGTGATACTATAATTTTATTATTCCTGATTTTCCTGATACAGAATCCTTGGCAAGGGAGAAAGGAGATACAGATGTAAGATAGGAGGAATTAACTAAAATTCCTGAAAGCTTGAAGTTTAATTGTAAAAATCAGTATGAACCAGCAATATATTTGTTCAAAATCAAAACAAAACGTTTTTCTTAAGTCTTCCAACAAAACAAACAAACGAAAAACCCAATAATCAACCCAGTAACCATAAGAGATCTCTTAGCAACAAAATTGAAGACTTGAAATACTAAAGAAATCCTAGAACTTGGAGACAATGGTTGATTCCAGACCAGAGGCAAGTTATGTACAGTGGGTGGTTTATAGAAAAAAACAAATTCACCTTGAGTTGGTAACTGTTAAAAGTGGGTAGTGGGTACATTAAGAATTCATTAGACTTTTCAGTCTAATTTTGTACATATAAGAAATTTTTCATAATACACACAAAATAAAACAAAAAGAACCTGGTCCCATAGTCTATTTGGATGCAAAATTTTATAATGCAGAGGGTCCATAAATGCTTTATAATCTATATAAAACACAATTTTGAAGCTCCTATAAAGGGCTACATTCCAAAGAAAATCTAAATGATGGTAACCTCTTGCAATTATGATCTGATTTTTACTTCAAAAAAGCTGCATGTATTTCTTAGCTCAAAGTTGGCTATGGACTGAATTATGTCTTTCCAAATTCACATGTAAGTCCTAACCCCAAAAGTGTATTTGAAGATGAGGTCTTTGGGAGAGAATTAGCTTTAGGTGAGGTCTTAGGAGTGGAGTCTTTGTAATGGAATTAATGCCCTTATAAGAAGAGACACTAGAGAATTTGCTGTCTTCTCTCTCTGCTGTGTGAGGACACAATGAGAAAATGGCCATCTGGGATGTAGGAAGAGAGTTCTCACCAGAACCCAACCATGATCTTAGACTTCCCAGCATACAGAACCCTGAAAAATAAATTTCTATTGTTTAAACCATCTACTTTAATGGTATTTTGTTATGGCAGCCCAGGTTGGCTGATACAGGGTCTTTCACTTGGTAGTGCTCAATAAATGGTAGCAGAATTTAAAATGGTAGATTTCTAAGTTGCCTTTAAAATTCTCAAAACACCAAAAGAACATTTTGTCTTAAACTTGAAATATTCTGAGTATACAAACATAAATCAACTACTCTGTAAAATATTCATAGTACCAGAGGCTTAAAAATGTAAATGATTAGAAACATTAAATCACCGATGTGATTACAGAATGCTACTTCATAAAAATAGAGCAGTAACAATTAGAATCATGCTACATAATAACCATCTACAATGTGGAAAAAATTTCTTGCCTTGGGCATCAAATTAAGGTGGATAGTTTTATTCTGTGTAAGAAGATGAATAACACATATCTGGTCTGTTAGAGAGAAAAAAGGGGAAACTAATTTACATTTGTTATCTTAATTAATCCTTGACAACACCAAGGGCTCATTCTACTATACCATACTATATCTAGTTTTCTACATATAAACTAAATAGCATGTTAACTACTTATATTTCTACTTATTGCTAAAATATAAGAACATAGATTTATCTCTAGTACTTTGTATTTAGCACAAAAATAAAAAATTAGTTTTTATATGAAAAAAGAACAACTGAATACAGATAAATCATTTTATTTTTACTTTTTTTCTGACTAATAAGATTTTCAACTTATCTTTAATCTGCTTTCAAAAAAAAAGTAAGCAAAGGGTATATTCATATGGGGGAGGAGATTCAAGTTTACAGTTGTGGGGTACTAATCTGTGAGAAGCTGACTATTGGCTAAGCATAACAGGATAGTGATAGTTGAAACCAATTAGGAGATAATTATACTTCAAGTTCATTATCTTACTGGTGAGAATTTTCTTAAGTAATGAGTGACAACATCTTTGAGTCCTAACTAATAATTACATAGGCAAACAGAACACTTTATACCTTTTTCCTACTCGTGTTACTAATTCACCATTCTTGAGGAGAAGGTTGTGAATAGCAATTCTTATAAGAAGAATGGATGCTCTAAGTTGGAAAATTCCTTTAAAAAGTATATTTGGATTTTGGAAGAAGTCACAGGAAAGTGGGAGAGAATAATTAATCCTATAAATATTCACTCATTCAACAGTGAGTTATTGGCTGCCTACTATGTGTCAGTAATCATAAGTCTGGGAAATCAGCCACAAATGAGACATGCAAAATCACTGTTTTCAAAATACTTATATTCTATAAGAGAACCAGTGTATAAAAACAAGTAAACAAACAAGATATTTTGTTAGTTATAAATGTTCTTTAAATATAAAACAAGTAAAATACAAAATAGAACATGCCTTAGGGAATATTTTAGATTGGATGATGGGGCAAAGCCCCTTGAAGGCAGTGACAGGCAAACACCTAATTAACGAGAAGGAACATACTATTGGGGGGGTCTGGTGGAAAATATTCTAGGCATAGGGAACCTCTAGTGCACTGGCTCTCTATATTAACCCTCAATTTTGAATCTCAGATTGCACTGTAGAGTACCTCTTCTTACTACACTCATCTACCCATTTCTCAGAAATCTTTGCCTATTGTCAAAACCTCCGTCAATCTCATCTCAATTTGGGGTCAATATCTATATGTATGACTCCTTCAACCCTCTGGCCTCTAGATTCTTTGACTACTTCTCATTCAGTGATCTTCTCATCAACACTACCTCAGCTCCTCTGGTCATATCAATAAGAAAACCCCTCCATATCTCAATTTCTAGCACCACACTCCCCGATGACTATACCTCCTTTCTTTCCAGTTCACTCACTCTAAGTACCCTGACTGCAATGATTCTCCTATCCCAGCAGGACCTACAATCCATGGATTTACCACCTATTTCCTGTCTTTCATCCCCAGTTCATCCCTACCATACAACATTACTGAATGGTTTTGCGTTACATTCATGAACAGTATCCTGAAAAGGGCTGTTAAAACAGACCATTCACTCTCCCACTGTCCTAGTTTACTGTTTTATACTTACTCTTCTCTCCTTAAACTGTGAACATTTCCTCCCGCATTCCATCCTTACTGAATAAACACCATGTAAGTGTTAGTCTACAAAACCACAACCTCCACTTGTACATAAGATTCTATCCCTCTCACCTGCTGGTATCATTTTGGTAAATCTCCCCTTGTCTTCTTGTATCAACAGTTTCTTTCTACACTCATTTTTCATTTCTATCAACATACAAACTTGCTGTGACTTCTCTTTTCCCAGATAAATTTCTTTAGAAGAGTAAGCAAATTAGAAATAGAAAATAATTTTTTTTTCTGGAAGAATAAATGGTAAGACTAGCCAAGCAAACTTTAAAATTTACAGAATTGATGAAGCTGTGGTTGTATTAAAAGTATTAGAACATATTACAAAATTAATGTGGTGAAAATTTCACATGGTTAAGAAATTCAAAAGAAAATGTAGAGATAGCTGGTAACATATAAAACATATTTAACTTTATAAATATTTAATGATATAAAATAAAATAAGAGATACTATTCTTGCTTATACTTAAATGTATGCATTATAATTTATCATATATGTCTATATACATACATATATACATGCAAAACATACACACACCTATGTATCTATATTTTTACCTATCTATAAATGTAATGTACCCAATATTGTGAAACATACAAGAAAGTAGCTATTCTCATACTAGTTGGGACATCAGCTGATAACTTCCTGAAGGTAACTTGGCAATATAAAGCAAAAGTCTAAAAAATGTGGTTATTTTATAACAGCAAAAAATTAAAAATATAAATTCCCAACAGTAGATTAAATAAATTATAATACATCCTTACGTTAGATATGATAGGGCAATTAAAAATCATAATCTTGAAGAATGTGTAACGATATCTGACATTGCTCCAGGCACACTGCCACATCCTATAAAACAGTGTAAAACAAATGGTCTCATTTTTCTAAAATATTCATTGTAATATTTATTATAAATAATATACCAAAAATGATAAGATAGCAAGGAATTAGGAGTAGCTATTCTGAGTTATGAGCTACGGGTAATTGCAGTTTTCTTCAGTATTTTCTACCTTTTTTAATAGCAGTATATTCAGAAAGTTAAAAAAGCAACAAATATTAGAGATGAAGATGAAAAAAAGCAAAGAGGCAAATTGGGATAAAGTTTTCTTCTCTTCCCTTTTTTTTTAGTGGGAATTGGTTAGAATAACTAGAGTCTCAGGAGAGTCACATGGTTTGCAGCCCCTTGTACAGGAAAAATTAGCTTATTGCAGGGTCTTCGCCACCACTATCACAATAACCAGGGATGGAAAGTCACCTATAAAAATGACAATGCCAGTGGAACCACACTGCTTGAAGCTCTGGATTGCATTTTGCCACCAACTCATCCAACTGACAAGCCCTTTCATCTACCCCTCCAGGACGTCTACAAAATTGGTGGTATTGGTACTGTCCCTGTGGGCCAAGTGGAGACTGGTGTTCTTAAATCTGGCCTGGTGGTCACCTTTACTCCACTCAATGTTACAACTGAACTAAGTCTGATGAAATGTACCATGAAGCTTTGAGTAAGCCTCTTCATGGGGACAATGTGAGCTTCAATGTCAAGAATGTATCTGTCAAAAAAAAAAAAAAAGAATGTATCTGTCAAAGATGTTCATCCTAACAATGTGGCCAGTGACAGCAAAAATGACCCACCAATGGAGGCAGCTGGCTTCATGGCTCAGGTGATTATCCCGAACCATCCAGGCCAAATCAGTGCTGGATATGCCCCTGTGCTGAATTGTCACAGAGCTCATAATGCTTGCAAGTTTGCTGAGCTGAAGAAGCAGATCATCGTTCTGGAAAAAAGCTGGAAGATGGTTCCAAGTTCTTGAAATCCGGTAATGCTGCCATCATCGATATGGTTCCTGGCAAGCCTATGTGTGTTGAGAGCTTCTCTGACTATCCTCCTCTGGGCCGTTTCGCTGTTCGTGACATGAGACAGACGGTTGCCGTGGGTGTCATCAAAGCAGTGGACGAGAAAGCAGCTGGAGCTGGCAAGGTCACCAAGTTTGCTCAGAAAGCTCAGAAGGCTAAATGAATATTATCCCCAATACCTGCCACCCCAGTCTTAATCAGTGGTGGAAGAACGGTCTCAGAACTGTTTGTGTCAATTGGCCATTTAAGTTTAATAGTAAAAGACTGGTTAATGGTAACAATGCATCGTAAAACCTTCAGAAGGAAAGGAGAATGTTTTGTGGACCAGCTGCTTTTTTTGTGTGTGTGTGGCAGTTTTAAGTTACTAGTTTTTAAAATCAGTACTTTTTAATGGAAACAACTTGACCAAAAATCTGTCACAGAATTTTGAGACCCATTAAAAGCTTAATGAGGAAAAAAAAATGGATTGAATGAGATATCCCCTTTAGCTTAGTATTTTAATTACTTGTTTGTTTGATTTAGTAATACAGAGGAGAATAAGGGGAAGCATAGTATTATTGTTTTTATAAATCAGATGGTACTGTAGAGTTTAAAATGTTACACTTCAAATTTTTCGTCTTTAACTTTTGTGATATCATTTTAAAATGTTAAGTAATAGTTTTCAAAATTATTGGGAACTCTTGGCAACAGAGATTAGAATTATAAACAATTTAATATACCATGAAATTGTCTTATTTGGAATTAAATAAAATAACCACAAATTGAAATCTATTCTCGGATCTCACTCATTAATGCTAGCACCTAGATGTAGGATGAGAAACAAGCCTGATCCCATACACAATCAGATATTTTTCAAAATAGTGTCACATAAAGGGTCCACCATTTGAAATATTTTAATTGTTTCACATATTTCAATATTTTAACAGAAGCTCTAGACTTTATAAGGAAAAGAACCTGAAAAGTCCTAAGGTTACTGTCTGGACTCAAGTAAGAGAGTATCACTCATAGGACAATGAATGTGCTACACACGTTGTAGCTCTGAAACAGTGAATTTAGGACAAGTTCAATTGCACTAAGGCATGGGCTAATAAACATCAAACAAAGCAGTCATTGTAAGCCAAGGCTCATCTATTATAAACATGTGATCACACAGGGCATACTAAAGTCTTTGGTCTTGTGTTAGTGCACAGTGATCAAAAGAAATATATTCTATATTTTGTTAACTTGCACATAAAAAACAATCAGGGATTTTATAAATATAAATATATTTTTACAAATACAAAATAAAAATGTGAAATAAAAAGATGTAGTTTCACTCCAAATTAACAACGATTATAAAATAATTGGATTTTAAGAACCACAAAATATAGATCACAAGATTTTGCAGATGTGCCCTATCAATTATCATTTTCTTATAAAAAGATCTTTGATTTATAAGGCTCTTTAAAGAATATATAATCTCATTTGATCAATGTAAGCACATCTTGCGACAGAAAAGATAGCTCTAATTTACACATGAGGAAGCTACAGCTCCTCAAGCCTCGTTCTTTTGCTGATATAGCTAGTCAAATTGTGGGTATAGAACCAGTCTTCTGAAACCCATTATATTTTTCCTTTCATTGAACCATAGTGTTTTTGTACAAAATCCTTGTCCAACATAAACTGAAAATTAAGGAGGCCTGTTTGATATTTTATCATGGTTTCCTCTTGTGATGTCAAGTGACACCATGCTCTTCCCTTAGTCTGCCATGCCCAAGAACCACACCTTTTATTTTCCTCTCTCCTTTGACTTTCTCCTGATATAAAATTTTTAAATGTTCAAGTCTTCCTAGGCTAAAAGAAGCAGCTTAAAGAAACAACCTAAACTAGAATATAAGATATTGAGGATTGAGATTTTTGTAAATTTTGTTCACAATGTCCACTTTGTTTAAGGCTACCTGGAATAGTGTCTGGTATAAAGGAGATACTTAGTAAACTTTTATTAAAATATAAAAGTTCCCTTGGTCTACCTCACTTTAAAGCTACTAATCTCTCATGAGATGTCCTTTTGCTATCATGGTCAAATATCTTGAAACTTCAGTTCACTGTACTGTAGCTTCATAAACAACTGGGAGGTAATCAATAACCTCCTAATAATCAAAATGTAATGGTATCTTTTTAGTTTTCCTCCTATTAGAACTCATTTACAAACTGAACACTCTTTCTTATAAATGTTATTCTAGTCACTATTATTGCTATTTTATCTTTGTTTTCTTTGTCCCTTTCTGTTTTCTTTCTCCTTTTCTGCATTGCTTCCCTTACCTAAATAAATAATAAAATTCTTTAATTATGACCTTGGCCTCCTCTCCTCACTTTGCTAGTTCTCCCTGGCCGTATCTTTTACATCATGGTTTAAATTACTGTAACTGTGCCACTAATATCCAAAACTGTTTGTGAACCTCATCTCCTGACTGAGCAAAAAGATTGCACATCCTGTCTTCTTGAATGACCCACAGGACCTCAAACATAACATCTGCAAAATAGACATTTTTTTCTTTATAATCCTCTTTCACCAAACTGAGTTTTCACACTTCTATTCCCTCACTAGCACATTTCTTTTTTCTGATTCTCAGCTGATGTCTATGCTTTCTATTTCTTTGAAAAGAAAGAGGCAACCAAAAGAGAAGTCCTAAATATTGCCAATACCACATCCACCAATTTACGTTCATCTGTGTCCATAAACCACTTATTTTCTTCTGTTAATATGCATAACCTGCCCTACTCCTACCTAGTGCTAATCCCTCCTTATGTATTTGGAACATATCCATACCTTTTTAGCTACTCAAAGACAACACTCCAAAATCTGTCCCCACCCACCTGCCTCCTGGATTGTTTTTTCACCAAAAGATTCCCAATATCATGCAAAACTGATTTTTAAAAATTTTCCATCTTAAAAAGTGACAACAAACTCTTTTGATCCACATCTGCATCCAACCACTATTTCACTTCTCTGCTTTCATTTACAGCAAGACTCAAAAGAGGCGTAAATACTATCCCCCTTTCTTTTCCCATCCTCTTGAACTAGTTCAATTAGGCTTATATTCTCTCGGATCTATGCAGTAGCTCTTGTCAAGGTCCCAGTGACTGCTGCACCACCAAATTAATGGCCAATCATCAATTCTCTTTCAAAGAAACTAGTAGGAGTATTTGACATAGTATAGCACTCGTTCTTTCTCGAGAGTTTCAAGACTTCACTAACCAAATATATAAAAGAGGGAACATCTTGTCCACAATATCCCAGACCTCGATACCCCTTCTTCCCCACACCTCTTCTCCCCCTTAGCCAGCTTTACTGAAGCTCTTCACAGTACCTGTTACTACCTGACATATAGTTACTTGTGAAATATAGGCTTGATGGCAGCAAGGACTTGTGTTTATATCAGGTCCAGCACATATTAGCACTCACTAAAAACCAGTTTTTACTATTTGCACTCAATAAAAATTTCACATGTATAGGACTAAGCATAATCATCAAAAGAAATATTTTTTTCAGTAAAAATATCATTGGTGGGTTAAACTGAAAAGTGGACAAGGGAGATATAGGCTGTCTACTTTAAATGTACTATATATCTATTTTGCTACAATACCTGGTCCACTGTGTGAAGTCAATAAATGTTAATTTATGTTAATGTACCGTAAATCTTTAAAAAAAGGACAACTCTATATAATTATGATATAGCTTAGTTCCTAAACTGTTCTTACAAAATGGAATAGAATCCAGAGAAATAATAAAGTATTGGTGCTCTTTAATTAGCACTTATAAATCAGAACACCAAGTTAATCATTCCTGTAACAACTGAAAGAATTGAAATAATTCATTGATGTCAAGAATGCTATGCTATAAGACCAAATATAAGAACTTAGAGGTGTTTTATCTCTTTTCAGGCTTACCATATTGTAATTTTAACTTGGCAAGAAAAGATAGATTAAAAATACATGTTGCACCTATAATTTATTAGAAAAGCATTTTCTCTTCTGCTAAATTGTTTCTTAGATTGATTCCTCTGACTTTATCCCACTCTTTTTTGTTATGCTTGGTGGTTTCCAATTAGACTTGTAGATAGATAAACAGTTGATTGAATCAGTAATGCAATATTTGTAATAAAACATCTAATAATTAAGACATTAGAAATCAATATGTTAATGTCATTTTTGTGATTAAACAGTGAAAATGAAAGCCAAAGTTCTATTTAAACACAGTTTTCATTTTGTATTGTGTTTTAAATATCTTGAGAACAACAGCAACATTTATAAATAAGCACAATTTTCAAGTACAACAACTATTCCAATATGAAAATAAATATCTTAAGAATAGAGTACTGTATGCATGCGTAACCAATCTTTAGAAACTTTAGATTATTTCAGATCATTTTGGGAACAGTGTTATATAATTTACCTGGGTTTAAAATTCCATCTGACAATCACTAGCTGTGAGAATTTTGCAAACTACTATGCCTTGAGCCCTTCAACCTCAACATCTGTAAAGTAAGACTATTACCTACCTCATCAGTTTGTTGCAGAGATTAAAAGTGATATATATCTTTTATGTAAACCTTGGAGTTACTTTTCATTATTCCTTCTCCTTCAACCCCTCAGTATGCAGTCTTTCTTTCCAATGTCTCTCACCTAATAATTAACACTAAACCTGGCCTCTGCCCAGGTGGTCACCTCATATTCCACCTTTACTCCCCTGTAGATCCTTTTGCACCCAATATTAGCTCTCAAAAGTACTACAAACCACTACCAAACTGTACATTCCACCGTCCTCTCCAAATATCTGTAATGACCCCCACTGCCTATAGAATGAAGTACAAATTTCTGAATTTATTTTATGCCATCCACAGTCTGGTATCTTGCCTACACAGCTTTATAACCTAATAGTCTCCTTCATGAATACTCCATTTAACTCAACAAGTACTACTCATTGCCTAGAAAGAAGTAATGCAAATTCAAACCTCCTTTATCAAAACAGTTCTCCATTGCCTGCAATGGACTTGCCCTTCTCTGTATTACAGCTTCCTATTAAGGAACATTTTTTAACAGCAAATCACAGTCAAGTCCATTAATGTTCATTATGATTTATTTTTCTTACAATATTTGTAATGTTATTTATGCTATCATTTTACAGAAATAACCTCCTGACTGGACTATTTCTTCTTTTGCTCTCCAAAATACATTCTCCGTATAGCAGCCAAACTGATATTTTAAAAAAGCAAATCATATCAGGTCACAGCCCTGCTGAAAAGCTTCTACTGGGTTCCTATACTCAGAAGAAAAGACAAAGCATCAGGCATCACTCTGCAGCTGCCTGCCCTGCCTCCTCATTTCTGCTCTGGGATTTATCACTCTGCCCTTGCTCACTAAGCTCCTGGAACCCTACACTTTTATTCCTCTTTGTCTATGTAATTCTTCCCACACATCTCCGCATGGCTTAGTTCTCTGACAAGACCTTCTGTGACTACCTTTTCTAAAAGATTCGCCAAAACATACACACGTGCGTGAGCACAGGCACATATACACACACATACACAGTCACACATGATCACTCCATCCTTTCCCTTGCTTTGTTGTCTTCTTAGAATTTATCATCATCTGTACTTATTTATTAATTTCTGATGTTACCATATTCCCAACACTTCAAATGGAATGTAAACTCCATAGAGCAGAGATAATCTTCTTTACAGCCGTATCCGTAATTCACTATATTGGAAATGCTCGATAAACATTTGTTCAATTACTAAATTAATCCTCCTGTTAAAAAGCATACAATCTGTTTCCTTAACCAGAATATAAGTTTCTTAAGGAAAGAGATTTGTCTGAATGCTCTAATGTTCTTGATATTTTTTTTTAAATCAAGTAGAACGATAGTTTAAAGTAAAATGCATGCTAAGCATTACATGCAAAGTAGAATTTCCAAAGTGAAACAGAAAATAGAGCATAAAATAAAAATATCTTTCTACCCATTTTATAAAATATCTGGTTTCTTATTCAATGTGCTATGAAAAACTGCTTTATGCAGAGATTTCATTGCCAAAATCATCTGCAAAATTATTTTGTACAGATTTTTAGCTCTTTTGAAATCAAACTAAATCACAAGGATTTGCAAATCCTAAATAAATTGAATTCCTTAATTCCAGGCCCCACAAAGCCCACGAGGGGCCTTTTGGTCAGTCAAGTGTATATTTCTAAAATCAGGACAATGATTTCTAAGCTTTTTTTCTTAGCGTCGCCAGACAAATTTCTCTTTATGATAATATAGATGGGTAGCATAAATCAATAAAAACACCGATACACTTAAAACTTCAAAGGGAACCATAATAATTCACAATAATTCGAAATCTAGCAGCAAACTATTTTGTTGAGCTATTTTTTTTTCCATCCCCCTACTCAACCTCAATGCTGAAGTTTACAGTGAAAAGTTTAAAAAAGCAGACAAGAGTGGGTAAGCAAAATGCCTGGCACATAGTTATCATTCACTGACTATTTTTAAGAAAATAAATAAAACAGTTTAAAGGACCCTCAATAAGGAACATGACAAAACATCTGATCTCAGAATATTATTATAATACTAGTATAACTGTCAACCAGTTTAAAAAAGTGAGATAGAAATGCAGTATGTGATCGTTTCACCTTAAAGGATATACACCAATTGAGACGAAAGGAATTATGAATTTTTCCAACTGGAAATTAAATAATAGAGACAGAATGGGTTTTCATATTAACTTATATCATTAAGTTAATTTCCTCAACTATGCAAATCATTTAGCTTATATTCATAAACATAACTCATACCATTTGTTTTTTAATTAATAATGAATAAAGAACTAATTTCTTTAATAAATTCTAGAATATCCAAGACTCTTTGAAACAGTATTTTTAATACTTTAAAATGTTATGAAATTAAATATCATTGGTATATAGGAGACTGGCCAACATTTTATCTTTTTTAAAAGTGAAGCATTTGATGCCAATACCCATATCTTGATTGAAAATGACTGTAATAGTGAAGGGACTGAGGATGTCAATAATAATTATGGGAATACTAATAATTGAAAAGTTAAATTCTCTATTCTCTCTAATGTTCTCCAAGAAAGTGATTTTATTTTTCACATACATCCCGCTAATATTATATTTGTTATGCCTCCATATAAGAGTCTTCACACCCACACATCTCTTGTCCCAGTAAACCTATGAATCTATCATTAGAGATTTCTTCTCTGTCCATTCTTAAAAACTGGGGAACCCCAGAGATTCTTTCTGCTTCTTCCTACATTCACCCTCAATGGCTTTAACAACCACTTTTATTGCACTAATTCCCAAGTCTCTCTCTGCCACTTAGTACCTCTATTCTAAGTTCCTGCCCTATGTCCTTTTTTAAAGGAACTGAATGTACTTTTCTTGAAAGGATTTTGTACAAAAATATTAACTGGAGTTTCTTTTATCACCTCTGGCCTCCTGTATGGGGTTTCATGTTACCATACCTGTTTCTCAAGTTACAAACCTTACTAGCTAACTTCACTTCTTTCTCTACCTCTTTCCCAAATGTGACACGCCTTCTCAAGTCTCACTCCATCCATGCATTCATCCTTGGTGCTTTTTTATTTCTTTTCAATTTTTTTTTATTTTATTATGTTATGTTAATCACCATATATTACATCATTGGTTTTTGATGTAGTGTTCCATGAGTCATTGTTTGCATATAACACCCAGTGCTCCATGCAGAACATGCCCTCTTTAATACCCATCTCCAGGCTAACCCATCCCCCCACCCCCTCCCCTCTAGAACCCTCAGTTTGTTTCTCAGAGTCCATAGTCTCTCATGGTTCGTCTCCCCCTCCGATTTCTCCCCCTTCATTTTTCCCTTCCTACTATCTTCTTTTTTTTTTTTAACACACATATTCCAAAAACTTAGTCCATATTACCTCATTTCATCTTTATAACAATCATTTACATTAACACCATTTTATAGACAAAACTGATGGACAAAAGGTAAGTAATGTGATAACATAGCTTGTGAGTGGCAGAGCTGAGATCTTTCACTATTGTAACAATCTCCTATCTCTTTGTCACTCCTTCTAATTATCTTTTTCAGATATTGTTTTGCCCGTCATTGCCCACATAACAGTTCAAACTTATTAGTATCTCAAATAAAGTTCTTGAAAGTCTACAGCAAGTGTAATTGTCCAAGCTTACCTCCTGACACTCCTTACCCCACACCATGTGTTCCTGCTGAACTGAACAGAATGAAACTCAGGACATGATGGATCCTTTCTCAACCCCATGATTTTGTGCATGCCTTAACTGCTTAGAAAACTGTCCCAATCTCTCCCCCAAAAATACCTTACAACCAGACACAAAGCTTTCTTCTTCCATGAAGCCTCTCCTTCATCACCAGACTGCAGATTAACCTTGTTCTGTTCTCCAGATTTCCATAACATTATATTCACATATCTGACACATGCTCTACTTTAAGTTAAAAGAATTTAGTTGTTGGCTAATCTATCTTCCTTCCTAAGGATAATCTCCTCCAGAGTCAGAGATTGTATCATTTTCTCATCCAATTATATTAGTTGCATATCTACTACATGATAATGCTTAACTCAGTGCCTGCTCATAGTAGACAATCAATAAATGGTGGATGCAGAAAATTACCAGAGCACCATAATACAAAGCAGATATTCATGGAAAGGGTAATTCTTATTAGATAGCCTTCAAGATCAAGGAGACTTATAAGAGAACTAATACAAGAGCCTGAAAGGTCTCTAGGGATAAAAGGCAAAGAACATGAAAGAGGATGAGATATAGAAATGACGGAGGAGTTCAAAAGCAGCAAAGACAAACTTTACTCCCTTGAAAATTTGTCATTTCTGAGATATTAAATAATCAAATGCAAGTTGATTTGGATAGAATTCTCTGCAACAAAGACAAAGCATTTTCTTTTTTCCTTCTTTGTGTAAACTCTTGGTTCGGCTATTGACCGATGGAGCTATTATGGTGAAATACCACTCTACTAAATGCTTTCAGTTTTAGCCCATTTAAGCTATTGTAAAACTCAACTTGGCAGTCACCTGCTGCACAGTGAAAGAGCAGGATAAATGAAACTTCCCTGAAGTTCTCTTTATCTTTAAACTGTAGGAGAACATTATTGGCTCCCTCCAGTTGTGGCTAGGTTACATGGGTTATATTTTAAACATTTTAGGCCAAACTCCCACTGTAATGTGATATTATTGAGCCAGTTTGTCTAACTTGAGAGAAAGCCCTATTATTATGAGTAGAAGTAGTTTTGCTTCATTTTTTGAGAGTATACATAAAACACTTGGAAAGGTTAGAAATCTAGATTTTTTTTCCCTTTTGAGTAAATGGGAAAACAAGAAAAGAAATTCACTCTCAAAGTAAAATTTAAAAAGTAACAAGTTCAGATGTGTTTAATTAGTGATGATAATATATTACAAATTCACTGCTAGGATTTTAAATTTTTCCATTAAAATTCAATTGATCTAATAATAGTTATAAACATCTAACACAAAAGATAAAACAAGGTCATACTTGTAGTCAAGGAAAATAAGTCTGAAGTAAAATCAATTAATCTACTTTGCTTCTCTGAGAGTTGACATTTACTATTCATTACATTGAAAAATTTACTTTAGGGGCGTCTGGGTGGCTCAGTTGGTTAAGCGACTGTCTTTGGCTCAGGTCATGATCCTGGAGTCCCAGGATCGATTTCCGCATCGGGCTCCCTGCTTGGCAGGGAGTCTGCTTCTCCCTCTGACCCTCCTCCCTCTCATGCTCTCTGTCTCTCATTCTCTCTCTCAAATAAATAAATAAAATCTTAAGAAAAAAAAAGAAAAATTTACTTTACCACTCAATATCACATTTCCTCATCTGTAAAATAAAAATAATATGCAAATGCACTGGTTGTTTCAAGTATTCAGTTGATATTTATAATATTTGGTACAAATAGGTGATCAATATATGTCATTTGAAATGAAATTTAAACACAGTAAAGGAATAAAATTCAGTCTCTCATTGAGGGGATTGCTCAATAGCCTTTAATTGGTCAAATTATTTCTAATTAGAGTCATTGTTTTAGTTCATCATTCTTATATTTTTTTGTAGTAAAGTATATGATACATTATAGAGCATATATAGGGAGAAAGAAGGATGGACTATAAAAAAGAGGGCTTTCATTAGGGGCTTTCTTTGACCCACATTTGGAAAATTAAAAAATGTGGATTACAGTTTATTTAATTTATAAGTTTAACTGAAGTAAAAATTGTTGAAGCTGATTTAAAGTGAAGTAAACAAATAGAGATAAGGATATAATCCATAAAATGAAAAATATTGCTGAAATTTAGAAATATTCTAGGAATTTTAATGTATTTGTTTCCCTGCTTGTTTGTGTGAGATATTATTTGTCTAAGCATGTGTGTGGTACTTTACTGAAAGGACTTCAATTGACATTCAACAAGTCATTTCAATATTTATTAACCATTGATTATGTATACAACATGCTGGGAACTAAGTGCAAAAAGATAAATGAAATTTTGTCCCCAGGAGTGCATTGAGTGATGGAAAAGACCGGCATATAATTTAAAAATTGCAGGATTTACTTATGAGATTCACTTGTGAGCTATAAAATTCACACTTACAGGGAGATATCCAGACATGGTACAATTACTCCATCCCACTGGGAAGGGGCAGATAAGGTAGCTGAATTAATTTTTTAGGATGAATAAAAATTGGCCAGGTGAAGTAAGTTGAAAGGAAATTCCAGGCAGTGAAAAATGGCCTGGTGTGTGAGAGGGCATGGGGAGAAGCTTTCAGAGTTATTTGAGTGCTAAAGACAGGGCTGAAGAGGCAGGCAGGGCTGAGCCCTAAAGTGTCCTTCATTCTATGCAGTGAAGAGGCATCGAACTATTTTATATAAGGAAGCTAACACATTACGTGTATTTGCCATAGACCATTTTGACTGAGGTGGAAGGAAAGACTTGAAAAATACTGCAAGTATAAAGAGCAATTAAAGAGCTATTATAATTTCCATATGAAAGGTGATGGAGAACTGAACTAAGGCAAAAAGAAAAAAAAAGAGGAAAATGATAGTAGACTCAAGAGTAGATTGTAGGTAAATCCACATTATGCAATGATGGTCACAGTTTTACTTGTATGGCCATCTAATGTGTTAAGACAGGACACAATTGCAGCTCAAATGTAATAGTATAATTACATTTATTTACAATGTATTTTATTACAAGTTTGGGTTATCCTCTTTATCAGTCATCATTCTCAGATTTATCTGGCAATTCTTGCAAATTTATTTATCCTTATGAACTTTAGAATCCATTATATTGTCTAGTTCACAAAAATTTATATTGGTGGGGCGCCTGAGTGGCTCAGTCATTAAGCATCTGCCTTTGGCTCAGGTCATGATCCCAGGGTCCTGGGATCGAGCCTCGCATCAAGCTCCCTGCTCAGTGGGAGGCTTCTCCCTCTCCCACTCCCCCTGCTTATGTTCCTGCTCTCTCTCTCTCTGTCAAATAAACAAATAAAATCTTTTTAAAAAATTTATATTGAGTTTTTTTAGGGAAATTGATTAAATTTATTGATTAACATGAAAAGCACAGGTTTCTTTACATAAGTCTTCCTATTCAAAAATAAAATAGAGTGTGTCTTTCTGTCTATGCATATCTTCTTTTCTAACCCTCAATAGTGTAGTATGTTTTCTTCATATGGATCTCAGATTTATTGATAAGGTTATGTCAATATAGCTTTTCATTTGTGTTACTACCAAGGAGGTCTGTTCACCCATTATGTTTTCCTTAAAATTATTTTTAAAATAGTAAATAGGATTATAAAATGGACACCCCTGTACTAAACATCAACCTCTGCAAATTCTAGCATTTGACTATATTTGTTTCAGATTTTTCCTTAAAGAAATCAAACATTACAGATGTGATTGGTGTCTCTATTTACCTTTCTAGATCCCCTCTGGAGTGGGGATGCCATATAAAATTCAGGATTCCTTATTGAACTTGAATTTTAGATAAACAATGACTCAATTTTTAATATATCTCATGCAATAGGCATTATGAATACATTTTTATTTGGCTAAATCGGACTTTACCTCTTGAGGTATAGAAATATCCCAAAGTTGTTTTTTTTTTTTTATCATGCTTAAACATTTAAAAACTCTACTGCTACACATTATGTAATCTTAAACATCTGATAGCATTGTTTTGCAGGTCTTCAAAACTTACATATATAGTTCAAACATGTTTCCATTGGCTCAAACCAAGGATTGTTGCCTTTCTCTTTCACATAATCCAAAGGTCTCAACAATGTTCGTGTTTAGCTGGCTGTGTCTAAGACAATGTAACTGCATATGTTCTCTGTCAGTATTTTCTTGTATCCTGGATGGATATTTATTGAATTTGAAAATGCTTCATCTTATGCTCGCTTTGGCAGCACATATACTAAAAAAAAAATGGAATGAAAATGCTTCATCTTTTTTTTTTTTTCCAAGTAAATGATTAGTAACTGAGCATTTATTTGTTGCGTACACAGTACTTGGTCTTTTCATCCACATCATATCATTTTTAACACAAGAATCACATGAGGTATGTATCATTATTTCCTTTTTACAGGTAAGGAAACAGAAGATCAACAACTTCTTGTAACATGCCTCTGATTCCATAGACAGTGAGAGGCAGAGTTAGAAACTGATCCCAAGTTTGTTTGGCTGCAAAGTCCGAGGTATTTCTGCACATCTCTTTGCCTTCCCTGCTGGCACTCATATCCAACTTTGAAAACGTTTGTGTCTTTCATCCATATATTTTTTCTCAAAAAATTTATTTCAGGTTGAGGCTTTGTCTCGTTAAAAATGCCAGAATGTGAGGATTCAGACACGTAACCCTAGTACTGTTCATACTGTAGGACGTCATTGCCATGATTAACATGTAACATTGAGTAAAATGTGCATGGTTGCTGACAGTTATGTATTTTTTTCTTAATTCTTCTTCAGATAGAAGCTCTTCAGGAAAAAGCAGATTATTCAGCATATTTTGGTCTTTAAACTAGAAGAGCCATGGAAATGACTGAATATAACTTAATATATTCTCCCTTGTCCTTGATCATGTGCTCTAATTTGAACTAAAGGAATATTATTCTGAAATGAAAATGCTTCATCTTAAACTGTGATTCAAGAGTACAGATATTCTTAGTTTTGTCAAAAACATGGTTTATATATTTTTTCACTATTTTTTTGCAGTGATTTCAGAGTAGAAAAAGGAAAAGAAATGTCTTTGCTCCTCCTTCTTACAATTGGAATTCCCTTGTGCCTTTGAAAATTATTGATGCCTTAAGCAGCATTCTAAACTAATGGAATCAGAATCTTTAAGGGTCAGTCCAAAAGCTGTGTAAGTTGACAAACTCCACAGGTGATTCTTCTTTGGGAGTGAGACCTACAGCCTTAGGTAAACAAAGATAGATTTTAGCAATATTTAAAAGATTCTACTTAATTTTATTGTCTTTGTATGAAACAAATGTACATTTTTAAGCATGCTGTTACACACTTTTAGGATTCTTGCTACTTATAAAAAAATATAGTACTAGATTGACTTCCATAAGAGCTACCGGTTTTACTCTCTAAAAGTTTATAAATGGCTTTAATTAACTCCGATTTTATAGGAAGGTTGAATCTGGGTTCTGTTGGACTCCCTGATGTTGGAATATGTTAGCCTGCAAAAGTGAACAAAGTATCTTTTGAAACTTTGAACAATCTCTTGATGGGTGATTTAAATATAGTCAACCTACAATATCCAACCTTTCTTTGCAGTAAAATCTTTTTATTACAAAAGTTATGATCTAGTAAAATGATTGCTTTCCTGTTCCTCAGTTATGCTTCATGCTTTCCCTGCTCCATGATTTTGCTCCTACTCTTTAACTGAAATAGATATCCTCACCTTAGTTGATAAATTATACCTGTCCTTATAAAGAACATTTTCAAAGTCCATTTCTCCTCTTCCTTCAAGTTCTCCCAACCCAGATGTTCATTCTTCATTTCTGAAACCTAAAGGCAATTAATTTGTATATTTCTTGACAAGCTTATTATATTATTATATGATAATAATTTGTGTGCTTGATTTTTCCCATAGTGATAGATCATAATTGATAATAGAATTATAATATGTGATAATTATGTAGCATCTACTACATGCCAGACAATGAATTAAGGTCATTACTTGCTTTAACCCTTAAACATATAAAGTTTATAAAATTATTTTTTCTATTTTCTTAATGAGAAAATATGGGCATAAGGAAGTGTAAGAGTTCTTCCAAAATCACACAACTAGAAAAGCTGGTACTTGAACATGTCTCACTGCGAAGGCAGCCTTCTTAACCACATTCTTAACCACAATGCCCTGCAGTGCTGCAGGTGATCAATTGCCTTGTCAGGGTCTTGCTCAGAAACTTTCATATGGTCAACCCTAGGATATTTATCCCATTGAATCTCATTATTTAACCCCTACCATCCATTTGATCTTATTTAGGCTGCTTTTATGTAATTATAAATGTGGGAATCTCAAGTCAACATTTTTGAATGTTTCTGTTTCCTCATTATACTTCAGAATTCTAATTAGAATATGTTCTCAGCTAGAGAACATGGCCTAATCACTAGTTCTGATGCTTCCCCCTCCCTTTTAGTGGACTCCAATTGTTTTGTAGATCTGAATCGACAGCCATTACAGAAAGAAACCAGAAAATGATTAGCCAGGAAAGCTGAATTTTGTCAAATTAATTACCAGTGGTACACATTGACTTTGATTCATGAATATGCCTTTTAGCAGAACTCTTAAAGTGAGATGTTAATCAGTCAACACTAATTTTTTCCAGTTTAATGGAAATGTCAAAAGGAGGGTTGCAGGGAAAGCCCAGGCAAGAGGGACCTTGGTGTGCACTGAAAGAATCACCAAATATAAGAGAAGCATTCATTTTAAAGAAGTGTTTTCAAGCTACTTGATCATGAAATGAACACTCCTCTAACCACCAGAGCTGCAATCAAATCAATCATCAGTGCTCTTGACAAACACAGAGATCAAGTGAGAGATTGCTCTGTTTTTCAGGTACAAACTTTCCAAATTAAATGGAACTGTGTGGTACTAAGAGTGAAAGCAAAAAGACAGGACAAAGAAAAAATGTATCTTTATTAAATATAAAATATTTAAAATTTATTGTATACTTTGTGATCAAATTGAAAATATTCTGCAATCTCTTCGAGTTCAATACTGAACAAACACTATTAGGGTAAAGACATCCTCACAGTCAACCTAAGTCATTCATGCTGCTTTTAAGATTATCGACTTTCTTTATCTCAGGGTGATAAAAACCTCTTGGACTTCTTCCTCTCAGGGGGGAAAAAAGATCTCCTTACCTGAACACTTTTGAAAATGATATCATGATAGGAAAATACAAACCTTGTGTTTTACTGCCAAGTCTTGCTACTAAATATATTTCAATTTCTGGGAAAAAAGATCTAACTTTCATGGCATATAAGGCATTCAGGTTCTGAAGGTATATTTTAGCTTTCATTTTTAAGCTATTTTTTTATGACCGAGAGAAAACAATACCAGAAAATAAAGGGAGCCTTTTTGAGTTTATAAGCTCTTTGTTACCAGCAACATTGAATTTCAAGAACACTATTATTTTGTATTTCAAAAACTGCAAATCAAGTTTGATCTCAGCCACAAAATATTATGAGCAAATTCACCTACTTACAATATTCATAAATACCTGTGTTGGCCTACCCGTCTCGACTCAAAGCCCAAGTTCATACCCAGGAGCTAAATCTCTTTTATGAACAGCATGCAAAGACTTATTCCCAATCTCTCTGCAGGTTAGCACATCCACAACTTGGAGAATAAACTTCCTAGTAAAAATACTCTATCTAATGAAAATATACATCAACTCTATGAGTAAGGGCAGAGAATGATACAAAATACCTGCCTCACGTATTAATATCATGTAGGCCAAAATTAGCATTTTGATGTTTAAGAGAACTATCAACTGCTACTGAATTAGGAGATTTACATCAGTAAAATCATTTAAAAGAAAGGATTCTTATGGAATTAACTCTTGTCAGCTTATCCAAACATTTGAACGAAAAAAAAAAAAAATTGTGGGCAAATCGTTAACATTTCACTGCTTTTCTTTGCCTTTTCCTCAATAGAGGCACTCATGGGATTTCTCAGCGAATGTGGATTTCAATCTTCTTTTGCAATAAAGACCATCACAGTAAATGGTTTCCTTGTGTGCCCCTTTATATTAGAGAAGAAAATAACTACAATGCTGAAATGCAGTTTTCCTGGTAGACCATAAGCCTGGTCTACAAAATTGTGACATCTTTTAAGACTTCATTTTTGAAATTTGAGAATCTGGATAATGAATCAGTAAAGTATATTTGGTACAATTTCATATATCACTATAACAGATTAAAATACTATGTTACCATTCTATTCTGAACTTCAGGGCAGAAATATTCCTCTTGAGATTGTATATCTCCATTTATCATTGATGTTTTCATTATTTCCCACATCAAGTTATATTTATGAAATTTAATTGGATGTTTTCAACGAAAACCATAAAGTTGACCTAACAACTCATAATGCAATCTTATCAGAAACTACACATACTGAATACCTTAAGAAAAAATAATTGCCTAAATTGAGCATGATAGGCTTAAAATTTCTTTAACCCTTTTACAGGGCGAGGCAAATAATTTAATTAGCAATTTCCCTAGTTCCCCTCATTTGTAATTTAAAATTTTCTTTTTTATAATATAGATATGTTTTCAATCATTGATTAAACAAATATTTGTAGAGCTCTTTCTGCAACATGAATATAATGATTACCAAAACCAAATGACTGTTCCCCACGAATGCATAGTTTGGTGGAACATTACAAAGCAATACATGCATGGTATGTATTCATTCTGTTCATTTATTAGAATTAGACAATCAAAATCATTAATAATCCCTCCACTGAGAGAGTCGCAGTTAAAATATTGGGGTATGTTTGTGTTTGTGTGTTGGAACAAATGAAATCACTGTTTTATAGACTTAAAATGGTCAATTGCAGCAATGTTATACAATTCAATCTAATATATTTCACAGTGTATATGAACCACAATGCTCTATAGTGGCATACTTAAATAATTTTCCTTATTTTTCTATAAGTAATGCTAATACACAGTGTTAAATTACATATATAGTCACAGAAATCTTTGTATACACCTCTCATTCTCCCCTCAAGAAAAATCCCCTGTAAGCAAAATATCTAAGATAAGAATCTTTTTTTTAATCTTAAAATTTATTTTTAAATCATGCTGAGAAGGGTGCTTGGATGGCTCAGTCAGTTAAGCATCCAACTTTGATCTCAGCTCAGGTCTTGACCGCAGGGTCATGAGTTCAAGCCCTGCATTGGGCTCCATATTGGGCCTGGAACCTACTTTAAAAAAAATAAGTAAATAAGCTCAATATATTTTGTTCAATTGTCGGTTCCATTTCCATTTGATTTATGTTATTTTGAAACTAAATAATTATTTTATCCATTTTCCCCATGATTTTCTATTATCTACTCAATAAATTTTGGTCTTTTATTAAAAAATTCCATTTACTTCATCCACGTTTTTGCTTTTTCTTAACATAGAATTGTCATAGTATCATCTTCAGTCTTAAGGAGAAAAACACCCGAAATATATTGTTATATCCCCTCCATCATTCCTAACATAATATAGTGACTTTCTCTTTTGTTTTCAGTTAAGTGTTGTCAGAGGTTGGTCTATTTCACTGACCTTGTCAAAGAATAAATATTGGATTAAGTTAGCAATAGGATTTTTCCCTTTTTTGGCCTAATTTTTAAATGTCAGCTTTTGCTCTTGGTGATTTTTTATTTTCCTTAAGTACATTTTTTACTCTTTTTCTAATTTTTGCTTAGTGTAATACTTAGTTCACTTATTTTCAGTCCTTACTATGTAAAATAATTTTCTTCTGAGTACTGTTTAGGCCTATTATATAATATGCATAATTTTATATGTACTTTTTTCTCTGTTATTTTTTTCTAAGTACGGTATAATTATAGAATTGAATCTCTATTTTCCTAAGTTAATTAAATCATTTATCTCAAAGGTAAAATATTTGGTTTGGAAATATTGTGTTTAGAGCGAATCCAAATCCCCCTTCTTATCTGACCTCTTTTCCTATGGAAGATGGACAGCTAAAATTCTTAAAAAATCCCTGCAGCTAGGGGTGAAAGTATTGTCTAGTTCTCACCCACGGGAGATTAACAGAAGTCTCTTAGTAGTGCTACTGGGAAATCTCTATTAGGTTTTTTTTTTCCTTATACAGCTTGGTATACTGGTTGGCTTGTCCCTTTAGTCCTCTGCTTTTCTCCTTGTTCCTTCCTGGAATGTGGTCATATGCCCAAAGATTTAGCAGCCATCATGAACATGAGGAGAAACCACACACTTAGGATATGGTAGCAGGAAGGAGAAAAGAGCAGAGATAGCTAAGGATATCCTGGAGTTGGTGCATAGATCTATACTGCCTACCTCTAAGACTTATTGTTTCATGAGAAAAATAAGGCCTTTGCTTTATTTAAGCCAACTTTCATCAGATTTTTTTCTTTCTTGAAGCCCAAATTCATCTTAACTCAAAGTGTGGCTATAGATGTTGGTCTGTCTCCCCACCTCAGATCTCCTTTACTGGTCAGTCCACATGTCCCCCAGCTATGGTAAACTCAGAGCTGTACACTCCTCTGAAATACTGCCCTGGACTAAGAAGAGCTATTTAGGGATAAGGCAGTACAAAAGCCTGGCTTCTCTTGCCTGAAGGTGGGATACTTCCATGGAGTCATACTCCACAGTCGCTACTGGGAGTGACTGAGGCTAGATTTCAATCCTCCCCACCCCCATTCTATTCCGATTCCCTCACTTGCTTAGAGATTTTTCTAGTTTACTCTATTGAGCGAGCAACCATTTTCTTCTAGAAAATTCTATCTGATTCACTGGGTATTTTTATGTTATTGCTTAAATGAATACCCTGTTTTATTATACTATGAATAAAGGATATAGCATGTGTTAACTTTTGCTTCTTGTAATTTTAAATTTATTATTTATTTCATTTTAAGAGAGAGAGAGCTCTTGCATACACACACACGTGCGTGTAAATTGAGGGGAGGGTCAGAGGGTGAGAAAGTGAGAGAGAGAAAATCTTAATCTCAATCTCATGACCCTGAGATCATGACCTGAGCCAAAATCAAGAGTCGGACGCTTAACTGAACCACCCAGTTCCTCTAATTTTTTTAATTTTTAATTTTTTAGAGAGAGACAGAGACTTCTTGCCTTTAAATTTAATTTTTAAATAATTTTAAATAATTTCTCTATGACCTAATATAGGAAGGATTTTGTTTAGATGCATGGATATTTGAAAATTTTTTTTTAATAAAGATTTTTTTTTTTTATTTGAGACAGAACGAGAGAGAGAGAGAGAGAGAGCACATGAGAGGGGGGAGGGTCAGAGGGAGAAGCAGACTCCCTGCCGAGCAGGGAGCCCGATGCGGGACTCGATCCCGGGACTCCAGGATCATGACCTAAGCCGAAGGCAGTCGCTTAACCAACTGAGCCACCCAGGCACCTGATATTTGAAATTTAAAAAAAGGGTTTTTGTTCTCTAAGTTACCAAGTTTGATACATAAATTAATCTTATTAGTTGTATCACTTAAATCCAGTATGTTCATACTTATTTATGATTTGACTTCCCTTATATTTATACCAGTTTTTCTTTATTTTTTAAAAAATTGCATGTGGGGATGCCTGGGTGGCTCAGTGGGTTAAGCATCTGCCTTTGGCTCAGGTCATGATCCCAGGGTCCCCGGATAGAGTCCCGCATCAGGCTCCTTGCTCAGCAGGGAGTCTGCTTTTCCCCCTGCCTGCCACTCCCCCTGCCTGCCACTCCCCCTGCTTGTGCTCTCACTCTCTCTGACAAATAAATAAATAAAATCTTTCTTAAAAAAATTGCATGTGTTTTCTGATTCATTCAGGTAGACATCTGTCTTATCTGTGACAAATTTTCTTATCAATAAAATCAATCTCTATATTCGTTTTATGCTCTTTGCTTTGAATTCTGTTGAATATTTCAATATTGTCACTTTGCTTTTTATTTGTTATTATATTTTCATGACATATTTTCCAATATTGTTTAAACCTTGACTTTTAAACTTCTCTTTTCTAAATAGCATATATTATAATTGTATTTTTGTCCCAATCTTAGAGCCTTTGTTTTTTTCTTTTCTTTCCTATTTTGAAACTTTGTCTTTGCAGAAGTGTTGTTATCCATTTACATTAACTATGATATAAAATAGATTTTCTTTTAAATGTTTCCTTATTTTCCTTGTTAGAATTTGTTTGTGTGTTTATTTTGACTTATTTTTCTTTATTGTTTATCTAGCGGTTTTAAAGATAAATGTTATATTTTTATTCCAACAGAATTTTTTTAAATGTCAACACATTTTACATCTTTTCTTGGTATCATTAATCCAAAAGTAAAAGTGTCTATTGCCTTGGTAAAACTCATTTACCAAGTTTCTGCATATATAATCATATTTCAAATCTAGAGTGGGATTATTGAGTTGTTTTAATATTTTTACTTTTCCAAAATATTTTGACATTTTATTACTATATAATCTCATCAGCAATAATAAAGAATAGGAGTGCTTAGTACCTTAAGCATTTGACTCTCGATTTCAGCTCAGGTCATGAACTCAGGGTCATGAGATCAAGCCCCACATTGGGCTCTGCACTGGGCAGGGAAGCTGCTTAAGATTCTCTCTCTCTCTGCCCTTCCCTCCACCCCCCACTCCCGCTCGCACTCTCTCTCTCTCTCTAAAAAAAATTAAAAGTAATAATAAAATAAAAAATAAAGGATAATTACTGATGTTCTAATTCAGAGGTTATTCAAACATTTCTATTTGCTACCTTCTTCCCCCCCTTCTCATAATGATTTTTATTATCCTTTATTATCCTTGAAATGTAAGATATCTTACATTTATCTTACCCTATGTTTATTTCTTTTCATTAGTTATTCCTGTACTTTTTTTAAGCCATTTTAATTTCCTGACTCAAGATTTCCTTGAATTCAGGAAATTTTCTTCCATTGTCATAAATGATTTCTTCTTTGTTTGCTCTGGTCTTTTTTTTAACTTTTATTTGTTGAATGCCTATTAAACACTTGTTGAATCTCAAAGATCTGGCCTTGATTAGGAAAAGTAAAATTGCACTGGACAAATTTAAACAAGCAAGGAAGACTTTATCCAAAACAAATACAATAGGAAAAAGAGATTGAACTCAACCTCATTGAAAAAATAGGTGGAGGTTTTAAGAGTTGGGGTGAGCTAGTAGGAAACTATGGAAAGACCTTAGCAGGGATGGTCAGTGTGATTAGGCCATCTGTGTATGCTAATTGATGCATATTTAAGTTTCTGCCCTCCTACAGAAACTGAGTGATGGGAGTGTTATCTTTCTTGATGATTACATTTCAAAGGATGGCTCCCAGGTCCTTGAGAAAGATATTCCTGGATTTTAAAACGGGCTAGAGCTGAAGAATGATTTATATACATTTCACAGGAGCAGAGAAAAAAATTGCAATCACAAGTTTTGTAAAGTAAATCCCTCAAGAAAAGGGGTATCTGGGACTTAGAGTCAGGAACAAGCCTGTCTAAAGTTAGTCAAGCTGAGGGGAACTTTAAGGCTAGCTTGGTTATATGTCACTTGTCTTTTGTTATTTAGGTTTCTTCATACTTTTTTTGAGTTCCAGGAGAATCTCTTGAGCTTGCCATTTGCATGGCTGATTTGGTGCAGTTCCATCAGTGGTCTCTATTTTCCTTCGGGTCTTAATGTGGCAATTGTGTTTTTCACTCCATGCAATTTTTCTTGTTTAAGATCATTCTTTCATCTTAATTACAAAAGTCTGATTTATTTGATCAAAATCAAAAGTTGATTTTTTTATGTCAACGTAACATATTCTAAAATTTTCTACTTTGTTGTAGTAACCAATACATAAGAATGTACTCTACCCTATTTTTCAAATGTCATTGTCTTGAATCAAAGTAAGTATTCTTTTGTTTGCTCCTGCTAACAGAGGAGAGTTTGTGGTTTTTCAGTATTGAGCATTGAGTAGAGTTCTGCCAAAAAACTTGTGAATCTACTTCTAAATCTTCTAAGTACAAATGAAAGAAGGGAGTAGCTTTCAATTATTTTACTTTCATTTTTGCTAAGCAGGCATTCCAATAGCCTGCAATGGTTCGTGGTGATAGAAGTGAGGACATGGTCTGTCAGTCTATGTTGAAGAGGAGTTGGTTTTGTTTTTGTTTTTTTTTTCCTTTGTTTGTTGAAGGAGCCAGTAGTTGACTGGGCCATGCTTCCATTGTATGCCTGTAAAATGCACTTCTAGAAATCCGGGTATTGCATTAATTGTCCTCTCTTCCTCCCCTAAATATGCTAACATCTCTTCACACTTGCTTTTTAAGAGGAAGGATTAGTGAAGTTCTACTTGCATTCAAGGTCAATTCTAACCTTTAGGCACAGTAGGCACAATGCCTCGAGTCCATATTACTTTTAGGTGTTCACAAAAATGTTTTTAGTTTGCTTTAAATAAAATAAAAATAAATATAGTAATAGTGAATATATAATAATAAATCTAGCTGGGATTATATTCATCTTTATACAAAGACAGTTGTAAAACATAATTTGAAATTATTTTTTTATGGAGGAAGGGGCCAACAAAAGTAGAAGTGCCTAGGATTTATGACAATCATAATGTGGCCCTACTATTGTCTCTTCCATTTCCTTTTCATATGAGTCTTTTTAATACATACAGAGATTCTGGGTCACATGAGTAGTTCCTTCATTCTAGTATGACTTCACTATATCTGTCAGAAATATATCAAAGTGTCTAGTTGTGAATTTCATCCATTGCCATCCTCCCAGTTTATTTCCCCCAGTTGTTTATTTCATAAGATTCTTATAGGACAGAGGGTGTGATCACCTTATATTGAATGATTTAGCTATTAAACTAGGAGTCACCAGGAGTAATCCCATAAAAAAACACATCAAACGTTTCATAAGACATTTTGCAGCTTCTATATCCTTTGCTTCCCAGAAAAAAAATTCTCCAAGTTGAATCTAAAAGTCTCATGTGAGTCAGCCAAGAGGCCTCCAATACTAAACACGAAGGCCTAAAGAATCTGAAGATGGTTTCTTCACCAGATAATTGTTAAAGAGGATGGAACAATTTATCTTAACAAAAGGAAATCTAATATGCAGTGACAATAACTCTCTTGAATAGCTAAGAATGAATTATGTAATTAATTATGTAGAATTCCATGGCCTAAGATTATCTTTATCCACTGGGCCTGGATGAGAAGAACTTCATAATAAGCAGCATTTACCACATGCTTCCAATGCTCCAAGCATCTTCCAACACATGCACTGCCTAATGCAATCTTCTGGCAACTCTGTAGGACACCTACTTTTACTATTAATATTTTACAGATAATAGAGCAGGCTTAAAGATTTTAAGTAACTTACCTAAAGTCATATCTAGTAAGGGCAGAAGTAAAAGTCAACTAAATTCTATTTGGTTCTTTGCTCAGAACTTGTTAAATGATCTATCCTCAAAACAGCTCTCTATTACATGGAAAGAGAAACACATTTGCTGGAGGGTTTTCATGCATCAAAATTTTACTGCCTTATTTTCTTTTCCCTTCAGTGTACAGAGGTTCCTTGTTGACTGTGGTTTATTTTATTAAAAAACAAATTCAAAAATGGTTAAGAAAAGCGAAAAGTCCTACTACTCTCTGAAACCTTTTACATCACTAGACTTATTCTAAACTAACATTACTTTTCTCCTATGATACAAAATTAACATATAAATTATAGTCATGTACTATAAACTATAGTATAAGGGTTTATATTATATGTATATGTATATACATAAACATGTATGTATGTATCTACCAACCAGTAGACTTTCAGTAACTATTTGTTGATTGTTTGAGGGCAGTGTTTCCTGGTCACATACCTCAACAAACTACAAGCTCTTTGAAGGCAAGGACAGTATCTAATAGAGACTTATAATCCTTTTCCCAAAACCTATGGCATTAAATATGTTTTGGATTAAGACATATTTTGGAATTTTGGAAGGGCATATACCTGTCTAGAGTAGCAATGTGTAATGTAAAACATCAATATTTCTTCAGGAAAAATTGTGAATATTTACACCAGAAGAAAAAAATGAATGACCTTAAATCAGTTCAGAATATGTTTTGCTACCAAATCAGGTCAAGATGAGGTTTTGTCACCAATGAGTCACAAAGTCTGCACGTTTATAGCTTTTTGAATTGCAGAATTATAAGAAAGGAAATGTTGACCTGTACATCGTTAGTAACCTGGGTAGCTTCATCAACTTCTTAGCTGATGGAGAGGTCTGTCATCCCCTACAGCTTAGATTCATGTGGTATGCTCCAATTTACCAAACGGCACTCTTTGACAATAAATTACAAAAATGAACATATTAAGTTTTGAGATTGAGTATCAAAGTCAAATGGGCATTACTCTTTGCAATAAAAATGAGATGATTTTTTCAGAGTCCTTTATATAACAACAAATTTTAAAACTTAGACAAAAGATCAAACATGAAAGAATAATAGGAGCTGTTTTTATGGTGGTCATCCACATAGCTTATTTTATTGACCTTTTGGGCAGAGGATATGATAGGAAGGGTGACAATCTAACACTTGGGATTGCTATAAAGGAGGACTGATACACAAAGTATCGCATCTTTATACAAGCATCCTGGTCTAAAAGATAACTCTGATAAATGAGGACATTTATATGAAACATGAAATTTGGGGTTTGGAAAAAGGAGAGAGACGATCAACTAGTAAAGACAACTATTCTCTCAAAGGGCAAAAAAATGTATTTTCCTCGCTTTCTATTTTATACAACCATAGCTAGGTTTCAGTTTAAATAGCCTGACAGGTATGGGGCGCCTGGGTGGCTCAGTCATTGAGCGTCTGCCTTTGGCTCAGGTCATGATCCCAGAATCCTGGGATCGAGCCCCACATCAGGCTCCCTGCTCTGCGGGAAGCCTGCTTCTCCCTCTCCCACTCCCCCTGCTTGTGTTCCCTCTCTTGCTGTGTCTCCCTCTGTCAAATAAATAAATAAAGTCTTTAAAAAATAATTCTAAAATAGTCTGACAGGTTTACGTTCAAAAATGCTGAATTACACAAAGGAAATATTTTTGTTATAGTTAATTTTTCAGAGATTTAAAACAGGATTCAATTATCTGGCAACCATATTACCTTTGCATTTCAAATAAAATTCAGTTTCCAAAAACACAAAACACATAGCTGCAAAAACTAAATGCTATTTGACTGTGTGTTCTAATCATTTTTTATACTTCTCTACTTTCACCTGTACACACACACACACACACACACACACACACACACACACCCTTTAAGATGGGTAGCTATTACTTAAAGACCTATCTATAGTGTTTAACAATTAAAAAAAAAAGCATACTCTGAACTAAGACTTCAAAAGTCAATGAAAAAAGCTAGAATTTAAGAGACCAAATAACTGTAAATGAACATGCTCTTCTAAACCTATTTTTAAATATTGTTTATTTATTTTAGAGAGATAGAGCATGCTCATGCATCCATGGGAGCAGGGAGAGGGGCAGAAGGTGACGGAGGGGACAGAGCGGGAAGGAGAGGGAAAGGGAAAGAATCTCAAGCAGACTCTGTGCTGTATGTGGAGCCCACATGCAGTTCAATCTCATGACCCTGAGATCATGACCTGAGCCAAAACCAAGAGTCTGAAGCTTAACCGACTAAGCCACCCAAGGTACCCCTAAACGTATCTTTTTGACTCTGACATACTTTAGAGACAAATTTGAATGAAAATTATATAGAATAAATTCATAAGCAAATTAATTTTAAAAAAAAGCCACATTGTTGAATGTTAAAGTGTTAGGCCAATAGGGTAGATCTTTTAACAATATTCTACTCTTTTAACTTTAGCATGGTATTGACACAAGGTAAATACCTAAATACTTACTTTGTTGTCTAAGAGCCCTTGCAGTTATGTAGCAAGCATATTATGTTCTTCCTCTGAACCATGCAAGAGTACATTAAGCAAATAAGAATGATTTATTTTATTGACCACATAAGCACAATGAAATAATGTGAGTTCCACAATTTCACGTGAAATATACTCAAGGTTTTCGTCCTGATTCAAGGTTTAATGCTTTTTTCAATAAAAGCCACTACACTTCCTTTCAGCTGTTATATTTAGTTACTCTGCTCTACATTCCAGATGGCCAGGTTAAGAAGGACTGCTATTTAGAAGCTGCTTATAAAATAGCTTAGAAATTATATAGCAAATTCTTGAGGTAAAAAAATTTCATGATAACTAAAAAAGTCTATGTGCAAAGCTTCCCTAAATACTGTACTCTGAAAATATAACTATCCTCAATTTTAAATCAAAGTGACTATTACTTCATCTTTCCATTGTGTTCACATATTACTGATTTAGGTGCTCTACTATGAAAAAATCCATAAATGTGCATTATTCCATAAGATGAATCAGCAACTCTTAACTTTTCCATCCTGAGCACATTATTTCCAACTGAATGAATAACACTTCTGTCCTCAAGGCACAAATAACTATATAATTAACTTTAATTGTCCAGTGTTTAAAAAGGCTTAAACTTTAATAATATGCAGGTAATCAGACAGTAGAGATCTCAAATAACTTCCCTTAAAAGCTTTAACTCCTCACACGAGCTAAGGTGAAAGGAAACAAAATTCAATGAAGCTATCTACCTAAGGGGCACCTTTGAATATGCTTTGATGGAAAGAAATCTTAAATTTTCATCAATGGACAACCAGGGCCCAGAAATGCATAAAACAGTCTGTTAAAATTAAGATAATTGAGGGTAGAGCCTGGGAAAACCTTGAAGGATACTTACAAAGTCCATTATATAGGAGTTCAAATCCTAGCCTATGACTTATAACTCTAAATATATAACCTTACTTGGCCTCAGTTTCTTCATCTGTAAAAAGAGGATGATCTCTGCGTTATAGAAGCCACGTAAGTAATCTATTCAATTTCACTGCTCCAGCATGTTTGGCACTTACAGGGCTTCAGCCATTTCCCTGAAAGCCTCTTTTTGCCCACTGGAGGAGAAGCGGACTAATGGGCTCTACAGGCAAGACTGAATTCACTGAAGTCAACTCTTAGTGTTGACTGGACGCCTCCTGGGTCACTCATTAGAGAAGGCACTAAAAAAACTTTCATAATCCTCAAGAATATCTTTAAAACTATCCAGCATGTTCTTGGTTTCAAACAAAAATGCACATTGCTTTAAAAAGGGATATCCATCAGGTGGGATAAAAGAAACACATTATAAAGTCCCGATTTCACATGAAAACATAAATAAAAAGCTGAGGAAAAAAATTAAAACAATCTACTGCATTTATAAGTTCCTTCTTGAAAGACAAGGTATGTAACCTATTCCCAAAGAAATCTGTTTACTTAGTAGCTTTAAAGCTGATTAAAGAATGAATAATACAGACCTAATTATGATAAACCTAATTTTACAAGAATTCGTAGGCACAATTCCTTTATAAGGGGCCCCTATTTTGCTTGAGAAATAGTAAAAGAGATTCCTCTAACCTACTGGGCACCATGCTTAAAGGAGTGATCGTAACCAATAGTGACTATAATGCTGGCTTCAACTTAAACCAAAACAAGAAAAATAAAACTTTTTTTCATATAGAGCTGCGAAACCATTTTCCTCATGAAGCTAGAGCACTCCTTCAAGGAAAGAGTAGAATTGACTTGACCAAAAGAAATGAAGTAAATTTGAAGATGATTTTATATTTGCTAATGTTGATACCCAGGTGATAAGCAGAAATTCTCTCATTTTAAATATTAATTTACCTTACTAGATGAAACTTAAGTGGAGGTTACTCCAGAATTCAAAGCAAGATTTTTTTTTTAAGTTGGAAAGCCAATATATAAAAGATTCTGTATGAATATATGAAAAGTATGGTTACATACTACATGACATTGTTCTAAGCTCTTTATATAAAAATAGTTCAATATTCATTTTAGTTTAGTCTAATGAATTTACTATTATTTTAGCCTAGTGAATATCCTTTATTGATTTTATTGTCCCTATAACCATGTGAAGAGATCCAGTTGGTTTTCAACTATGATTACACTAGTAATTGTTCCAGATTCTGAATTTAGGCTATCTTACCTGATATCTTCTGATGCCCTTTTCACCGCAGGTCAAGCCTATGAATTCCAGACATGCTTGGGAAATACAGCCAGAGTTCCTATATCCAGACAGTCGTATTTGCCCACATCCAATAGCAAGGTCCTATAGGCAAAGCTTTTACTCATCATCTATATTGAGCCTGTATTCTATTTTTTTTTTAAAGATTTTATTTATTTGACAGAGAGAGATACAGCGAGAGAGGGAACACAGCAGTGGGAGTGGGAGAGGGAGAAGCAGGCTTCCCGCGGAGCGGGGAGCCCAATGTGGGGCTCTATCCCAGGACCCTGGGATCATGACCTGAGCCGAAGGCAGATGCTTAACAACTGAGCCACCCAGGCGCCCCGAGCCTGTATTCTAAAGGAAACATTACTCATCACATTGCACTCTAGCCTTTCAACATTTGTTAGAGTTTGTCATTTATTCCAAGCTGTTTAGATCTGTAGTACTCTACTAGTAGTAGCAGAACTAGAGACAAAGAAGAGTGAAAAGAAAGAAAAGGAAGAAAGATAGAGGCATCTAATATCTCTACAAGGAAATGGAGAAGGATGGACACTGGAACTACCTCAACCTGGGTTCTAATGGCCAGCCCCCTACTTAGTAAATAACCTCTTGTCATAGGAAAGTTATTTTATCCCTATATTCAAATCTCTTTCCTTAGATTAAAAAAAATGTTTTTACTTAATAGTTATCTTTTGAGTTTATGTGAAGTTTAGGGGTAATACTGATAAAATATCTTATGAAATGCCTTTACATATGCAAAGTAGGTCCCAAGAAGTGGTAGTTGGCTTTTTCTCTGCACTTCCCTCCTTAATCATTCTCCTCTATCCATTTCCCTATGTCAAAACAGGAACCAAATCAATTAAATCTGAATATCTGCATGGTGGGGTCCAGGCATCAGTACTGCTAGTTACCCATGTGATTTTAATATCTAGCATAGGTTGTAAGATATTCTATCATCCTGACTTTCAAACTATTAGAAATATCTGTGGAATTTAATCCTTAATCTCAAGGGTACATTTACTAGTTACTTGTCATGGCCAAATTCAGCCCCATATTCTCTAACTGCTAGACTAAAAAAAGCTTGAAATTACTTGGTAATGAGAAAGCATCAGGGGTGTCCCATTGCTTCCCCCAGACTTGATTGTAATAAAAACCTGAGACCCTAACAGATTTATTTCTTAAAAACAACAGGAATGTCAATATTTTCTTTAACACAATTCATAAATTCAGGCCCTGGAAAATTACTTGTGTTATTTTTTGATAGTAAGGAAAAAATGTGTTAGTAATGTTAAAGCAAGGAAAAAAGAATCCTGCTAATGCAGCATCATCCTATACAATAAATTAAGCTGCTTTGTTATTTTCTTCCATTAGCTAATACCCTTGGTGTGGCTATTATTTTCTGAAAGTAAGTGTTACCAGTTAACCAAAAAAAAAAAAAAAAAAAGTGTTATCTGTTAACAAAGAAGGGTTGGTACAAAAGTTAATTAGAGCAGTATTACTCAAAGGGTGGTTCTCAGAAAGGCAACATCAGCATCACCTGAGAGTTTGTGAATATGCAGATTATCCAAACCCATTCCAGACTACAGAATCAGGATCTTGGAGAGCATCTGTTTTAACAAGGTATTCCAGTGATATTTGATGCATATTCACACTTGATAATCACAGGCTCAGAGGATGTCTAAAGCAAATAAAATTCTGTTCATAATTTATCATGTTATATATTCTCATCTCATTCCTTTCTTCATCCATTTTTCCTTTTTCCACAAAAAAAAAAAAAAAAAAAAAAGCTTACAAAATAATTTTCATCCAGAGAGAATTACTTCATTCAGCTGTGGAATGGCCATGAGGATTTGGTGAGGTTCTGGTCTAAAAGGATAAATAGTTATCATTTTGAAAGAAACTAAACATTTGTAGTCCATTTTTTAGTGAGTGGATTGCATACAGAACAGAGAGTTTAATATCAAAGTCATATTCTGTTTCAGCAGTTCCTGAAGAAATCAGAATCACCAGGAGATGGATAGTATAAAGTTCTAAAGTTGAACAAGCTGAAGAGAGTTAACATGATATACTCACTTTTAGCACACTGAAATAAAATCTTGCATTTTGGTTGTTCTATGATGAGTGCCTATATATATATGCTCATGAAAGAATTTATATTAAAGAGAGTTGTTGACAACTATTACATCTTATAAGGTAACCAGTTCAGAATTGAATAAATGAAAGTCTGCAGGAAGGCTAATTCAAAGTATGTTTCTTAAAGCAAAGAATATATAATATTGTCCAGCAACATTTATTTCTGAGAATATACAAGAGAAGAGAGCATCTCAATGATAAAGGATTAGCAATTCAATATGCTACTGTATCTTTTCACTTTCTACTAAAGATGACAATATAACTTCATTAATGATCAACATTTTAATCATGTCCAGAATGGAGAGGTGAAGGAGATATAATTCAGTAATATGGGATCCTTTGAGTGAGATTTTACAACTGCTACTCCCTAACCTATTAATTCCAGAAATGTCCCATACTACCACTCTGGGAAATCTCCACTTTCATGTGTTACCCAAATTGCATGAACTTCCTGGGTTTACTAATGCTTCCAATGAACACCTAGTTCTTGAAATTCTGAAAATCATTAATGTGTCTATTGGTGGAGATTTTCAAACAGACAAGATGCTTAAGTCAACTTTCAATTATCCTTATAATTACAGAAAACCTACTATATAGATAATCCAAGAAAAAATTATAATTTTAAATTTTTATATTGACTTTAATATAAAATATTATATTTTATAATAGACTACAAATTTATATTCATAGGTGGTTAAGCCTGATTTTTTTTTTTTTTAGTTAGTATCCCAAATTCTAACAAGAGAATAGACTGAGGCCATAATTAATCATCCCATCTCTTACTGCTTAGGTAGTCAAAGAGAAAAAGATCTTGGAATGATCAGAAGAATCCCAAATACCACCCAGGGAGGTCACTTGACTTCCTCTAGCTCCTCTTAGCAGTGAGAAATTGAGCAGAGTGTAATCTGAAAATACCAGGGTGGGGGGAAAACAGTATAATTCTGCCATTTAATAATAGATTAAACTAAAGCACTAAATATGGAAAAGACATATAACTTTACTTCCCAATGGTTCTCAGGGCAACAAAGCACAGAGTTTCTGGTTGGACATTTACTTTTTCGTTTATTTTATTATGTACATAACTCCTCAGTACTCTCCCTGAATACTAACTTTCTTCTCTTCTGCCTTCATGATAATTTTTTTTAAAAATTTTTATTTTTTATTCTTATGTTAATCCCCATACATTACATCATTAGTTTTAGATGTAGTGTTCCATGATTCATTGTTTGTGCATAACACCCAGTGCTCCATGCAGAATGTGCCCTCCTCAATACCCACCACCAGGCTAACCCATCCTCCCACCCCCCTCCCCTCTAGAACCCTGTTTGTTTTTCAGAGTCCATCGTCTCTCATGGTTCGTCTACCCCTCCGATTTCCCCCGCTTCATTCTTCCCCTCCCACTACCTTCTTCTTCTTTTTTTTTTTTCTTAACATATATTGCATTATTTGTTTCAGAGGTACAGATCTGAGATTCAACAGTCTTGCACAATTCACAGCGCTTACCAGAGCACATACCCTCCCCAGTGTCTATCACCCAGTCACCCCATCCCTCCCACCCCACCCCCCACTCCAACAACCCTCAGTTTGATTCCTGCGATTAAGAATTCCTCATACATGATAATTTTTTTGACATGATAAAACCTTAAAAACATAATATTTACAGCATGACTTCCCCACCACTTCCATTATCAAATGCTTCTTTTGTGAGAAACTGTGCTGAACAATGTACATGTGTCATGCCATTCATAAATTTAAAAAATCTGTCTATGAAAATGCATCACAAAATCAAGAGGTTATTAGCATAAAGAAATAGAAATCATGGAGTAAATAGATTCTACTTTTTGTTCCACATACTTTAATTTACTACCATATAAACAAGTATGATGAAGACCTTGACATATAAGCTTCTTGAGATGGCAGCTTTGATTTTGGTTAACTTCAAGTTTATTTAAATTTATGCTCAATAAATAAATCAATTCCTATAATGACTTCCATGAATTATATGAATTCATGATTTGAGGGAGAGAAATATTTCTCTAGATGTTATGTCACTTCAATGATATTTTTGAGAAAGCAGTAAAAGAAAAAGCAAGGATATGGGGTTAAAAATAAAAGATTCAGTTCATTTAACAACTCTTCAATGAAATGTCCTCGATATTGAAATGAACACAAAATAGGCTGACCAGACAGTCTTTGTGTTCAAGAGACAGCTTAAAAAGTTGGAATATGAAGCTATTAAGTAATATAGAAGAATTACATTTTAGTAATATTTTACTTGCATAACTCCAACTAAGTTGAAAATTCCCATGAGGTAGATACTATTTATATACAGAGTGCGAAAACTTCCATATAATAAGATCAATGCCTTGTAGGTAGTTTGCAATGAATGTTAGTTGATCTGATTAGAGAAAAAATATTATAGGAACTTAAGAAATTGACTAGTGTCATTGGAAATAATCTGGGAATCATTTATAGAAGCCTTAAGCTTCAAAATGAATAAATGTAGAGACAAGGTACCACTATTTACAATAAATAGCAAGAACAAAGACACAGAAACATTAATGTGGGTGGTTTGTGTGAGAATAGCAAGGAAGTTTCTTTTTAGGGAGCAGTAATGGTCATTGTTGACCATATATATATATATGTCACCTTGAAAAGATCATTGGAAAGTTTGGTCCTTAAATTTGGAATTTAAATAAGCAGCCAATAATTTTTTTTTCTGACATACTTTTTAATCCTCTTTTTTGCTTATTAGCTGATACTTATTTAAATTTATGTGGTACATACTTTCTAAAGAGCTCTTCCAGTCAGTGGAAAATATTCAAACAGGCTATTTCTGCATCAGTGGTTTTGAAATGTCCATAGTATGTGGGCATTGGGGTCATTCAGATTTGCATTTAATCTAATTCAGCCCCTTACTAGCCACTGATCACAGGTTATTTGACTTTCATGTCCTTCATCAGCAAAGGGGGGGATAATAATATGTAATGCACAGAGATATTTTGACAGTTAAGACAGGTAATTCATTTAAAGGCATAAAGCAAAAATGAAATAAATCATAACCCCATGCTAATTTTTGAAATGCTGTCAATAATACAGAACTGTTTTAAATGTTTCTTCTGTGGTTGAGTATGAAACAGATTGTGGAGAGAAGCAGTGTTCAGGAAATGGAATTTAGTGTGCTTATGAAACCACAAAGTGGAGATGGCCAATGCATTTTTGACAAGATGTGCCTAATACATAGGTCAAATTGAAGTTAATGATTTAGAAGTTATCAGCAGATAGATAGCAATCAAAACCATCACTGGGTATAATACTTCATTGTAAGTGTATTTAAATTGAGGTAATGGGTTTAGGGCAAAAGCCTCAGGAACTCTGATGCTTAAAAGCAAGGTAAAGGAAGAAAAGACTACAAAGGTTACAAAGGTTTCTGAGGCTTAAAAGAAAAACCAGATGATGGTTTCATGAAATCCCAAGGAACTGAGTTATATCAATCAGCTATTGCCCACTAATGCTGCAAAACAAACATTCCAAAATTATAACAAGATGTTTTTTTCTTGCTCATGGGTCCACAACTTGACTGAGCCAGATGCTTGAGCCTACAGGGTGACTGTGCTTGGCTCCAAGCTTTGTATTAACTTCATGTCTGCTCATGCATTTCCACATTCACCTAGTATGAGCAGGTTCTCAGCATGTGGGCTTCTCACAGCAGACAACAGGGTGTAAGAACTAAGTCAAACTGCAGATGCATAATGTCTGCTTAATTCACACCCACTTCTATTCCACTGTGCAGAGCAAGTCATATGACTGAGCACAACATCAATTGTTGTGGCCATATGCTGTATCAACGGTGGGAATGGAAGAAAAACGAAAAAAAATTTTTTTAAGATTTATTTATTTGTCAGAGAGAGAGAGAGAGAGTGCACATGCAGGGGGGAGGGGCAGAGGGAGAAGCAGGCTCCCCATTGAGTAAGGAGCCTGATCCCAGGACCCTGGAATCATGACCTGAGCCACAGGCAGATGCCTAACTACTGAGCCACCCAGGAGTTCCGAAAAATGAAAATTTCTTAACAATAAATCCAAGCTACCAAAAGATCTTAACAAGAAGGAAAATTCAACAGTGTAATTTCTGCTAAAGGGTCAAGTAGGTAATATTTGAAAGGTACCCATAGGACTTAGGAACAAAGAGGTATTTGGGTGACCTTGTAAATTGCAGTTTTACTGAAATGTCTGGTGTAAGAACCAGGTTTCAGAGGTTAGAGAATAAATTGAAGGTAAAGAATAGTTAAGTGAACATAGATGAAAGTTCAGAAATTTGGCTGTGGGAGAGAAAAGGGAAAAATGACGGTAGTGGCCTGTGGGAGGCAGGAGTTCAAGGAAAGATTCTGTTTAATTTGGTCTGCATCATTTCTAAGATGAAAGAGAAGTAGGCATGCTTAAATGCTGACATCAGAAAGCCAGGAGAGAGGTCAAGGTTGAAGATCCAAAAAGAGGTAATAATGGATAATAATGATGACCCTAAAAAGGTGGGAAGACATAATCTAGAACCTAAGAAGAAAAAAACACATAGACAGAAATTGACTTTCCTCTTCCATTACAATGAATTAAAAAATGGAAGGAGAATGTTACTGTAGTTTAGGTCATATATTTAGAAACTACAGACTAGTAATTCTAAAATAAGAAAGAAAAATGAAATAAAAAAAGTAGGAAAGTCAGTAGAAAAACATAACTGAAAAGTTTGAACATCGGGAAAAATTAGGGGGTTGAGAAGGAAAGATTGGAATTTCTGGGGAGAAAGCATATAAAAATAAGAGCAAATTTTTTTCTCGTGTTGTGGAAAATTGAGAGCCAGAATATAAGTAGAGGTATTGGAATTAGGAAAGAGAAAAGACCACTCTCTCTCAGAGGTTTAAGGAACAGCAGCAGGGATACAGACATGTTGCGTGAAGCCAAATTTAATTAACTAAGGCATTCCACTTTACACTGATATTTTTAGTAACATATGTATTGGTGTCATCTTCCCAAATATGTTCCAGAAGAGTTGTGGAGGAAAGCTGGGTTTAAAATTCAAAAACAGAAATAACTAGGTTATTGTGAATTATGCTAAGAAATCTAAAAAGAAATAAAATGGTTTTTGAGTCCAGCAAGATTGTCTCCTTACCTACAAATTAGTAAAATAGCAAAAACTTAAAAGAAATTCCTTTGTTCTTCAGTATTCTTTTAAAAAATAGAAGGCAGTATGAATAAACATGATTTGTGGTAACATTTGTAGCATTGTTTCTCAGTTGGTTTTTAAAAAGTGTTTTATTGACAGGCAGTCATAGTCCTATCTACCACCTTAGATCAGACAATTTTCAGTGGAAATTTTTCAATATATGATCAGAAACCAATAATTAATGGAAAATATGAACAGAAAATCTTAGTGATACAATTTTGATTTCTAAAATAAAAGCATAACCATAAGTAATATGCCATTATTTCTCTAAAATATAAAACCAGGGGCACCTGGGTGGCTCAGTTGGTTAAGCATCTGCCTTTGGCTCAGGTCATGATCCCTGGGGTCCTGGGATCGAGCCCCACATCCGGCTCCCTGATTCTCCCTCTCCCTCTGCCACTCCCCCTGCTCATGCTCTCTTGCTTTCTCTCTCCCTCTCTCTCTTTCTCTCTCCCTCTCTCTCTGTCAAATAAATAGATAAATCTTTTAAAAAAATCAAATATAAAACCAAATAAATGGACGAAAAACATGAATTTCAAATTAGACTAAAAATTCTACTACATAATATAATTTACACTGGAGAAAGGTACTCAGGAATAAAAATCCACTGAGAAAGTTAATATTGTAAAATAATGCATCAATTTTATTAATATTTATATAAGAATTAGAGCAAGTGATCTTTGCTGAGTTTGTAAATAAATTATTCATTGTTCCCAACCACCTTGAGAATTTGGCCAGCTACAAAAATCTTATTTTAGTATTCTTAGCAATCCAGAAACCATGCCTCCAAAGGTCACCCACGAAACTAAAGACTCCAAAATATGGTTCCCTCTCTACATATCTTTGTTCTTCCTCCTCCAATAAGGAGACAAATCAGTCATCCATGATTGATCATCAAAAAAAAAAAAAAGTATGGCGAGTACAACAGAAGACCCAAAGATTATTTTATGCACTGAAATAGGTTAGTATTTAACATGAAAGAAAAGGAAGCCGTAATTGAGTAGTGATGATCATGATAAGTCCTCTTTTGATAACAAACAAAAAAGATAATAAAAAAGAAAGAGGAAGGGAAGAAAAGCAGTGAACAGAATGATAAAAAGAAATAATGGAATCCTTAAGGTATTTAAAAGCAATCCTTTTAGGCTTAGTCTGAGCTGCTCTGTGTGTATGTGTGTGTGTGTGTGTGTGTTTACATGTATGTATTATTGTGATATGAGCATTGGCTCCATCTAGGTCGACTGAAATTTTTACTTCTCAAATGTAGTCTGAGGAGTACCAGAGATGCTGTTAGAAATGCAGACTTCCAGGGATGCCTGGGTGGCTCAGTCAGTTAAGTGTCTGCCTTCCCCTCAGGTCATGATCCTGGGGTCCTGGGTTCGAGTGCCACATTGGGCTCCTTGCTCAGTGGGGAGCCTGCTTCTTCCTCTGCAGCTCCCCCTGCTTGTGCTCTCTCTCTCTCTCTCAAATAAATAAATAAAATCTTTTTTAAAAATTAGAACATTTCTAAAATATGTTATTTGTTTATTAAAATAAAAAAGATATATATGGACTGTTGAGTATCCCTAAATGTGAGGCACTGTTCAAGGCACTGTAAATTCAAACAAAACAAAACAAAACCTGAAAAGACATGTACAATTTAGTAAAGAAAGACAGGCATAGGTATAAGTATAGACAATGAAGGGCCAGTGTCAGAAGTTTGTAAGGGTACATTGGGAACATAAACAAGAAAGGTGCTAATCTAACTGGGAGAAGTCAGGCTAGGAGAAGCCTCCTGAATGAGGGGGGCAAAGAGTAATCCGAAGATGAGCGGATGCTTGCTAGATACAAATGCAGACCCAAGAAAAACCGCCTATCTCGTTACAGCACCGAAGATACTTTAAAAAAATAGATGTTGCTTTTACTCAGAATTCTGTCTGAGGTCCATTATTAAGAAATGTTAAAGAAAACTATGATCTGGTATGAATGAAATAATTCTCCATTACTACCCATCATCCAAGCATTTGCCCCATCTCAAACATAAGCCAGTTTAGGATAAGTGAACAGGTAAGCATGTATCAGCTGAACAGAAGGGCTATGACAATAATGAAGCAGAAATAATAAATCAAGATTCAAATAGTAGTATTAAATCAAAGAACATTGCAAGCAATTGTGAAGGAAAATATTCTCTGGATGAAACAAAATCCTCTTGGGGAAAGGCTTCTTTAAACTTTAATTCTCTAATGAAACAAGTTATATGCAATAACTGGCTTTGAAAAGTACATTAGAGAATTTTTGGACATTCAGAAAGTGACCAGTATTGTCAATATATCCCAGGATAATACTTACCTGAACAAGAGCAGCATTAAAAGGAGACAGAAAGTAAAGAAACAAATAAGAAATTAGGCACAATCACTAAACATCAGTTATTTGTTGTGACTTCTCAGTACATAATTTTAGCAAGGTATCAGAAAATATAAGAATTTTTATTGCAAGTATAAACTTTTCACATGCCAAGGAGTCACTCTTCAAGAACATTTTACTCTGACTAATAAAATCATTTAGGCCAGTAGTAATGGCAATTTTTCCTCTTTACAACTAGCCACTTTCCCACAGTAAAAAATAAATAAGGAAAAAATTTGTAGTCTAGTGATATGAGACACAGGAAGCATTTTATAAAAAACCCCTGTTCCAAATATCTCTAAAAATCTCATTGGTACTAGGCATCTTTCTTTAGTGATTTAGTCATGTTATAAATGACTATTTTTATATCCCCCTATAACAAATATGATTGTATGCAAACTGGAAACCATATGTGTTTATGAAATAAGCGTGGTGGCGTTCTGGTGTTCTCAGCCATGGCTGGGGATTAAATCCAAAGTTCTGTACATCAGTGGACGTCTGGGACTTTTAAAAAGATAGGTATCTCTCAGCAGAAATCTAGCTCTCAAAGAGGCTATGAAAAAATTAAGATGAAAATATAGGACTCAGTACCTTTACTTAATTTTTTTCCCTTAATTACTCAAAGGGAGTTTTTATAACATTCTAATAACTAGATGAAGTCAAAAATGAAATTATTATTACAGTTTATTGAAAGAGATGATTTAGAGACTATAAGCCTGCCAATTTTGGAACAAGATTTCTTATTAAGAGTTGATATGGTGCTTAAAATCTAGAGTAAATTTCCTTAACATTTTTGAAATTACAAAGTCCTCTAATAACTAATACCTTTCTTTTAATTCATTAAATCCTCAAAAAACATTTTAAGGTAGTAAATCACTGCCTTACTTGGAACCATTGCTCCCAGGCTAAAATACAAAGAATTTTCTTTAAAAAAACTTCTGTGATCTACTATTTTCTCCTCTTCAGCCATATATTTTGCTACTTTATCGTTTACACTCTATCGTGTATTAGACTTCTTTCAATTTTTTGAATCAGTCATGCTCGGCTAAATGTCCCTGACATAGACGTTCACCTAACACATTGATTCTCCTTGTATTAAAGCACTCATCACAGTTTGGGGTTATCTTTTTATGTATTTTCCCCACTCAGCTTAGAAGCCTCTGAAGGCAGGGAAAAGTCTGACTTTTTCATTACTACTCTATTTCCAGGCCCCAGTGCAATGCCTACCACACAGTGGATCTGTATTTCTGAGCATTCTTGTGTGCACTAGTGCTCTCTCTCACACTCTCTCTCTCTCTACCTCTCCCTCCTTCCCTCCCTCCCCTTACAAATATAATGTATAACAAATGATGAAAAAATATATTATTATCATTGTTTCTTTCGGGACCTGCTTTGTAGATTATTCATGGGAAACAGATCTTTTGCCACCTCTGAAAACTGACATTTTTGTTTTCCTTGAAGAACAAGCAACTTTGAGAGGGTCATAAATAATTAAGTGAAAGAGAAGAGGCACCTGCCTAAGACAATCACCTAAATCAAACCTAGAAAGCAGACAGAAAATACAGCAAACTTACTCTCATATCTATTTTCTCTGCTTTAGAAAATGAAGCCACTCAGGGTTACAGAAGTTGAGTAAGTTTCCCAAGAATACATATCTACTAAGTGCCAGAACATTGATTTAAATCTAGGTCTATTGAATAGCTAGTATTATACTCTTTCCTGCATGAGCAAACATAGTCATATATTATATTGAAAGTCTATGACCCTAAAATGACAATGAAAGCAGGAGAGTTTCTTAGTGCTTGAATTTTATAAAAACAACTTAGGATCCATTTTAACTGAAATGTTTTACAATTCCAATAATAATTAAAATATTTTATGTATAAAATAACAAAACTTGATCTATAGCAAAAATAATTTATGATGTCATCAGCACATAATTACACTTCATTAATATTATTTCTTAAGTTAAAGCCTGATTTGGCAAGACAACATCTTTCAAGTATTTGAAAGATTGACAATATTCAGCACTGGAGAGAATATGCAAAAGCAAACATTCTTATTTTTAAAATTTTTTTTTAAGATTTTATTTATCTGAGAGAGAGAGACAGAGAGAGACAGAGCATGACAGGGGTGGAGGGGCAGAGGGAGAGGGAGAAGCAGACTCCCTGCTGAGCAGGGAGCCCACCATGGGGCTCATCCCAGGACCCAGAGAACACAACCCGAGCTGAAGTCAGATGCTTGACCAGCTGAGCCATGCAGGTGCCCCCAAAAGCAAACATTCTTATTCATGTTACTAGGATTATAGATTACTACAGTCTCTTGGAAGGACCATTTGGAAACACTGATAATCTATAAAAGATATTCCTCTTGCCAGCAATTTCACTCTAGAAATGTATCTTAGAGAAATATTTCTAGGAATGTGCAAAAGTACACGTAGAACAATGTTGTGCATTCTTTTTTTTTTCAGATTTTATTTATTTACATGTAAGAGAGAGAGAGATAGTAAGAGAGAGAGAGAGAGAGAGCACAAGCAGAGGGAGCAGCAGGTACAGGGAGAAACAGGCTTCCCGCTGAGCAAGGAGCCCAATGTGGGACTCAATCCCAGGACCCTGGGATCATGACCTGAGCTGAAGGTAGATGCTTAACCAACTGAGCCACCCAGGCATCCCAATGTTGTGCATTCTTAAAAAAAATTGGAAATAACCCAAAGATCCAATGATGGTACATAAATAAATTGGGTTCCATTGCAAAGGGGTACTTGGCAAATGCTAAAAAGAATATGTGAGCACTATAATGTTTGGAAATAAAAGCTGGCCAAGATTGAAAAAAAAAGTAACAGAACATTACATATAGTATACATCATACTATATTTTGATGGTAATAATAAATTTAAAACTATAGTCTATGCATAAAAATATTTTTAAGACATATATAAAATGTCAATAATAGGTCTGTGGTTGAATTTAAATAAATGAGAAGAGTTATCATTAAAATTTTATAGCTATTAAAAATAGTATGAGATTATTTTGAAAAATACTATTGAATATATTTGAAAATTTAGAAGGATAAATTCCTAGAAAAAAACTCACCAAAAAAAGATTAAGTAATAATTAATAAAAATAAATGCATAATTCCTAAGATAATTATTTCATTTAAAATTATGCCACAAAAAAAAAAAAAAAGTTCTAGGACCAAATGGCTTTACCAGCGGATTCTATAAAATATTTAAGAAAGAAATTAACATAATCATCCAGACTCTTTCCAAATTAAAAGAGGCAATCTCTTCCAACTCATTTCATGAGTTCAACCAACATAAACTTAACATCAAAATGTGACCAAATAAAATTACAAAAGTTGAAAAAAATAGCTAAAAAAATCCTAAGTAATACATTATCAACCCCAACACTGTAATCTACATAATGGGTAATAAACAGATCATGAGCAAGTTAAATTTATTCCAGAAATGCTGGTTTAACATCTGAAAAAATCAATCAATATTATCCATTGCATTAATCTAGTATAAGAGAAAAATCATACGGTCATCTAAATAAATTTAAAATTATTAATTTTTTAAAAAAATGTAAACAAACAGAAATGGGAGGGAATTTCCTTAACCTGATAAAGGTTATCTATGAAATGGTAAAGTATGGAGAAATTTTCTTATGAGATCAAAGAATGAGACAAAAATGTGAGTTATCACCCCTTTTACTCAAAATGTACTAGAGATTCGGGGCACCTGGGTGGCTCAGTCGGTTAAGTGGCTGCCTTCAGCTCAGGTCATAATCCCAGGGTCCTGGGATCGAGCCCCGCATCCAGCTCCCTGTTCAGCGGGGAGCCTGCTTCTCCCTCTCCCTCTGCCTGCCTCTCTGCATACTTGTTCTCTCTCTCTATCTCTCTGTCAAATAAATAAATAAAATCTTTAAAATAAAAAAAAAATGTACTAGAGATTCTAGCCAACACAAAAAAGCAAAATTTTACTAAGTTATAAAGAATAGATAAGAAGAAATAAGCTCATTATTCTCTAGATACAACTGAGTCTAGAAAATTAAAAGGAATCAACAGAAAAATTAACGATAAGTGAGCTTTGTAAGTCTATAAAAGGTCAACATATAAAATTGACTACATACTTTTTTTTTTTTAATTTTTTTAAAGATTTTATTTATTTATTTGATAGAGAGAGCACAAGCAGGGGGAGTGGCAGGCAGAGGGAGAAGCAGGCTCCCCGCTGAGCAGGGAGCCCAATGAAGGGCTCGATCGCAGGACCCCAGGATCATGACCTGAGCCAAAGGCAGATGCTTAACCCACTGAGCCACCCAGGCACCCTCATACTTTTTATTATTAACAAAGAGATAGAAAATGAAATAAATTACAGTGCTTATGATAGCATAAAAAAATTAAATACCTAAGAATAAATATAACAGAAGATGTGCAAGATTTTCACACTGAAAACTTTAAGCATCATTTAAAGAAATCTTAAAAGATAAAAAAAAAGTGATATATATTTAGGCCATGATCATAAATGAAAAGACTCAATTTTTTTAACATGTCAATTATACTCAAATTGACTTCTAGATTAAATGCCATCCAATCAAATTCCAAGAAGGATTTTGTAGAAATTAACAAGCAGAATTTCAAATGTATATAGCAAGGCAAAGAGTCATTAACAGTCAAGACAAACTTAAAGAATAACCAAGCTGGAGGACCTACTTTAGCAAATATTAAGACGTATTTTAAATCCACTGTTATTAATCCTATGTCTACGGAATAATAGACAAATAATCCAGTGGAATAGATAGAAAGTCCAAGAACAAATCTGCCCATACATGGGACACTTGATTTAAGACAGAGGTAACACTGCCAAACAGTGGGGAAAGGACAGCCTTTTCAGTAAATGTCTCTGGATGAATTTTATATCCATAAAAGTAAGAAAGCAAAACTCAAACCACACACAAATATCAATTCCAGATGAAATGTAAAACAATATAGTGTTTTGAACACAATACAAAAAATATCTCCATAACTTTAGTAAGGAAAGATTTATTAAACAAGACAAAAAAAAATACTACTAGACTACATTAAAGCTGAGAACATCTGTTGATAAAAGATAACATTAAAAGAATGGCAAAGCAAATCATAGAGTGGGAGAAGATACTGGCAAATATTTTCTAAGGGCTCAAATTCAGATTATATAAGGAACTTCCTATGAATCCATAAGGAAAAGACAGATAATTCAATAGCAAAATGGGCAAAGCTTCTGAATGACACTTCAAAGCAGCATATTCGAACAGCCAAAACATATATAAAAGGTATTCAACTTCTTATTAATCAAAAAATGCAAATTAAAACCATACTTAGATATTCATCTCCATTAGATAGCTTAAGTTAAATACACTATTAATACCAAGAGTTGGCAAAGCTAAGCAGCAACTTGAAATCTCATACACTACAGGCTGGACTGGAAATTGGCTCAAGCACGTGGGAAAAGCAAACAATTCCTACTAAGCATTGGCTTATGACTCAGCAATTTTAATCTTAGCTCAATCTTAGCAAAAACGCGTACACATATATGTACTACAAAAGACACATAGTAACAAATGTTCATAGGAGAACTATCAGTAATAACAGAAAACTGGAAACTACCCAAATGTCCAACAAGTAGAACAGATATATACATTTTGGAGTATTCATACTATGGAATTCTATAGAGAAATAAAAATGAACTACTATTACATGCAGGAACATGGATATTCCTACCCAAAAGTTTGAGCAAAATAAATCGCATGCAAAAAGAAAGTGCATTAATATATGATTCCGTTTATATGAATTTCAAAAATAGGCAAAACTATTCAACGGTCTTGAAGTCAGAATAGTGGCTACCTTGGGGAAAGAGCAAGGTAGTAGTGATTGGGAGGGGCTGGAAGAGGAGTTCGTGGCTGCAGACAAGTTCTTTCTCCTGAACTGAGTGTTGATTTCATGGGTATAAGTACTTTGTTAAAGCTCACTGAACTGACCCTTTTCTGTGCATTTTTCTGTATTTCTGTTATTTTTTAATTAAAAAGGTAAATAAAGGGCGCCTGGGTGGCTCAGTTGGTTAAGCGACTGCCTTCAGCTCAGGTCATGATCCCAGGGTCCTGGGATCGAGTTCCGCATCGGGCTCCCTGCTCTGCAGGGAGCCTGCTTCTCCCTCTCTCACTCCCCCTGCTTGTGTTCCCTCTCTCGTTGTGTCTCTCTCTGTCAAATAAATAAATAAAATCTTTAAAAAAAAAAAAAAGGTAAATAAAAGCAGTACAAAGTTTTACTGAAAACAGATGCCTTAATTTCATTACCATTTAACTTGTGTGTAAACCAGAAATCGAAAATAACTTTTTTTGGAAAAACTGGGTAACATTCTAGGACCAAAAGAGTTGTTATGATCTCTAAATATATGCAAACAAAAAGAAAAATACAGTCAATCAATCAGTAGGTATTTTTAAAGATTTTTCAATTAAGGGGCTCCTGGGTATCTTAGCCGGTTAAGTGTCTGCCTTCAGTTCAGGTCATGATCCCAGCGGGAAGTCTGCTTCTCCCTCTCCCCCTCCGTTCTTGCTCTGTCTCTTGCTTTCTCTCTCAAATAAATAAATAAAATCTTAAAAAAAATTTTCAGTTAAAATAGAGTATCATATTTAATGTATAAAAATATTATGCAATGGGAATTTTTATCTGATATAAAACTCTGTTACATTAAACAAGTTGAGTCCCAAACTGGAATATTATAAATGTTGTTTATAATATTTTAGCAGGCAATCTTGTCTGTTACAGATAGCACATCTGTACTTTCAGTAACCATGACAAATACTGTAAGATTAGATGCCTTAAGATAGAATTACTGTTTATGGTTTGTGGTGTTAGGAAGCAAAATTAGGGCAGAAAGGCATAAAAACTTCTGATGCTCAGTTCTAAGTTAAAATAATGAATTTTTAAATAGCGCATTGCAATTGCTTAATTCATGTTTGGAATACTTCCCCATGTAAATCACTGTAGTAGAAGACCACTTTGTTTATAAGATATCCATAAATACAACATATATAAATTTAAACTGCTTTAATCTCTTGTGTGGATACTAAGTTTATTTGGGATAGATACCAGTCACCAAAAAGGAGAAAATTTAAAATGTGGCTCACAGAAAACTAAAACTGGACGTCATGGAGAGGGATTAAGCCTAATAATTTAGGTTTAGGAGTTAGATAACCTACATGTAAATTCTAGCTTCTGTAATCATTGGCTTTTTAATATCTCTAATTTTTCTCACTTGTAAAATAGTAAAAAATGATAAATAAAATCCACTTACTGGATTTGATTAAATTATGAGATATCACATCAAACACATTTAAAACAATGCCCAATACAGAATGAACACTCAATAAATGGTTGTTGTCAATAACTGAGGTGAGATTATAGATGACATATTATTTACACAAGTCAAATAGTAAAAAATCAGCGTTATATCTCAGTATTTTTAATTTTCAAACTAGGCTAGATAAGTGCTGTAGGTAAGTATCCATCTATTTTTCATAAATGTCTTTTTAAACATTATTTCTGAAAAAATACTTGACTCATCAGATACTCTTAAGACTGTATAGACCATATACTAAACCAAGCTGGAAAAGTAAATATTGTCTACTTAATTAAGAATATCTTGGAAAGGTACTTTAATAATTCTAGTAAAGAAAATATGAATGAAAGAATATTGTATTTATTGCCAGAAATTTAAAAAAATACACTCTGAAGTAAAAAAAGTTCTAAGTATAATATGTACTCACACACACATACCACACATATGTAGTGTAAATAATCAAATAAACACAAGATTTTAAAAATATGTTTAACACAATATTGCTATCAGTGGGTTTCACCTTAGATTATTAAAAACCAAAGTAAAAACTACTTGTAGGTATTAGAGCAGCAAATTTTTTTTTAAAGATTTTATATATTTATTTGACAGAGAAAGAGAGCACAAGCAGGGGGAGCAGCATAGGCAGAGGGAGAAGCAGGCTCCATGCTGAGCAAAGAGCCCAATATGGGATTCGAGCCCAGGACCCTGGGATCATGACCTGAGTGGGAGGCAGACGCTTAACTGACTGAGCCACCCAGACATCCCCGTGCAGTGAATTTTTACTGGATTGTTCAGGAGTCTCAGTAGATTATCAAGACCAACGTCCTTGACCTGGACAGAATGGTGGCTGGCATCTCTCACTGAGATGTTTTGGCTAAGCATAATACACCAAACATGCAACTGTACGTAAGATTACCTTACTTCTTGTCCAGACTTGCCACTAACATGATTTTAGGCAAACTACTTATTTATCTGAGCTTGTTTCCTTATCTGTAATTGTGGATAATCATGCCTTCTAACTTTTAGAATTGTTGCAAAGAGTCAAACACAGTTATGGATGTAACCATGTTTTGTAAACTTCTGGACACCAATGGAAGACCTCTTATTAAATGAAGAAAAAAGGGGATTAATTTTGTCAATATTAATTCCAACATAGCTAAATGTATATATGTACATTATCATGTAACTATACATTTCTTATTCTTTCTAAAATGTAGAATTATTTAAAAGGGAGTTACCTAGTGGTCAGGCATTTGGGAATTATTCAATGTCTTAGGCATAAGTTTTCATTAAAAATTGCTTATTGGGCGCCTGGGTGGCTCAGTCGTTAAACGTCTGCCTTCGGCTCAGGTCATGATCCCAGGGTCCTGGGATCGAGTCCTACATTGGTCTCCCTGCTCAGAGGGAAGCCTGCTTCTCCCTCTCCCACTCCCCCTGCTTGTGTTCCTGCTCTTGCTGTCTCTCTCTGTCAAATAAATAAATAAATCTTTAAAATTTTTTTTAAAAAATTGCTTATTAAGGGACTCTTTTCTATGCATCTCATATAAATCAACAGAACCAGGAAGTTAATTATTTAAAAAATATGAAAATTGACATAGCTTCTAGTTTTTGTTTGTTTCCAAGGTAGAGATATAAATCCTTTATTCCTTGAAATCTGAAAAACAAGTTTAATCTTGACCTTCCTTTATTCATTTCTTCCAAAAATATTTATTGAGTATCAACTATGTCAGAGCCTTCACTGGACATAAGAGGAAAAAGGTCTCTATCCTGAGGGGCTTACAGTGGGGGTAATAAACAAGTAAACAATCAGTTACAATTTAGCACAGTAAGTGCTATGTATGGTTGGGGTTTCTATGTACTGTTATGGAAGGACTAAATAAGGACTCCAAACTCAGCCTTCAAGTTCAGGGAAGTCCTCCTAGATAATGTGGCAGCTCATCTGAGCCTTGAAGACATTAGGCAAACTCAATTATATTGCAGAAAGGAGAAAGGTCATTTATGGCAGAGAAGAAAGTATGGAGGGAGAGTGAAGTTTGGGAAAAAAAGGAGAGAAAATATGATACATTAGGGGAAATGCAAACAATTCTGTGTGATTGGCATTATGGGAGACTGGAAATGGAAGAGTGTAAAACAATAAAAAATGAATTCAGACAATTAATCATGGACCATTTAATATAGAACTTTAGGTAAAATGCAAAGGACTCTAGGCATCTTATTCTTAATAGACACTAGATGAGATTGCCTTTAGAGAGAAAACTTTGATTATGGTGTGGAGAATGTGCTTGAGTAGAAGACCGTAAGAGAGGGAGACTGATGTAAGGACTCTCAACTCTGAATATCCTCATTTGCTACATGGAAAACAAAGACTTGAAGAGATTAGGTAACTTGCCAAACATCACACGGTTTGTAACTGGTGAGTTGGGTTTCCTGCAAAGCTCTGCACAACTCTAATACGTGTGTTCTTTAAGGACCAAGGAAACTACCTCTCATAAAAGAAATGAATGTGGCTAACCCTCAGTATTAGAGACCAGAAACAAATAAAACTGTGTAGGAAAAGCAACGACAGTCAGGTCCACATCATCAAAATCAAGTACAGGGGTGAACAATTATCCAGTGAATTAAGGACCATCTGGATAATCCCAGCAAAAGCAGATTTAGTGCCTGAGTCATTCAGATAATTGTGCAAACAATGTGCCTTGCTCTGGCTGAGTAACCTGGTCATTAATATCTTCCATAGTACGTTTTGCCCTGTGGCACTTTTGAAATGGACAATAGTAGCTCAGAAAGAATTAAGATACTATTCACTTCATGGAAAAGCCACATAAATAATAATGGGATCTTAATAGACTGAGAGGGTATTTTATATGTCCCCAGGAGCCATTTCACACAGTGATATATACACAATATACATAAGCCAAATCCCACTTCAAAGAATAAAAGAAGTTCAGCAATAGCACCCTCAAATGTGTGTTTTTATATTCAATTCTTCGTCAGGTAGAAGAAAGTTTTCTGAGCATTAAAACAATGAAAAATACTACTACAAATAGACTTACAGGTTAAACTACAGTAAGGTTACAAATTTCTATATGTCCAAAAACATAAAAGATAAAAGACCAAAAAAAAAAAAAAGGTGAAGAAAATTTTCACAGTATACAATGGATTTTTCTATTAAACGAGTTAAGAAACCATAACTCAATAAAGAGTCAAATGAAATCCACAAATTAGGAAATACAAAGAGCCAATAAACATGAAAACATTTTTCAAAATCATTAAAAAATCATAGAAACACAATTAAAAAACCAGATACACAATTTCTATATCAAAATAGTCACGATTTTTTAAACCACAATACCAAGTATTAATGAGACTATTGCCCAATTGGTTTATACTAAGTATTAATTTGTGCCTAAACTTTTTGCTAGAGCAATTTGGCAACAAGCATTAGGAATCTGAAAATATTTAAATGTATGAACTAGTAACATCTATGAAGTTATTATAGGAAATGGTCAGAAATGAAAAGATTAATGTATAATCATGTTCATTTCTATAAATGTGAAAAACAGGAAACAATCTAAAGACTGAATCTATATAAGAAAATATGTGGCAACCATAAAAAAATACATGGTTAGTAAGAATATTAAATGAAATAAACTAATGCTTATGGTATGATGTTAAGTGGAGAAAAAAGCTAAATATAAAAATGAATATTTGCTCTAATTCCAAATTTGCACATTAAAATACCTGTGTATACTCATAAAAAAAAAAATTAGGAGTTCGCCTGGGTGGCTCAGTCAGGTAAGCACCTGCCTTCGGCTCAGGTCATGATTCTAGGGTCCTGGGATAGAGCCCCGCATCGGGCTCCCTGCTCAGCGGGGAGTCTGCTTCCTCCTTTCCCTCTGCCCCTGCTCATGATCTATCTCTCTCATGCTCTCTCTCTCAAATAAATAAAATCTTAAAAAAAAAAAAAAGAAATAAAATTGGGAGGTTGAGAGTGGATCTCTCTGCGTGGTGGAATTTTCTTTCACTTTCAACTTTTCTTGAAAGGTTCTGTATTTCCTTATAATCATAAAAATGTCATTTAAATGTAATATTAAATGAGTATACTTTTGAATGTCATTTTATACACTAGGTCATTCATACAACCATCATGAAATAATGACCTATCTTCCTCCAGCTACACTTCCAAAGTCATATAACTAGTAAGTTCTATTCTCAGGATTTGAACCCAAGTGTTCTTGCTCCAAAGTTAGCACTGTGGATATGAAGATATGAAGTAAATCACAGTGAAAGTTGCAAAGAAGAGTATAACCAATAATGAAAATTAAAAATGTATTATGTCAGTAATATGTGGCATCTTAGATTAAAGCAGAAAGACACACATTGGAAGATTTGATGAATTGTCTACTGTACTAATCCTAGACATGCAATGACATATACACTTGTATTGGGGGAAATATATGATACAAATTAGAGATCAGAATAAAAATGGATAATTTAATTACTGAATAGATAATGGCACTTGGAGATAGAGGAGGGAAGTCTGGAAAAAAAAAACAAAAAACAAAAACCTAATCACAAACCAGAAGCCTGGAAAACTGTGGTATCCTTTACTAAAAGCCAGTATTGGGGGGAAAAAATTTTTTTACTACCTACTACTAATAACTATTACTTATAAGTAATGAATACAACCAAGCCCTATTTTAAATATGTTACGTAGATTATTTTATTTAATACTAAAAAAATAAACCCACAGAAAACTCTGATGTAAGTGCTGTTATAATACCCAGTTGACTTATTGACATTCACTTATCTGCATAATGATATATAGATATTAACATAAGTAGGCTTCCTTCCAAAGCCTGTGCTCTTAGCCACCAGGTTAGTAATTTGGAATGGCTAATGGAGGAGAGATTAGGAAAGAAATGCAGAAGGAGAATTTTGTTTCCAATAGGATAAATTGCATCAGTTGGGGGAATTCACTTGAAAACCTGAAGCAGGAAGAGGAGATAAGAGGGAGGCGAAGAAGAGAAGTTTAGAAAAAGAGAAAAATTATAACATCAGATCATTGCAGTATCATAAAGTAAAATCTCAAGGAGGAGATGGAGAATCTGGAAAATGGCAGTTCTAAGAGAAAGAAAAATGAATAATAATACATCAATTAAAAAAAACAATCATTGGACTTGAACTTACTGATGAATGGGTTCTTTGTTATGATGTAAACCATGACCAATTTATATATAGAAATAGATGGTGATGGGAAACGGATAGACATTGTTGTTTTCTTTTTTAATAAAGATATAACATGGCATGTTTTGTATAGAAAAGTATAAAAGGTCTATCTTTCAGCTTGGTCTGTAGTTGGTCTCAAGGGGCACAGATAAGAGAGAATATATAGAATAACCTGTACATAGCCATAACCCCTATTGGAAAATTGAATCACTCTGTGGAAGGATACAGAAATGCCTCATGTCTCCCATTACTCCTCTTGGAGAAGATAACAGAGCCAAAGGAAGTTTCCAAAAGTAGTTCCCAACACATAGCCTTCTATTAATAAATATATTATGCCTCAATCATTGCTCCAAATCATTCCTTATGATGATACTTCCTCAATAAGAATCTTCAAGCCTACTTAGAACTGTGTTCAATGTGGTGGAGTATACAAAAATATAGGTCATGGTCTTTTTCTGCAAAGTGCTTCTTTGCCTAATTAGAAGACAAATCAGACATGTATATAAGGGTTAAGCAAATAAATAAATAAGACCAAGCATCTGAATAACTGAATAACTTTGGCCTGTATTGTTACTGGTATAACATTGACCAAATTTTGTTATCAGTACCAAAAATCACAGGAAGCTGAAGGATTCTATTTGAGGGTAAATGCTATGCAATATAATTCATAGTAGGTTGTTGAAATATTAGGGTTGAAATAGTGGAATTTTCTGGTATCCTCTAAATCTTAGTTTTTTCATCTAAGAAAATGAAAAAGTTACCATCTGGATTAAATAACTTCAGGCAATGGGAAAAATAAATGCACATACATCTATAAACGAAAGTCCATGTAATGCAAATAAATATGTGAAAAAGCAGCACACATTTAAATATTGGATCCACAAGTAAAATTTGTACAAAGAAATAGATTAAAACTATCTAGTTTTACATCTTGCAAGGTGGGTGGATCTTTTCCCCCCAGATCTCCAAATGCTACTAGCTCTAAGTTACCACCCAAATAAATTTACAACCAACCAACGAAGGTAGGGCATACACAAACCATTATGCTCTGATGAGTTTAATAAAATATCCCCAATATGATATGTATTTATTTGATATGTGTGTTACATTTCAGGCTGGTAAGATTCATAGGTACATTGTAAAGCTGAAAAATTCAGGGAAATGGATGAAGATCAAATGGCACTCTAAGAATGTATTCAAAATAGTATCTGGAAATACTGCTATTCATGTGCGTTACAGAGACATTATTCCATGCAGGGTTTCCTCCGTCTGAACCCATCTTCTCTGGCTTTTCCCCCAATGGAGAATTTGATTCCCTTTTGCCCCTCCCACTCAGTGCTTCCAGATTGCTTCAGAAGGCCCAGGCAGCCTGCTCAGCAGCAGGCAAACAGGGCTGGGTGTGCATGAGCTATATATAGCTCCACCTTGGAGATGTGCACACACAAGCACACATACAAATGCCCATGCTGCATTTGGCATGAATAAATGAGAAAAGGTTGCAGCCTTCCCCTTTCCTTTTTCCCCATCACCCCAAATTTTCAAAGCAGGGTGTCATCGGTTCCCTAGAGTGATGCAGCCTTTAATTTCTCTGCAATTCTTCTGCCTACTGCTTCCAGCAATCTGACTCCGGCAGGAACCGGCATTGGGCCAACACCTACTACCCAGATGCGGTCACCCAGGGAGGCTGCCTTGCAGCCGCAGGGAGCCCAGCCGGGCACAATTACTTGACTCTCTGGGAATCCCCGAGGATAAACCCGTTTTTTACAAACTAGGCGAAAAGGTGGTTCCCCATAGACAACACCAGGCTAGGAGAGAAGAGGCGAAGGCTTCCCTGCCTCTCCCCTCCTCGGTCTGCAGCAGAGAGGGGAGAAGGGCCCAGGTCTTCTCAATAGAGGCGCAATTAATCGGTAAATGCCCTTAAAGTTGCGGGATTTCTTCCCCACCCCCCGCTCCTGAAGGGAGCCAGTCCTTAACAGAGGAGCCAGGGAACAAACAAGTGCCTTCCTCCCCTCGGCCCAGTCATTCCCAGTTTTTGCAGGGATGCGCTTGCTAGTCTAGACGCAAGGTACGAGGGTAAATGAGTAGGTGCAGACAGGCGTGGGGAGGAGCAGAAGCTCTACTCGGTTTAGGAAGACCTGCGGGTTCCCGGCTGCTGACATGTCTGCTCCCCCATACCCTCCCCTGCGGGTGGACATGGCATGCCTTGGGCGCGACACCGGCCGCGGCGCCGAAGCCTCTGAGAGGAAAGTTGACGAGACACAGATGGAGGCTCGGTCCCCTCTCCTAGGCACTGCCGCCTGCCCCGCCCGTCACCGGGGCTCCCGCACCCCTCCTTCCCAGCACCCAGACGACCTCCATCCCAGCCCTTCCAGCCGCACTTCACGACGAGAGCTGCAGCGACCTCACCAGATTTGGGGGTGACGAGGTTGGGGCGGGGCTGGGGGAAGGGGAAGAGGAAGGGAGGCAACAGTAGCATGAAAATACGCATTTTTTTTTTTTTTTTTTTTTTTTCCTATCTGCAAAGAAGAAAAGTCCGGGCTCCTACCTGGTCTCCGCTCCTGCTCTCCTCGGTGCGGCACAGCTGGACCATAACCTACAGGTTTCCCACTTCCGCTGCCAACACCTGGGAGCGCATCTCCGCACCCGGCGCCCCTCCTAGCCTCCGCGGAGCCCTGCCTAGCTACTTGACAGCAGAAGCCGGGCCTTTTAGAGCGGTCATTGGGGCCGCGGGGAAAGGGGGGCGGGCACCGGAGAGAAACCCGCGTCTCTCATTGGGTAGGCGGAATGCCACTCTCTCGCCAGACCAGGTTCTCGCTGCGGACTGAGGTTGCTGCTAAACCTAACTGCAAAGGGTCTCTGCAGTCCCTGGCATCAAACCTGCTGCCACTGGATCAAGGACCCCTAGGAGGAGGGAAACTGGCTTGATGACTTGTCATCTGAGACCCCCAAGAGGGAGGAAAGGGCCAGGCATAACCAGACACCCAGCACTTTCCAGAGCTTCCCTGAAGGGACCATCTGCTCTGGGAGATTTGACAGGAGAAAATACCACGAGCAGTGCCTTGATAGAGAAGCACGAACTTCAGTTAAGAATGGAGCAAAATACAGAAATACATACACTTAAGTGAAAAAAAAAAATCACACGAAATAAAAAGACATGAGGGTTTTGTTTGTTTCAAGTTTCCATTTTTGCCTAAACGTAACATGGCAGTTTTCCCGTGGAGTAAAGGTTGAACTGTTTGTTCCGTACTGCAGAGAAACTCCAAAATATCCCCTGGTAGGAACAGTGCTTTAAATGGGAAATAACCTCTCCAGAAAGAGTAAAGGAAGGAAAGCAAGGCCAAACTGCATGATGGACTTACCTTGGGCATTTCTTTTTTTTTTTTTTTTTAAGATTTTATTTATTTATTTGAGAGAGAGAGAGAACACCTGAGAGGGGATAGGGTCAGAGGACGAAGCAGACTCCCTGCCGAGCAGGAAGCCCGATGCGGGACTCGATCCAGGGACTCCAGGATCATGACCTGAGCCGAAGGCAGTCGCTTAACCAACTGAGCCACCCAGGCGCCCACCTTGGGCATTTCATTTGGTGGTAGAAGTCTTAAAATAATCACCACCAGACTAACTGATAATCAATCTGTTTCTTTTCTACTGATATTAGTCCCTCATTCCTTTTGTGCTCAAACTCTGAGGCTGCAGAGGATGTATAAGCCAACCTAATCCTAGGTGATCCCAAGCCTGCCTTTTAGGTGAAGGGGGCCAAGGATAAAACAAGCTTGTTCCCATCTTTCATCTCTGCCATTTATCCAGGTGGAATCAGGAAGCTGTGGGATTCAAGGCACTTCTCAAATGGGGGAAAATGATAGAAAGATTACCAGCAAAATTGGAGGAAGGGAAGCATCTTATTTTAGTGCCATACAAGGAAACAATCGTCTCACTTGCAGGCTGCCTCCTTTCTGCAAATAGCCATGTTCTGCATCCACCTAAATTAAGTAGTCATCTTAATCAGTGCTGAACATGACACAGCTCACTGGACACCTGTTAGAGAAAATGGCATTGTTATCAAATGCTCAATAAATGTAGGCTCGTACCTTAGTGCTTATAGTTGTTATGACTATTGGCCAGACTCTTCATAAAATGTTCTCTTTATAAAACTAGATGATTCGAATCAGTGTATTTGGAAGTGGGAAGGGACCCTAAAGATAACTTATAGAGAGCAATACATACGGCTTTTATGCTGGGAACCCACTTACCCCTGAATGGGAATAACTAGAAATGTAATGGCAAGTTTCAAAACCAATCAGTCATGGTTCTATGTAATATGCCATTAGTCTTGCATCTCCACTACAGGGACCCACACAAATTGTTCCATTTAATTGAACAAATCATGCATTACTTAGTGTATTTACTGAGCACTTATTCTGTGCCACGCCCCATGTTAGGTGTTAGGGAACTAAACAAGAATAATCCATAGAACGTGTTAAAGAGGGACTCAGGAAGCAATGAAGATAGTAAAATATTATAGTAAGGAATATGTATTTTCAACACTAACATCTTTTGATTCCTAAGCCTATATTATTTTGAGTAACAGTGAACTCTAGCAGACCCTCCCCTAGATTTAAGCAGTGAGGAGAAAGTGAAGTATCAAGGAAAGAAACTGAACATTGAGGTTAGCACAAAAGTTCAAATTGGAAGTGAAAAGAATACTAAAGAAATCTCTGCTATCCTCATTCTTTCATTCCTTAATTCATTCATTTTTTCAACAAATATTGCTATTGTAAATATAGTGATGAATAGGGTAGGCAAGCTCTCATGGAGCATATTGATTTTTCAAACAGACAATGTTACTTTGCATATTTACTGATGTAATTACAGCTCACACATACACACACAATTTGGGAACAGTATTACAAGGATTATAATTTCTATCTGGGCATCAGGCACCTTATATATTTTCAGATAAAACAGACTATCTCCAGGTTATTGGTAATTATCTCAGAGAGCAAAACCTGTACATCTGTTCCCAGAATACATATATTCTTATATATATGAATATATCAAAAGTATCTGCTACAGTGCATTTTACACTTTTCAAATCACTTTCAGACAAAATTCCCTTTTCCTTAAGTAAGTAGAAGAGTCATTAGTAGCTCCATTTCACAATTGAGGAAATTGAAGTAGTCAAGGAAATGTATTCCTTTGAAAGTAAAGGTAATTAAAATATAGTTATGTATATAATGTTAGGTGTATAAGAGACATTCAGTACTTAAAGGTGAATATATGGTTTATAAAATGTGAGAATTTAAAGAACTTTAGAAACTCTCAGTTTCCACCATTATTCTGTGAAGGAGAAACTCAATTATTATAATTAGCTCAGGATCACGTACCTACTTAGAAGCCAAGGTGAGTCTAGAACTCAGATCTTAGGGCTACTCCTTCATTATTTTTTCACCACAATGAACAATAACTTTGGTATCTCTTCCAGCAGAGTTCTTGCCCCTTTTCCTCCCTGAATCACACAGCCTTTTGAAATTTTCAAGACTGATCCAACAGTGTACTCATTTTCCAGCATCTATAAAAATATATGAGAGCATGCCACTTTAAGTGGAAATTAAGCAGGACATAATCAGTAGCTGAGATTAAGTTTGCTTGTCAGTTGGGGGTCTGCCTCATAAGATAGGGATCAGAGTAATTGGGGCTGGTGTTCAGGTATACAGAAAGCTGATGGAAATGGGTGGCTAGCTAGGCAGATTGCCTCTAGCACATACTGTCCCTAAAATAAGAAAGAGGAGAACAGCAGAAACATTAGTCTGAATCCTCACTATCTGACAGCCTGGTAAAGAACCTATTTGCAAAACTCTAAAACAAACAGTAGGGAAAAAAAAGAAAAGAAAAGAAACAGTAGGAAAATTTTGCCTGGTTCTCTGGCTGGCTCTGATTGCCTCATCACTTGCAGAGTTCCCCAGCACAGTGTACTGGGTATTACATTGCTAAACTTCCCTTGGCCCTACTATTGAATTCTCCTGCCATCCATCCCCTCCTTCTTCCACCCTGGATTGGCACTCTTTCTTGAAACATTCCAATTTCCTCCAACCAGTGATTAAATCTTACAGCAGCAGCGCAGTTTCCACAGCGTGTATTCCTTTTCTTTCTCCTGCACCCCACCCACCGTTTCCTCACTCCGAAGCTGCCCAGAATGGTTGCATGCATAGCCTGTGGTAGCAAAGACAGGGGAGAATAAGAAAAAAGGGGCTTTTCCAACCAAAATTTCAGATGAAACTCAACAGAGCAGAAAGAGGCTCTGCCCACTAGTACAAAGATTGTCATGCTAAACCCAGTATGCAGTGTCTCAAAGAAGATCACATCAGCCCACTGACCTAGCTTTTACATAGCCAATAGGGAATGATTGCAAAGGGATACACACACACACACACACACACACACACACACACACACCCTGCACCATGTGGCTGGAAAAAGAGGTGGGGAAGATAGTCTTCAAATAGTAAATACTGGAAATACAGTTGACAGTAGCAGTTTGCTACTCACCAGGGGCCACTGCAATATTTTTGGAGATGAACAGTAGGATTAGAATTCCTTTTGTTTTGTCAGTGACTGCTGTGCACCACAAGGGCAGATGTACAGAAAAGCCACTGATATTACTGATATTGCCAGGACATCTTCACATAGATTCCATTGTTTCACAGTAGAACCCACTATTTCCCGTTAATATTACTCCATTTGCATAACAGGAATCAACCTGTGATATAACAAAAAGGCATGTTACTCCTTAGTCAGCCAGTATGTCCTCAAAATTCTTTCAACTTGTGAAACCCATGGGGAAGGACAATGCTCAATTCAGTTGTTAAATTGGAGTTTGGTCTCTGTTACTCACAGAGAGTAAGTAGTCAGTTATTATTAGTGAACTCCATTGTTAACCTTAATTAACATTTCCTTTCCCTTCTTTCCCAAAAGCCACCTAGAAACACTGAAAATTTCATTTTCTGAGTACATCCTTGAAATGATGAATACCTTCACATCTGGAGTGGACATGGGATGAGACATTAGAAGACCTTTGTTCTACTCTGATCTAGTAAATAGCTAAGAGGCTAGGGATAGAACTGTAATACTCAGTTTCCTAGAGCATAAAATGAGGAGCAGAATGACACAAAACTATTTGTTAATAATATGGTACCAGCATCTTTATAAAAGGTCATCTACCCAAATATACACCCTACTCCCCAAAACAACCAAAAGAAGCAAAGGGAGAGGTACAGAGGAAATAATTTTCCATTTCACCCAAATTTTCAAGTTTATTGGCCTAAAGTTGTTCATTAAATCCCCTTTTTGTGTGTTTAATATCTATTAGATCTGTATTTATGATCCAATTATCATTTTCATGTTGATAAATTGTGGGGTTTTCCCCTTATTAGTTTTCCAGTGTTTAGAAATTTTATTAATCATTTCAAATATCAATTTTGGCTTTTTAATTTTTCTGTAATATGTATGTGTTTTCTATTTTATTGATTTCTTCTCTTACCTCCATTATTTCCTTCCTCTTACTTTACTTACTTACCAGAAAACAGAGTTATAGATGACAAAAGAAAGAAAATGAGACAGGAATGTCCCAGGAAGGAGACATCCAGAAAGGGAGAATTGTCAGTTCAGAGTATAAACTCTACCCAAATTTTAAACTGACTCCTAAACCATATATACACAGGACAGATTCCAAGCAGTACAGATAAAGTTAAAAGAGTTGTAATAGGATAAATAATGGCCCCTTACTCTCTGGAACCTGTGAATGTTACCTTACATGGCAAAGGTCTCTGCAGAAGTGATTAAGGATCTTGAGATCGGGAGATTATCCTGGATTATCTGGCTAGGGGTCCTAAATGAGATCACATGTATCCTTATAAGAGGCAGGCAGAAAGAGATTTTACTATACACAGAGCAGATGGTGATGTGAAGACAGAGCAGGGTGAGCTTTGAGGATGCTGGCCTTGAAAATGAGAGCGATGCAGCCATATGCCAAGGAACCCCTGCAGCCACCAGAATCTGGAGGAAGCAAGGAATGGATTCTCCTTAGGGCTGTTGTAGAGAGGGTGGCCATGCTGGGCCACCTTGATTATGGCCCAGTGATGCTGATTTGGACATTCCAGTCTCTAGAACTGTGAGAGAATATTTTTTATTGTTTTAAGACATTTGTTGATTTAAGTGAGAGGATAAATTTAGTTGTTTTGTTGTGGTAATAATTTGTTACAGAAGCCATAGGAAACTAGTACAAGAATTTAACAGAGATTTCAATGGCTGCCTGCCACAGGGGAGACAGAATTTGGAATTTGAATATGCCCAAGTTAACCACCTTTTAAATGAATAAATGAAACGTATTCACACTCTTCAAAAAGACATAACAGAATCTATAATCTCTACAATGTATCATTGCAATGACAT